>NC_036239.1:6834267-6838861 GCF_002742605.1 Olea europaea var. sylvestris
GGTTCTTCTATCACAAGACAAGAAAGTGAGTTCTTAAAATAAGGCAACTGTGGTGTTAATTCTATGGAGACTTTTTTAAACTTGATTGTTTATGGTTTATTATATTTTATTAATTTTTTGGTTTGCGGTAGGGCATACACCTAAATCTGCCTCGAGACTTGTGCCTAACCTCACAAAGGAAAAATTGCCTCAATACCTATTTCCATCTTTTTAAATATTGCAGATATGTTAACAATCAGAGGATCAAGAAGAATAGGTAATAATGGACACAATGACCATGCTCTTTGACTTCATGTTGAGTTAAAAAAAACCTCAAAGTTTGACCACTTAATGGTCTTATTTACCACTCAGATAAATTAAACTAACCTAGCACACCAAATAATTAAGACCACCCCCAGTGTCCAACTTTTCTTCAAGAAGGCATAAAAGCGGGAAGTCTTTTACACTCTTAAAAGTGTCAGAAATGTATATAAGAGAATCAGACAAACAATATAGACGGAAATGAAGATCACAAAATGCACCCACAGTTCTTTTCTGTTAATCAGACCTCAACTCCAGGTCATCTAATCCTAAAAGATATAATTCATACAGCCTCCATTCTCTAAAGCTCACATCATGTATGTTGCAACCTTATCCTATACTTTCCATTCAACGTCTAAAGCACTCCAGAAATTTAAAGACTTGAGTATGAGAACCTCAGATTTACCAAACCATTGTCCTCATACGAAGGTTGTTAAAACCGCATCCTAACGATCCAAATTATAATAGGCCTGGGCTTAGCAGTCCAGGCAAAACAAGGTACAACAAATGAAGCTTACAACATAACATTCGCACGCAGTTCATTCTGCTTCAAAAAAACTGAACTTTAATTATGCAATGAATAAAAATTTAGAAACATGGTTAGAAAATTTCAAATGACAGTCCATTTTTCGCACTAAAAATAATTAAAACTTAAAAACTCACAAATTGGAAAAATACTGAATTATATATATTATGTATTTCCAAAAAACTAAAACCTTCAGGGAAAAAAATTAAAGGTAAGAAAAAACTCAGATCGCATGAATTCAGATTAAGATTAGACTGTGCGCATCATTCAAGAATAATTTCCATTTCATAGTTCACGATAATGCATGAAAAACACGAGATATTATAGAAGAGGGAGGAGAAACTTACAGCCGGGAAACGGGTATCCAGTTTCTTCCTCATGGTGTATCAGATTTAGGCATCCATAAAAATCTCCTTAGTCGAAAACCAGAAAAATTTAAGAATTAAAAAAAAAATGTAGTCAAATCCAATCTATTAATTTATTACTCGAGATAATTTGAGAAATATTATTAAAAAATTAAATTCATAAAATTTAATAGAATACGATGATTATATGATCGACATAATGATTGGAGGAGGAGATAGAGCAAAAACAGATTCTTCGATTCAGATCCGATAATAAAATGCGACATTTTGCAGATTTGGGATTTTCTATTTAAAATTTTTTGGTGGGTCCGTACGTGAAGTCGTGGCTGCTTGATTTTGCGAAGGCACTAACAAATTAAAATAGTAAGAGCCCGTTTAAGAGTAATTTTTTTCTTTAAAAAAATTGATTTTTTTATCGTTATTTTACTATTTCAGTCGTTATATTTTACTTTTTCTCTCACAAATGGACCCAATTTTTCTCTTAACGATCAAAAAATTAATTCTCAAAATTACTTCAAAACAGGTTCTAATATTATCTCTAATTATATTTTAAGAAAGTTTTTGTTTGGATAATTTTCTGTGGACCTTCATGCTACATTGCTACTTGGTTTACAAAACAACATTTACACCGATTATTTCAAAAATAACTTTTTAAATCATTTGAAATCAAAGTCCAGGTAGGGATGTCAAAAGGGCCGAGTTGCTCGTTGGCTCGACGGCTCGGCTCGTGAAAATGGGGCTCGTAGACGGCTCGGACTTGTAAAATCACGAGCTCTAGCACGAGCCGAGTGGACCTCGTTGAGAGCGCTAGGCGAGCCGCTCGTGGACGAGCCCACAAGCGGCTCGTTTGAATGAGCCACCAAAGGTAAAGTGATCGTTTTGGTCACTTTTTCAGTGATCGTTTGGTCACTAAATTTTTTCAGTGACCGTAAATAATTTTTTTTAATTTTTTTCTCTTCTTCTACTATAAATATCCCTTCCCCCAAAGATTTTTTTTTTCATATCAAATGCTGCTCCAACTATTTTAACTCTCTTTTATTATATCAATTTTCGAGTTTTTACTCTTTTGTGCTGAAAAATATACAATATTAATTCAATTTTTACAGTTTATTAGTTACAATTTCAATTTTTTCAATTCTCACAATCTCACTACATTTATATTCTTCTAGTTAAGATTTTATCATAAACAATCAAACAAATGGATCAACGCTCATTTGTTGAAAGCTTGTTCGATACAGGATGTGGGCCACATCATGGCGAATCGCCTAGGACGCCGCAAAGTCAATTTCCAAATAAATTTGCTGGTCTAAATGACCTATCGATACCTGAAGATATTCACATTCACAGTCAGGGAAGCTACAATCCAATTTATTTGGATGTTACTAACATTCTCGAAGCGAAATATGAGGATAAAAATGCTGAATTAAACATCTCAAATGCGAGGGGAAAGCAAAAGGTCAAAAAAAAACAAAATGTTAGGATCACTTTAAGTTGATTTCAACGAGAAAAGTTGCCAATGGCCTTGCAGAATCTAAAGCAGTATGTAAATACTACCAACAAAAATTGGCATGGCAAAAAGAAATTAGTACCACCCATCTTCATCGCCACTACAAAGCATGTGCGGCCAGACATTGACTTCTTCCAACTAGTCAAACCAATTGCAATTTGGCAGTCCAGACGCCGGTTCTACAACTTCACCCCTATCCACGTGGGTGTATTCGGAGGACAATACTCGAACCGGAATGGTAAAATTTGTTGTCGCTACTAAGTTGCCTCTGGCTATTACAAACAACCAACACTTCGTCTCGTTCGTGAAAGAATATCTACAATTGAGGTACGTTGTGGTAAGTTGAAACACTCTTCGTGCCGATACAATAAATTATTTCAATAATTCAAAACAACAATTAATTATGGATTTGCAACAATATGGGGGTGTTATATCTTTAACTTCTGATATATGGGAAGAGGTTAATAAAAGAGCATATATAGCTGCAATCGCACACTATATAGACCCACTTTGGTGCATGCATAGGAAAATTATTGCTTTTAGAATTATTAAGTTTCCTCACAATACTAATAATATATATAATGCTATTATCAGTATTGTTAGAAAATATTATTGTCAGACTAAAATTAGATATTTTACTTTGGTAATGCTAGTACTAATAAGGTAGTCGTTAATAAATATCTACAACTGAGGTACGTTGGGGTAAGTCGAAACACTTTTCGTGTCGATACAATATATTATTTCAATAATTCAAAACAACAATTAATTATGGATTTGTAATAATATGGGGGTGTTATATCTTTAACTTCTGATATATGGGAAGAGGTTAATAAAAGAGCATATATAGCTGTAATCGCACACTATATAGACCCACTTTGGTGCATGCATGAGAAAATTATTGCTTTTAAAATTATTAAATTTCCTCACAATGTAAATAATATATATAATACTATTATCAGTATTGTTAGAGAATATCATTGCGATACTAAAATTCGATCTTTTACTTTTGATAATGCTAGTATTAATAAGGTAGTCGTTGATAAATTGTGTAGGACACTTCAACCTGATTTTGGTGGGTATTTGTTTTATATTCGTTGTGTGTGTCGTATTTTGAATTTAATTGTGTAAGATGGTTTAAAACATATAAATGATGGATTTCAAAGGATTATGAATGCATTAGTATATATTATGATCTCTTCTAGTAGAAAACAAGCATTTGAAGATTTTTGTGCCAAATTAGGGGTGATGACTGAGAAATATTTGTTAGCGACGTATGTCATAGATGGAACTCTACTTACTTGTTATTAAAGTCATGTGAATGTTTCGAAAATTTAATAACTGAATTTTATAACAATAGATACGTTAGAAGTGATGACGATGGTATGTTAAATGAATCCGATTGGATTTTAGCTTTGAAAGTTAAACAATTGTTTACATCTTTTTATGATACCACAAAAATTTTATCCGGCGTTTATTATCCCACAAGCTGTATGGTGTTTGAACGCTTTTATATAATTGCAAGAACATTCCATAAATATAAAAATGATCCTGCTTTTAGTGAAATTATAATTGCTATGGAATTAAAGTTTAGAAAATATTGGAAAAAACTGTCTATGTTATTTCCTTTAACATGCGTAATGGACCCCTGATATAATCTTTTGGGAACTAAATACGTAATTGATCAAATCAATAAAACTTTAATATTTGATACACCTATCACCTATAAGAATTTAGAGCAAACATGTGGAATGTATTATTTATATGCGGAAAGAACGGGTACGAATGTTAGTCGGGTACCCTCTGCACCTACTCATTCTGCTGAAATTGAAGAAGATGATGCTGAAATAATGAATTTATTTCAAGGCATTAATACATTTAGATATGATGCAACTGCAA
>NC_036239.1:6839082-6847737 GCF_002742605.1 Olea europaea var. sylvestris
TTTTGGAAGCGTTAATGTGCGTGAAGGATTGACAGGACGCTCATTTTGGACTACAAGATAAATACGCTGAAATTGCATGTCGTCAGGTAAGTGATATTTGATTTAATTATATTAATCAAAATTTCTTTATTTTTTAATCGTTAAATTTAATTTTCTTTAAAAAATTATACACGTTACAACAAGTTGTTCGTGTACAATTTTTAACTCCGCATATTTAAAATTGATGTAATCGGTCCCAAACCCGGATAAAAGAGGAGGGTTTACATTTTATCTACTTTAAAAAGAAATAAAAAAATATTTTTTGTAAATGTATTTCAAAAAATAATTTGTCTTTATTATATAAATATTTTATACTTTATAAAAAGTATTACAATATGATATAAATAAAAAAATAAAAAAAAATTTCGTTAAATTATTTGTATTTTTTAACATTTTTTATTTTTTTGAAAATGTTTTCTATTATTTCATTTATTTGTAAAACTCTTTAAAAAAAAAATTGGACGAGCCCAAGCTTGGCTCGGCCCACGAGCTCGGACAAGCCACGAGCGCGAGCCGAGCCACCACTAAGTCCAGGATTTTGCCAACAATTATTTTGTCAATCATTTTTGTCGACTTGATTTGTACAACTAGAATAATTGTTTGCTAAATGTACATCAAACTTTATATAATGTCACATATCACTCTATTATTTATCAGTTTAAAATACATTCAACTTTTTCAACAGTGCTACATATCCAGACTCAAATTCTGATGGGACACGTGTCGACACATTATTGAATAGTTTGAAAAATTAAAACAAGATCATCCATTTATTTTTGATACATTAGTCTATTTCTTCCCTCCTTGATTTTAAATCTGGACAAATGACTTTATTCTAACAACAATTTAAACAATGAAAGACATATATTTTTACAACTCACACGATATCAACTAATCAACAACAATGTCTTCTAGAAATGTACATTTAAATTAATTCTTTTTTGTGCCCATCCTTCATTTGTGTTACTCAAGGTCTCAATCTTTTTAGCACGTGTGGTATTCTTATCTAACAAAAAATGATTTTCTAACTAAGCCCATGTTTGGACTCCATTCTGATGAGATTTTATGAAAAGTATATTTTGAAATAGTATTTTTTTTTTGGAAAAATATGTGATTGAAAAAAAAAAAGTGAACAATAAATTTTAGTGGAGGCCAAATGGGGACTAAATGGGTAAAAATGTTCAAAAAAGATTTCATTTTCAAAAAACTAAAGGGTAATTATATTACCACTACAAAATTTATTATGTCATGTTTGGTTGGAATTAAAATATTTTTAATAGATTTTGATATAAATTGATTAAATTTGTGGTCGAAAAGTCGTATGCCCAGAAAAAATGTGATTAAAATTAATTATTGACTTTAACTTAAATTAAAATTAAAATTAAAATTTTAATCGATATCAAATAGAGGCTAAGTGTACCACAATTTTTAATTACTTAAATAACCATTAAGTAAAATTACATAATTATGATTTTTAATAAAATAAATTATTGTTCCACCACAAGTTTTTGTATAGTTGCAAGTCTTCTGCCTCCTTAATTCTTTGTATTTTTCAAACTTGATTTTCTCTTTTGCAGTCTCTTGGAAACTTTGAAAAACTTTTGCCTTGAGAATATTTACTGCAGCATTGAATTGTCTTTCTTTTGATATTGACAAGCCGTGTGGCCTCAACCTATGCCAAAAAGTATTCTATTCCTTTTTTATTTATTTATTTATTTTTAATGACGAGAGAACCTGCAGCCGCTGTTCTTCGAATGCGCACTAGGTAATTCCTCGGGTTGACGCAATAGTTTGCAAACCACGCCAGCCAGGTAAACCGCACTAAGCAAATTTGGTGCGACAGACTCGACAGAACAAGTATTTGTAGGGGGAATCGAACTTATAACCAAAGGCCTCCGAACTCATTTACTCCACTAACTAGGCCACTCCATAAGGGGCAAAGTATTCTATTCTTTTTTGGAAGAAACACGGTTGTAGGTTTTATTATGAATAAAAGGAATTAAACATTGTGGGTTAATTGTGAGTTTAATTTTGGGTTTTTCTCTAGAAAGATGTAGTTTCTAGGCTGTAGGGCTTTTGCCTTTAAAGGCAAAGTGCAAGTGCAAAAGCCACTCCACAATTATACCATTTCAAGATTTTCGTCTTCTTCCCAAGAAAGAAGGGCAACTATATTTGAAGTACTCTTTCTAACCAGCATCCAACTTGATTAGTATTACTACAGGGATCTTCGCCATTGTGAAGCAATAGTTAAGAAGCACTGAAATCTCAAGAAAATGGATACCATCTGACATTCTTGTGCACCAAATCTACCCATTCAATGCAAACGAGTTCTAGTTTATAGCACTTTCCTTCAATTGGATGTCATTTTAGGCTTTGAAAAGCACTAAATCAGAGTTTCAGAACCTCAAAGTTTCACAACCAACCGACTTTCAACAATAATAGTCTTACAAGGTTTGCCATTGTTGCCCAAATTCCCAAGTCTTTGTTCGAATCAAATCATCATCAAACATTTTCTTCTTCCTTTTTATCTTCCCTTTCCTTGAAAAAACAATTAAGAAAAAAATAGTTTATGAGTACACCACAAGACTTTTTTTTTTTTTTCATTTTTAATTGTTATTGAATTATGAGTACATTCGTAAATTTATTGTGGTGTAATTATTAAAAATGTATTTTAATTGTGGTGTGACTATAATGTAGTGCACTTAACAAATTTTGTGATGGTAATATAATTACCCAAAATCAAATTATGACGATACAAATATTGCTCTTTTTAGATTTTAGTTTCACTAAATTTAATCACTGTAACGAAATAATATTTGTCAACAAACTAGAATGACATTTCATATTAAATAAACTAGTTAGGTTAAATTGAATGGAAAAAATATATGACGAAATCATGATTTAAAATGGTTTGATTTGATTTGGATAATCAAATGATTTGATTTATGTTTGTGATTTTCACTAACCACTATAAGCAATTCAACTTCAAAAACATGTCAAAAAATCATCCATATTGGATCATTTACATCTCTAATGGGTGTAGCCTGCTCCTTATTTAAATTCCTTCAAAACTCCACAAATCTGTTCAAATCTCCATCAATTAAGGGCACACGGATTAGAGTTGAGATATGTTGTTTAAAGTTGGCTGTTCAATTTCACTTTAAAGTAATATATACAACTTTTCTCTCACTATCACTTATCATTAAAAATGGGTGCAAAATGATGTGTCAATAAATCATTGGCAAATAGCAAGTTGAACAGTCAATTTTGGATATCAGATCTTAACTTTATCGAGCATGGCTTTTGAATATAGCAACTCTTCTTGGAAGATATTTTTGTAACATTTAAAGACTTTTAAGGATTTAAAAGTTTAGGGTAGTCATATAGACTTTTTTAAAACTTTCTAAAATTACATATGTATTCAATTGAGATTTTTAAAAGTAAGTTTTGGTGTATTCAATTAAAAAAATTTTAAAATCTTTTTTAAGTTATGAGGTATTCAAAATGTCGATGATTTTTAAAAACTTTTATAAAAGTTTCTAATATATTAACTTTTAAATAGAATATTAAAAAATATAATCCCAAATTTTGTCCCTCATTCACCCCAAAAATTTGGGAAACTTTCACAAAATTTTCAATATTTCCCTTTTCTCATCCCTTCTTCAGCAAACCTTTGAGCAATAATTAAAAAATTATTATTTTTCTTTTACCAGTTATATTTGTTTCTTTTTATTGTTTCTCCCCATTTTCTATAGGGGAAAAATTAAATTTTAATTTAAAAATTCCCCTAAACATATTTTTCTTTTTTTTTCCCCATAAAATATTTATGTAAAATATCAATTTGTAATCAAATTCTATAAGATTTTATATAAAAAAAGGGCTAATATCTTAACTAAATTTAAATACATTTAAATGGGTTTTTACTTTCTGAAACCTGACATATTGATAATGCTAAACATTATATATATTTTTTATTTTTTTTTATCAAAGAATACTGAAATATTATATTTTTATTTTGATTTTTTAATCTAATTAAGGTGACTATTTTTTTTCATTTTTCTAAAAATATTTTTATTACGCTGTGGATGGGCAGGGGGATGGAATATCCTGCTCCTACATGTGAATTTCGTTGAGCGAGATCCAAGTTAATTTGATTTTAAATGAAACTCCTCAAAAGTCAACCCTGTCCCTGCTATTTCCTTTAATTTCAAATATTTTCCTTCAATCATTCTACTTGTTCATTTCATTTGACATCAATTTGGACATTGTTACACGTGTCGTAGCATGATTGGACATCTTCAAAGCACCACACACTTTCCCGCTTGAAACATTTTGAATTATCAAATAATGTACAAGTAACTTTATTCATTTTCCTTTGTTGTATCGCAAGGCTTCGCAGTTGCAGAATGCTTCCCTGCCCTTTTTGTTTCCTATCTCTTCTCGCTAAAGATTGGCCTTTGAAATTATCTAGTTAGCAATCGCTTTGATATCCTACATTTCAACCATTAACAATACTTCATACCAAAAATCTCCTCTCCTGTTTCAAAAACAACCCATGACCGTTTATGTCATTGAGCCAAAATGTCCAATTTAAGGCATAAACGAGGGTAAGGCTGTCAATGGATTGAATTTTGATCCAAATTCGATTCAAATATGATGAATATAAGGAGAAATAGATTTATGATCTCAATCTAATTAGCCGATCAAGATCCAAATTCCATAATTCGTTAACTAAATGACGCAAATATGGATATGGGTCAATCCGATCCGATTTGTTATAATAATATAATATATTTCATATATTATCGTATAATTTATTATACATTTTTTTCCATTTTGAAACTTGTATTATATTTTACACATAATTTTCAAATAATATATCATATTTGATAATAATATAATATTGTTAATTGAAATATTATGAGAGTTTTAATTTTTTATTAATTAAAGTAAGATAAAAAAATAAATAATTAATTTTACAAATTAAACAATCAAAGGGGCCAACAATTGGAGTTAATTTCATTGTTCCGAACTTCCCACTTCTCACATCGAATACTTACTAGAATATCACGGGATTGCAATTTATAAAAAGGTGGGTCAAAATTTGAGTAAAAAGCTATATGGGCTTTTTAATTATAGGATATGAATTTAACAATCAAATATTCGTTGTATTATCGGATTGAATAATTATTCTTATTGAATTGGATCGGATATGAACAGATCCAAATTATATCCAACCCTAAGACCCGGCCTAGTCCCCCATCAAGCTTTAGTGGGTTCCGATATTGCCTTCTAAATGCTAGGTAATCAATAACTGATTTTTCAAAGTAAAACCCGAGAAATCAGGAAAAAAAAATTTCAAAATAGGGCTAATAAGGATTCACATCCAAACAAAATGTAGGAGACCATTTGAAAAATGATGTAAACAGAAGTATGAAACAAGATGCGAACACAAGAAATATTCTAAAAATACGTTGATTCACAATGAATATCTCGAATTTAAAAATCAATTGTTCATTGATTCGTGAAGGAACATTTTTGATTGACAAAATAGCTGATTTTGATAATCGCAGATATCTATAATATAAATATTACATCAAGGAATAATCATTTTTTGGAAAATCCTAACTTCTCTACAATTCAATTATTTCAATAATACCCTACTTTTCGTTTTTCAATATACAATAAATACTACATAATTATTGTCATTTATAAAATTTGTGTTATTAATTTTCAATTAATTAACATCCACGTTAATTTAGATTCAATGAATTTTCACTTGATGAATCTTGAATTACATAAATCTAGAGTTATTATAAATAAATTTATTCATATTCATGTATTTTAAAATTTTAATGGGTGTTTAAATTTGTGTATTAACAATTAATTTTTATGAATCAAATGCAATATAAAAAGATTGTTCATTTCTAGTATTTCATCATTACAAAAAATTTGAATCATAAAAAATGAGTTTTGAGAATACAATTTTCTTTTCTTAAATTTCTATGCTAAATTTTATTTTATTTAATTCGTTCGAAACTCATCAAATCCTCCAACAGATTGGTACCAAATATTACTTTTACGTCACTTATAAAGTTTTTTTTAGAATAGCGTTCAATACACGTTCAACTTTGACTAGTTAAATAAAAATGAATTAGCAAATCAAGGTACTATAATTTATTCAATGGATCGCCAAAGAATGACAATTCTATAACAAGAGATTAAATACTAAAACTGGGTGATTATCGATTTATTTACTTTAATTAAAATTAGCTCTAATTTCTAATACACACAACTAAAGATTTTTTGTTATTCTAACTATCAACTAAAATATTAAAAGCTAGCAAGTCTTGGAGATTAATCAAATTCAGAAGGCACTAGATTTCAATCCACCATTGTTACCTACTCTAGACTTTAATTACATGTTTATAATTAATTATTCTTTTATTTGACAATCGATATTTTATATATCTAGGGCTATCAATGGATTAGATTTTGATCTGAATTCAATGAGATTAATGTGTAATGGATTTAAGATCTCAATTCGATAATTCGATCAATACCTAAATTTGATAATTCATTAACTAAATGAAGCAAATATGAATATAGATTAATCTGATCCGATAACAACCTGATTTGATTTGTTATCATAATATAATATATTTTATATATTATCATATTATCGCATAATTTATAACACGTGTTTTTTAAAAATTTGAAACTTGTGTTATACTTTACACATAATTTTCAAATAATAAATAATATTGGATAATAGTATAATATTGTTAATTGAAATATTTGGAGAGTTTTTAATTTTTTATTAATTAAATCAAGAGTTGGAGTTGTTTTCATTATTCCCAATTTCTCACTTCCACGTCTGATACTTACAAGAATAATATAAGACTTGCAATATATAAATATGTGGGCTAAGAATGGGGTAAAAAGCTATTTGGGCCTTTCGATTATAGGGGAAGAAGTTGAGAAATATAAAATTGTTATCTTCCTAATTTCTTCAAGTGGAAATTAAACAATCTAATACATGTACAGATTCCATTTTATAAATCATAGGCAAAAGTTTAATCTTTCAAAAATCATATTTCTTTTCAATTATAGGGGAAGAAGTTGAGAAATATAAAATTGTTATCTTCCTAATTTCTTCAAGTGGAAATTAAACAATCTAATACATGTAAAGATTCCATTTTATAAATCATAGGCAAAAGTTTAATCTTTCAAAAATCATATTTCTTTTTATAAATTAATATATTTAAAAATGAATTAATTAATTTCCCTACACAATTCAAACCCTACATTATTTCACCCTCAATTATTTCTCTCTATTCTCACTTAGGGGTGGCAAGTGGGCCGAGCGGCTCGTCGGCTCGCGAAAACGGAGCTCGTGAGCGGCTCAGACTCGTAAAAACACGAGCCCGAGAGTGAGCTGAGCGGGCCAGTTCGGTGGGCTCAGCTCGCAAATTAAACGAGCCACGAGTCGCTCTTCAACGAGGGCTCGTGGGCTCGTTTATAAAGTGACCGAAACGGTCACTTTTTTTAAAAAGTGACCGTTTCAGTCCTTGAAAATTTATTTATTTTTATTTTTTTAAAATATATCACCGTTAACAGTCACTGAATTTTTTCAGTGACCGTTTCGGTCCTTTAATTTTTTTATTATTTTTTTCCCTCTTTTTCTTTTAGAAATAGTGGCATTTAGCCACAAAATTTTCTACAATTCACTCTCAACTCTCAATTCTCTTTTTCTCAACTCCCTTGTGTTGTGTTGATAATTGTGCAATTTTTATATACAATTTATACAATATCCAATTCTCATTTTTCAGTTCTCACTATATTTATTGAATTTTCATCCAATTTTCATTTCTCACTATATTTATACAATTATTCTTTTACTAGTTATTACTTATTACAATTAAACAAATGGATTCACGTACATTTGTCGAAAACTTGTTCGGTGTGGGAGGAAACGAATCGCCTATGACACCGTAAAGTCAATTTCGAAATCAATTTGAAGGTCTAAAAGACGTACCCCTTCGCGAAGATATTTCAGATTTGGATTTTCATCATCATGTAAGCGGCAATCCAAATTATCCAATTAATTTGGATGATGTTGACGTTCCCGAAGCGGAACACGATCAAGAAAAAGAGACTGAATTAAACATTCCTGATGTGAGGGGAAAGTGGAAGGGGAAAAAGCAAGCAAAATGTTAGAATCACTTTAAGTTGATTTCAACGGAAAAAATCGTCAATGGAGTCCCAGAATCCAAAGCAGTATGTAAATATTGCCAACAAAGATTGGCATGACAAAGAGGAATTGATACCACCTATCTCAACCGCCATTACAAAATATGTGCAGTCAAACACGGACTTATTTCAGGCTGTCAAACACAATTACAATTTGACAGTTCAGACGCTGGTGGTTCTGCTGTACCCTATCTACATGGGTGTAATCGGAGGAGAGAGCTCGAACCGGAATGGTGAAACTTGTTGTTGGTGTTGAGTTGCCTTTGACATTAATTGACAGCCAACACTACGTCTCGTATGTGAAAGAATATTTGCAGCCAAGGTACGTTGGGGTAAGTCAAAACACTCTTTGATCCGATGCAA
>NC_036239.1:6852597-6862766 GCF_002742605.1 Olea europaea var. sylvestris
GACAATTCATTGTCTCTCCAAAGGCATCGCCACAGCATGGAGTGTGGCAACGTCGGGGTGTGGCGTGGTTGTAGTGGATTGAAGCTGCTATGGTTTTCAATGGTGGTAGCGTCGGGGTAGCTGGTAATAGTGGTGGTTTGGGGCTATAGTGGTTTTTCAGCAGTGGTGACGTGATGGTGTGGTGGAGGTTGCTTGCCGCAAATGTGAGCGTCGTGGTGTCAAAACCTTGGTCGCTACTTTCTCTGGTGCGATTTTCAACAGTGGGGGCGTCGGGGCGTGGTGGTGGCTGCTGCTGCTTGTGATTTTCAGCGATGGTTTGGGGCTGATGTGGTTTTCGACAGTGATGGCGTCAGGGTGTGATTGTAGTGGTGGTGGTTTTGACGGTGGTGGCGGCAGGGCGATGATGATGATGGTGATGCAGTCGATCTAGTTAGGTTATAGGCGGTAGTGTTGGGTTTGACAGGTTGGTGTGATTTGTTCGTGGTGGTGTGTGTGGCAGTGTTGCCGTTGCGGTGTGGTCACGGTGGTGTTGCAAAAATGGTGGTTTTGGTGGCGGCGGTTTTCAACAGTAACTATGATTTTGTTATATATTTGTGGAGTAGTTTTGGGTAGTCGTAGTGGTGCTGACTTAGGCAATAAGGTTGTGGTGGTGAATGTGGTGCCAATTTCGGGCTGTAGCGATGGTGGTGAGGTTGCGGTATTGTGGTGCAAGCGACCGTTGTGTGGTGGTGTTTGCAACCAAGATTGGTGTTGGATCAGGATCGGTGGTGGAGGTGTTTGCTGCTTGTGACCAACTACTTGGACTAATTATTAATGGGTGATTGTGACCTTAAAATTCAATAATCTGTGACTAAAAATATACTCTGTAACTAATAAATTTGAAAATATGTGACCTATATATAAATTGTGACATGTAATTTGAATGATCTGTGATTTCGAAATAATCTGTGACCTCGAAATTTTTTTATTTGTGACCTCAAAATAATCTGTAACCAATTAATTCGATGATCTGTGACCAATAAGTAAATCTGTGACCAATAATTATGAATTTGTGACCATTAATCGTGTAACTGTGACTTTATTATATTTAATTAATAAATATTTTCAATTAATTATGAAGAAACCTGAATTTTGAATTTTTAAACATTATACCTCATTTGTGAATTGATGTAAACAAAACACCCTACATATGAATTTTTCCCGTAACTTAAGCCATAACTTGATAAGAGTTTTGTGGTCCCTAGGCCTGACATCGAAAAATACAAGATACAACATCAATTTAGTGTGTTTAGATCTTAAAAGTGCCATTACCTGAAATAAAAGTTAGAGTTTTGGAACAGCAACAATGGCTGGAGATATGAACTCGATTTATGGACATTCAGTTTTCTCGATCCATTTTTCCGCCTTATGTTATTTTGAATCGATTTTTAGTCTAACATTTGATATCAGAGCACCATATTACCTCTGCCTTGGTATTTCACCATCAATCTGCAAAACTCTTATCTTTTCTTTTCTGGTTGAATATTTTTCTGAAAATAAATTCAAATTTATCTGTAAAATCAATTTTCTAGCCTCGGTATGTTTTTAAACCTTGAGTTTTGATATTGAGAAAGTTGAATTTGAAGCGTGTCTGAAATGGGGTTGAAATTCAGTCAGTTATGGGAAGAAGATGACCGTGGTTTTCCCAAAACAGATGAGTTTATTGTGTTTTCACTAAATGCCATTTAATTTTGAAGTCATTAATTGGGCCCTTTTTTTTTTTTTTTTTTTAAATGATGAGAAATTTTTTTGGGCCATTGCGGAATAGCCTGTAGTTATGTTTTAGTGGGCCAATTAATATCATAAAATGACTTGCAAGTTTAATTGAGGCATGACCTATAGTTTGTTTTGGGCCAATTTTACACTTTCAATTTTAATTGGGCCTATTTTCTAGATTATCGGTCCAATTTTATATATTTTAATTCTTGGGCATTTATTTTATATTTATGTGTACTTAAATTTTTGCATATATATTAATATTTTGAATAATATATGCAATTTTATGATGAATTAATTTATGAAAAGTTATACACTCATATTTAGTTTGCATGAATTAATTATGTTTTAAATTATTTTATTCAATTTATAATGCTTATGAGAATATTTTATACATAATCACAACATGTTATTTTAAATTATTCTATTAGAATTATTCTCATATTGAATTAATTGTTTATGTATAAAACGATAATATCTAGTGATTTATATAGTTTTATTTAGGAATAATTGCAGCAGAAGTTCCAAACCTTTGAAACATTAGTAGACTTTCCTCAAACTTTCATTTGTTGCAGTCGTCACACCTAACTTTTTCGAATGTCACATGTGAGACCATTTTGGATGATTTTTGTAAAAAATTTCATTAATTGGCCATCAAAATAAACTTTGACCATCTTTTAATCAATTTTAAAGGAGTAAAATGGTAACTTTTTATTTACCACATTAAACAATTAAAAAACTTGAATAAAAAAGAAAAAAACGAAAAAGAAAAATTGATCTTCTTCTTCTCCCCACACCCCACCCCCACCCCACCCTGCTCAATCTAAAACCATCAACAATAAATCCTTCGCCATCTCCCATCACTTCTGCCTCTAACTGAAACAACACAAATCTTCCTTAATTTCTCAAAAACACCAAGCACATACAAAAATGCACAAACAATGAGAAAAACCCTTCACATTCAGAGAGGCCAATGCGACAATCAGATCGGTGACAAGTTTTGGGAGGTCATATGCGATAAGCATGGAATTGACCAAATCGAAAAGTATAATGGAGACTCCGAACTCCAGCTCGAGTGAATTAATGTTTATTACAATGAGGCTAATGGGGGGAGGTATGTTCTACGGTTTGTTTTAATGGATCTCGAGTTAGGCACCATGGATTCCGTCATATTCGACCTGTTTAGATAGATATTCAGGCCTAAAAATTTTGTTTTCGGGCACCATAGATTCCGTCGACAGCGAATTTATTATTGTTGGTTTTTGATTGAAGGGGTTGGATGGGGGAAGAAGAAGATTCATTTTTCTTTTTATTTTTTATTTAAGTTTTTTAATTGCTTAATGTGGTAAATTGAAAGTTACCATTTTGCCCTTTAAGTCAACTGATGGAATTTTTGAAGGAAATCATACAAAAGGGCTTCACATACAACGTTTGGAAAGTTTAAGGGTAACGGCTGCAACAAACGAAAGGTTGGGAAAGTCTGTTAAAGCAGCTAGTTCAGGACTCCATTTGCTAGCCTCACGGATAATTTGCCTAGCAGCACGACGCTTGTATTGCTCTCCCACAACCCCATTTTCACGGTTTAGGTTGCTCCCATTTCGACGAATTCTTCAGAAAAAATTGTGTCTTCCACAATGGAATCTGATAAGTGAGATTTCGGAGCGATCATTTAGGGGCCTTAGTTGGTGATCTGGGCTGTTTCCCTCTCGACGATGAAGCTTATCCCCCATCGTCTCTTCTGAATTATATGTATCCGGGGGATTAATTTGGAAAACTAGTAGGAAATTTCAAAAGTTTGGAACTTCTGCTACAATTATCCTTTTATTTATTTAAAGATTTGCCATATCGTCTTTAATTAAATAAAATTATATATTAAGATGGGGATCACATAAGGATTAAGGACACTGACTTTTAATTAATTGTACTTCATATATTGTCTTTTGTCTCACATGAATTTTTGTTATATTTATAAAATTAATTATAATAAAATATCAAATTATTTCATAATATGCCCATAGGAATTATGAATAAGTAAATAATTTGATAGTTTTATTATAAAGTTACTTTATGATAGAATATCAAATTGCTTTCATAATTAACTTAAATATGAATAAATACATAATTTGATAATTCTATCATAAGGATAATTGAATATACTTGAATTAAAAATTTAGTTTACATGCAATTTTTATGTCATTATATTCAATTTTAACATGATTTATATGGTAAAACATGCAATCTATTCAATTAAGCCTCAATTTTAACATAAGCAATTTAATGTTTTGCAACTTCACAATCTACCAATTTCTCTAATATTCGTTACGATATTCCTGAATTAATTATTGGTGGATGGATATTGATTATGCTATTAGGAAAGAAGAACCACCTAAAATTACCAATGCCTGCACTGTGGCAGACATTGCGCTTTATGAAAAATGGGAGCGATCTAATCGCCTCAGCGTGATGTTCATAAAGACTAAAATTTTGCTGGTATACATGGTTTCGCCAATTAGCATGACAAAGTCTAGGTCATGATAAAGGCCATTGATGATCAATTCATCATTTCAGATAAGGCATTGGCAAGCACCCTTATAATGAAGTTCTCATCCTTAAGGTTCAAAAAGCTGGAATGTATGTAGATGAGAGACATTAAGACCCAACTTATGAAACTCGAGATTGAGATGTCCTAATCCTTCATCGTGCACTACATCTCGAATAGTCTCCTACAAGAGTACGAACTTTTCAAAATCTTGTACAATAAACATAAAGATAAATGGCCAATTAATGAATTAATGATTATGTGTGTTCAAGAAAAAATGAGACTAATAATGGAATAAGATGAAAGTGTAATGCTTACTGCTACGCGTGGGAAAGGGGAAGACTCAATCTAATTAGAAGGAGAAAGGTAAGATACCACCCCAAGCTGATATCAAGAAAGAGGCTGAGTCTTACTTCTATAAAAAGAAGGGACACATTAAACAAGACTGCGAAAAATTCAAGAAAATGCTTGAGGATGCAAGTAATCCAACCTCATTTGTTTGTTATAAATCTAATATGGTTGATGTAAATATTAACACCTAATGGATTAACTTTGGATCTACAATCCATATCACAAACTCTTTGCAGGGTATGTAAAATCTAAGGAAGCTAGTGGGAAGCGAGTAAAATATTTTATTTGGAAACAAGATAAGCTCATATGAGGAGGCTATAAGAACATGCATTTTAACTTTAAATAGTTGCTTTATTTTAAAATTAGATATGACTTTTTATGTTCCAAGTTTTTTATGAAAATTGATTTCTATTTCCAGACTTGTACCGTTGGGATATACCTTAAATTTTCCAAATGCGTCATTCAATTTATTATATAATTTTGATTGTGTTGGAAATTGTATTTTATTTGATGGTCTTTATCATATTAATTTACAAAGCAATATCACTTTTAGTTCAATGCATGTTCATACTGGTACTAAACGATGCAATATTAATGATGACGCGTCTATGTTATATCATCGGAGATTAGGACATATCTCTATAGATAGAATTAAAATATTAGTGAATGATGAGGTACTTAGTACTCCATATTTCACCGGTTTTAACACATGCACGGACTATATTAGGGAGAAGCACGTCAACAAGTCCAAGAAAGGTGCCAATAGAAGTACGGACATATTAGAAATTATACATACTGATATATGTAGTCTAAGCATGGGCTTACATGCTCAGAAATATTTCATCACATTTATTAATGATTATTCATGATATATGTATCTATATTCACTTCATAATAAGAGCAAAGCATTAGATGCCTTTAAAATTTTTAAGGTTGAATTAGAGAGACAATATGAGAAGTAGATTAAGATTGTAAGATCAGATAGAGGTGAAGAATATTAAGATAGAAACATAGAGGATGGACAAGCACCTGGTTAACCAGACCAGAATGGTGTAGCAAAAAGAAGAAATAGAACATTATTGGATATGGTGTAGAGCATGCTTAGTAGCTCCAATCTTCCTAAGTCCTTGTAAATTGAAGCACTTAAGACGGTAGTGTATATATTAAACCGAGTTCCAACTAATGCTATCCTAAAAATACCTTTTAAATTATTGAAAGGATGAAAACCAAGTTTGCGACATATGTGCGTTTGGGGATGTCCGTCTGAAGTGAGGATCTATAATCCATAAGAAAAGAAGTTGAACCTAAAGACCATTAGTTTTAATTTCATTGGATATGCCGAAAGATTTAAAGGGTACATATTTACTGTCGATCTCATAGCATTAGGATTATAGAATCAAGAAATGCTAAGTTTATTAAAAATGACTTAATGGTAGGAGCGATCAAACTAGGAACAAAGAGCATGAGCATGATCATTTAGACTATCAACCTTCCACCTCAGATGACATATTAGTCATAGTTTCCAGCTTCCCTCAAGTGTAAACAGGTGTCAAACAACCAATCATTAAAATTTAAGTATATTAGGTAACTTAGGAATTATCAGAACCCCTTGAACAAATTATTGAACCATAAGCTTCTTTGGAAGATGATGGTATAATATTAAAAAGATCTACTAGAACAAAAAGGTCAGCGATTCCTAATGATTATGAAGTGTACCTACAAGAACCTGATTACAGTATTGGAGCCAAAAATATTCTCGAATCATTTTCACAGGCCATGAGTTATAAAGAGTCAGAATTATAGTACAATGCCATAAAGGAAGAGACGAGTTCAATGAAGAGTAATAGAGTTTGGGATCTTATTGAGTTGCTTAGTGATGCCAAAACTATTGGCTATAAATTGATCTTTGAGACTAAGAAAGACTTGTAGGCAATATTGAGATATACAAGCGAGACTTGTTGCTATGGGATTCGCTCAAAATGAGAGAATCGATTAAACGGAGACCTACTTTTCTGTATCTAAGAAATATTCTTTACGTACTATGTTGGCATTAGTAGCCCATTTTAGCCTTGAGCTACAACAAATGGATGTGAAAATTGTACTTCTCAATGAAATTTTAGAGGGGGGGTTTATATAAAACAATTTAAAGGATTCTCCTTTAATAATAGTAGGCATTTGGTATGTAAGCTTAAGAAGTCTATATACAGTCTAAAATAAGAATCCCGTCAATAATATTTAAAATTGCATTGAGTAATTTCTTCATTTGCATTTGTTTAAATCCTAATGTATATACCAGAAGGTTAGTGGGAGTAAGATTTGTTTTCTTGTTTTATACATAGATGATATTTTACTTACAACCAATGATAAATGTTTGTTACATGAGGTGAAATAACTCCTCTCTAAACATTTCAATATAAAAGATATAGGTTAGGCTTATGTCATTGGCATTAAGATTCATAGAGACAGATTACGAGGTATTTTGGGTTTGTCTCAGAAAACCTATATCAACAAAGTTTTGGAGAGATTCCAGATGAATGACTATTCACCAAGTGTAGCTCCCGTTGTGAAAGATGATAGATTCAATTTGAACCATTGCTCAAAAAATGATCTAGAAAGGAAACAAATGAAGAGCATTCCATATGTTTTCGCTATCAGAAGCTTGATGTATGCTCAAGTCTGCACAAAGCTTGACATTGCATTTGTTAGGACGATATCAAAGTAATCTAGGCGTGGACCACTGAAGAGCAACAAAGAAAGTAATGAGGTACCTTTAAGGAATAAAAAATTACATGCTTACATATAAATGGATAAATAATCTGGAAGTGATTGGATACTCAGATTCAGACTTTTCCGGATGTATTGATTCATTGAAATCATCATCATGATATATTTTATGATGGTTGGTGGAGTTGTATCATGGAAAAGTGCCAAGCAAACCTTGATTGCAACTTTCACTTTTGAAGCCGAGTTCCCTTTTTGTTTTGAAGCCTCTTCGCATGGTGTATGGATCAAGAGTTTCATATCTGGGCCTAGATTATGAATTCCACTTCTAAGCCATTTAGAATTTACTGTGAAGACTCAACTGCTGTCTTTATAACTAAGAACAACAAAAGTGGTAGTCGAAGTAAACATATCGACATTAAGTATTTGGCCATAAGGGAACATATTAAAGAAAAGAAAGTGCTCATTGAGCAAGTAAGAACTGAATTGATGGTCTTTGATCCTTTGACTGAAGACATGCCAACATTGAAATTCAAGGATCATATAGAGAAAATGGGACTTGGTTCCACCATGTAATGGTATACATAAATTTTGTATGAAACTCTTATTTATTGTGATATTTTCTCATATTCATGCGCCCCTTAATTTATTTGAGGAAATATATTTTTGTAGAACCAAGAATAAGACATATGATCTTTTCATTAAGTATTGTTGCCTTTTGAAAAATAATTCTTGAGGAACTAAATGAAACGTAATACATGGAAGATTATACTCGTTGTTAGAGAACTCATTTCCATGATTCATGTGTTTGTTCCTTAAGAAGGACAATCAATGGAATTAAGTTGAGACATTCGGTTGATGTATAGACCAAGTGGGAGAATATAACTAATCCGTTTCTTCCCATTTCAGTTTGTTCGAAGGCAATTGATGGTCAACATTCACTCACATTCACTTGTCAATTTCACCGTTAATTGAAGAGTAACTTAAGCCATAACTTGAGGGGAGTTTTGGCTATATATAGTGGATTTGGTCGCTACGCTTGACACCGAAAAATACAAGATACACCATCAATTTAGTGTATTAAGAGCTGAGAAGTACCATTACCCGGAACAAAAGGAAGAGCTTTGGAACAATACCAATGGTCAGAGGTATGGACTCGATTTATGGTCATTCAATTTTCTCGATCTATTTTCCGCCTTATGTTGTTATGTATCGATTTTTAGTTTAACATCGTCTGCATTCTTTAGAGTCTCTTTCATCTCTTTTCGAGTTTTCCTCTTGTTGTTCTAAGCTATTTCTCCGTTGAAGTTCTTGTTCATCGTTGCTTATTGTCTCTCACATCCTCTCAAGTCTCAAGCCTCAAGGATCCAATGTTGGTAGTGTAGTGGAACTAAGTTTTAATAGAAATATATGTACTTATTCCTTGACTAAAAAATTAAGCTTATTTTTTGCCATTCAAAATCTAGAGTCATAGAATTGGAGAATGGAGCTTATTGAGAAGGAAGAACTAGTTTGGTTTGGGCTACTAATATATTTGCAATGGTGGATCCAGAATCTAGAGTGAAAAAGGCGACCGTTGACCATTGATCGTCAACCACAGTAAAAATTGAATATATCTATTACTTTGATAAATTTGAATATATATAATTCGGTTATATTAATGTTAACATTCACCAAATGTCATAGTGGCCAAATTTTGCATAATACAAAAGGGGAGTATAGGTTTGAATTTTTTCAGTTGCATTAAAACATCTAAAATTGAACATATATAATTCCTTTACATTTAATGTTAATGTTCGAGAGCACACAAGTTCAAATCCTCCCAATTGTATTGGTTTTGGCATAAAAATATTGAACTAAAATAATTTCTTTCATAGAGATTTAATCTCAAGACTTTCAATTTAGAATTGGAAGCTTTAACCAAATGAGTTACAAAAGATGTTTGAAAACAAAAGAAATTATCAAATATATTATTCAAAAAATTTATCCGTTGTCACCAAAAAAAAATATTCCCAATGGATCCAGTATGCGTGACCACCGGTGCTCGATGCTTAATTAGCCAATATATATTTGGAATGATAAATTATTTTTAGCATAGCCCGTAGGGACTTTTTTTTCTTGGTGTTTTGACAATGCAAGGCGTATTTTCGCGAGATTATCAAAATCACATCCTTTTACTCACCAAACCGATGGAAGTAAATTGAACTTCCTCAAATGGAATCCAAAACTGATTCGATTCGGATCAATTTTATTTCAATAATGAATTTGAACAGTTTGAGTTGAATTTTACATAAAAAATTTAGTCTATCAATTTCAGGATGGACCCAAAATCAACCCACTTGATCCATTCCCACCCCTGAATGTAATTATATGACATTTTAATTATAGTAGTGTATCAAAATATTTTAACTATTGTTGTGTAGTTTCAAAATATTTACTTCCCACAAAACAAAAATCCTGACTCCACCACTTGCGGCAAGTCAGTGATACTAAAGTGTATAAATTTAATATATTACAAAATATAGTTTTTTTAGTTAACATGAATACGAGTATGTATACATATATAAAGGAAAATTTACAAATTGCACCCTCTATATAAGATATATTTATAATTTACACACCAAATTTTCTAAATTTAAAATTTTTTAATACTACATTTTACAGTATGTAACAAAAAACAACTTGTTGATAACAAAATTACAAATATATCACTGAAAATCGTCGATAGACCAAAATACCCATAATAAAAGATAACAAATCACACAATTTCAATAATATTAATTAACACTTTACATACCAATTT
>NC_036239.1:6865119-6960830 GCF_002742605.1 Olea europaea var. sylvestris
GAGAGAGAGAGAGAGAGAGAGAGAGAGAGAGAGAGAGTTACAGCATATGCTGCAGCAAGGAGATTCATGTCCCAGCCAATTTGCCAAACTGAAGGCTTGTGTTCCATTACGAAAGTAACAGCAATAGCTTGTATGGTTCCCATGAAGCAAACCATTGAGGTGAGAGAGAGCTGGTGATTCGCGTACGTTTTCAGTGCGACTTTCTGTTTTAAGGATCCCTTCAATTCGTTAGAAAATCGTCTCATTTAAAAGGTTAAGTTACAGGTTCGTAAATTTTCAAATACTTGCCTGTAGAATGAACAAAGATGCCCATGCTAGGGTGGCGATAATGAGAAGAATGCATCCAATAAACCAGTCCCGATCACTGGTTTCTTTAGAAGAAGTGGCACTAGATCCTCGTGGATGAACATGTTTGGACCAAACCATCTCAACAATTGGTCCCTTATATAAGGTCATTAACATGGCTCCAGCCACTGTTACAATTGTTCCTAATACTTTTGCTTGGTATATAACCTTCTTTATGTCTACTTTTTCCATCCTTTAATGTTCAAAAAATTCAAATACATCATTAGTTCATCTTCCAAAAATTTCATTAAAAATTGTTTTTTATAATGAATTCAGTGAAAATTAACCTGAATATAAATGCCATGACAAATGTCAAGGCAGGAAGCATGTTGCTCATTGCACAAGAAAATGTTGGGGAGGTTAACTTCAACCCCGCATAGTAAAAGTTCTGATCGATGACCGGCCTATACGTAAAAGGGAAGTGAAATAACAAAAATTAATATAGGATATGAAGAGATAAAAAAATAAAGAATAATGTTACTTGTGCATAAGCAGTTACACAACGATTTATATATGATATGGTGAGATATGATTGAGTCCAAAATTCTTCAACCAAATAATAAAAAAAAAATTTACCACTTTCTTTTTGACATATCATTTGTATGTAAATCATTATGTAAACATAAGGAAGAACAAAAAATTGGACTAACCCAAGAAGGCCAAGAACAAAAATTTGCATGAATATTGGGAATGTTATCTTTGGCTGAGCTTTCCTGCAATATGAAATAAAGATGACCCTTAAGAGTAATAAAAATTTGTGGGTCTCAAGAATATGTGGTTAAAATTGAAGTTTGACAAATAGATAAAATTTAAGCATAGTTTTATTAAACCAGCAATATGTATGTACCTCTCGAAGAAGAAAGCGAACGGGGCTATGACAGCCGTTGCAATGGCGTGACGATAAACCACCAAAACATAGTGGCTCATCCCACCATTAAGAGAAATCTTAGTTATAATGTTCATCCCTGCATAACCAAACTGAAGGGAGATCATAGCCAGATAAGGCTTGGAGTTCTTGAAAAATCCTTCACAACACATTGTACTCTTCATTTTCTCACAAGGTAAGGGAAATATGTGATTAAGTGCAGTAAGAGAAAGTTTTATTAACTCTTACTTAGAATACCTATAAGCTATATCTCGTGTATATATACATGTTCTGAGAATCATAGCAAGAGGGGGGTGGGTGCTATTTTGGCTTAATTCTGCCCTGTGGAATCTGATGGAATATGAAATAAAGTAAATTCTATTATCCATTTTACATAAAATATCTATTCTTTGGAGGGTTTTTGGAGGCTGACGAGATAAAAGAAGATGGAATACACGTAGCAGAACCGAACAAGGCATCTGAGTCATGAAAACAAAAGAAACCCTACTGGTTGAATCATTTAAGCTCTTTGAGAATTGATAATATTATATAATTTAATTAATATTCAGAGATCAATCTAATTGTTTATAGAAGATATCGAGTACTTATTCATTTATCATCTCTTCAAGATAAACAAGCCACTCGGAAGGCAGATTCGCACTTGTACTCAACTTTTGTAGATAATCAAGATTTGTGTTTGTGGGTTTGATATTGATACTAGTGAGCAAGTTTTTTGCATTCTTAATTCAGATGCTTTAGTAAGATTCGAGGAATGTTAGGCGAGGTAACATCGACCTCAATGGCCCTGTTGAGGGTCTGCCCTACCCAACCTAGTAGCCCCATCCAGCTGACACAGGCCAATAAGTGCAGAGTGTGACTATCCATGATTAGTGGATCGATTTGATCAACTGATTTTAAATTCAAGTTGATTCTATTTGTCTTTGGGTAAAGAAAGATGGCAACACAAATTCATATAAATACTCGATCATCAACTTTTCAATTACACGTTACATAAACTTTGAACGTAATTTGTTAGTACTTTTATCAATTTTTTTGTCAAACAACCACCTGATGATAATCTATTTTGTTATGGTCGAGTACAATAATATTGTATAAGAAGTTATTGTTAATGCTTCAAGAAATTAAGGTTCGAATCGGCTAAGAATGAGTGCTCGAAGCTTTTAAGTATCTGGTTTGGCAACACCTAAGGTTAGCTTCAAGGGATTTACTTTAACCTTAAGTTGTTTGATCGATTGAGGTTAGAACACTAGAATTTCTATCATTTAATTGGATAGTTTTATATTATATATTAGCCACGTTTGACCCCCACTAATTTTCATTCCATTATATTTCGTTTTTCTCTCTCCTATTTTCAATTACATAATCTTCCATAAAATAATATTACACGTAAATCGAAATTTTTTCCTTCCTTTTTAAGTACTCATTTTTCAAAAAAACACTATTCCACCCATTAATTTTTCCACAAAATGGGGGCAAACATGATATAAAATTAGCCCTTGTTTGAGCTCCATTTTTTCATCAAAATATATTTTTCAACAGTGATTTGACTTCATTTCAATCACACATTTTTCAATAAAATAATATTACAAGCAAACCCAAAACTTATCTTTATTTTTTAACTACACATTTTCCATCACAACACTATTTGAAAATGCATTTTTTTGAAGAAAATGGGGCTCAAATTTGTATTCCACATTTGTCAAGGTTGTGTCACATCACTTAGTAATTATTAATAAATAAGATTTTGAATTGCGTATCTTAATAGATTGTCATTTTAAAAGCATTGGATCTCAAAGCTCAATAGATGCTAACTTACCTCAATGGAATATGATATCATATCTATAATATTGTAAATCATTTTAAAAGGTTAATCTTACTACGAAGAGTAGTTAAGACTTACATCGTGATTATTGATTTTATCTTTTATCTATACAAGATTTATTCTTTAACATAGATAAAATCTCACATCGTTCACATATAAAGACAATAATCAACATAAAATTTGAGCTACTTCACGAACTTCATTTCATTTCTTTGAGCAGAAAACCCAAAAATAATTGTATAAAAATGCCAAAAACAAGAATAATAAAGTGGAGCACCAATATTAAAATGGAAGTCTAATCATCTTCAATTTTTGTCTACAGTTCCTTCCACTCTGCAACCTGAAAGTATCAGTATCATTGTTATCGTCGAAGCGCATTTCAATTTAGTATTCACATTACGACATCATGACTAACTTGCCGGCCATATGCACCACCACTTTTTCTCTATGCAAAAATCAAGAATAGCATTCACATATATAATCTTTAATAATTCTCGTATAATTTTGAGACGATGGGATTCAATATTAAAGCATACACGTGTACAATTCACTCCAAATTATATCAAATCATTGATAAAAACGTGAATTCGACTGTGCTTAGTGTTCACATATTAAAGATATTTGAAAAGAATAAAATAGCTTTTTTCGAGTATATATTCTTGCGAAAATATTATCTTTAAAGATTAGCATTTTTTATTTATTATAGATGCGTTGGTACTTGGGATCTAGAATATTTTTTATTTTTATTTTTTTGACATTCCCTTTGTTTTCAAAATAATGTGGACGAAAAACCCTTCTTTTTTTTTTTTTAAGGAAAAAAATTGGTGAATGACAATTTGCCATGTGGCAAAGATATGAAACTCGTCAATATAATTAATTAGTGTTTATTAGCCGTGGATTTTTTAAAACAAAAGATACGCAATACTCATTTTGTAGTGTTTATTAGCCATGGATTTTATAGAATGCTTGAATAATAAGTAGTAAATTGTAGATTCAAAATATTTTGTGGACAAGAGCATCTTTGAGAAGGTCTTTAAACATAAGATGTCCTCTATTTTAAAAAGTTACCCCTTAATATTATACACAACAAGACAATTCAAATTAATATTTTAAAATAGAGAGTGAGTTTGACTCTTCAAATGGATCCTCTATATAATTTGTAGAGTCAAATGCACTCTCTATAATTAAATGTATTTAAATTATTTTAAATATCAATATAGGAAAATAATATAATAATTTGGAAGGAAGCTAGTGAATATAAAATGAGAGTAAAAGTGTTAAAAATAAAAGCACGATGGATAAATTTTGTTATTCTTAAATTTACAAATACTCTCTAAATTGCATAACATGCTTTTTAAAAATAGAGAGCTTTTTGAAAATATTTTAAAGAATACATTTGACCATCTTTCTTAAGGAGAAGAAAACCAAAACTTCTGATGACTCTTCTACGGCTCTTGATCACGACAATTCAAAAAAATGGTAAACTTTGACCGTGACAATTCTTAATGCAGAAAATTAACATGTTGCACCACATATAGTTAGGCTATAAATGGATCGTATATAGACTTGATCTGTCCATATCCAATATGATCCGATAATAATGTTTCATGGATCCGATCCGATCTAATAATCCAACGAATATTTGATTGTTATATCTAGATTACCTATGTTATCGAATATTCGATCCAACAAAATATTTTACACCTGTTCTTTTTTTATTGAAAAGAAGGGATTCTTAATCTAATACTAAATTTATTATAATATATATTGTCTTTATATTGAAAGTTGATAGGTTTGACATTTTTCATTAAAATCATAAAGTATATTAACACAAGTTTCAAAATGAAAAAAATAAAATAAAATTATATACAATAAATTATATGGTAATATATATAATATATTATATTATTATAGAAAATTGGATCGTGTTGTTATCGGATTGGATTGACCTATATCCATATTTGCTTCATTTAGTTAACACATTATCATATTCGGATCTTGATCGGGTTATCAGACTAAAATCCTAAATTCATCTTCCATTGATTTCATCGAATTTGTATCGGATTCAAAGTAAAATTCAATCCATTGAAAGCCCTTTAAAAAGTATAATAACTTAGAATTAACAAATTCTAAGAATTTCGAATCAACTCATATAAAAAATCTTGCTCTGAAAAGAAAAAAAAAATTATAGTGGAAACACATTACTTGGCTTTTTTGGGAGTTCATCAACCATAAATACCTTTTTCACCACGTACCTAGCATCAACACCAGACTAATGCCCATATAAAAAATTTCATGGCAATTAACGTCATGCCATGAAAAATGTAAATACCTTTCTCTAGGGACATCATCGTCTCGCACAAAGAGAGACACATTGCACGCCTCCTGGGGCACAGCTCAAATGGTGGATCAATCAACCTTTGTTTTGCTTCCAGCGGCAAGGTGGAGGTTTGAATCTGGGTGGGAACCTGCGGCCAGATTTATTTGGTATGAAGCAATCACTTTGGAGGAGGATCCCTTGTGCGCAAAAGTGTACAGGTGGTGGGGGAAATCTGTGATCCAGTTGAGACATAACCAGCGATTTACTCCCTCCAAGGTTCTAGGGGCAAGGATCTTGGGGGGTCCAGGATTTAGTCTAGTGTAAATTGGGATATCTGGATATCAAAAAAAAAAAAAGAGAGACACATTGCACGCCCCCTGGGGCACAGCTCAAATGGTGGATCAATCAACCTTTGTTTTGCTTCCAGCGGCAGGGTGGAGGTTTGAATCTGGGTGGGAACCTGGGCCAGATTTATTTGGTATGAAGCAATCACTTTGGAGGAGGATCCCTTGTGCGCAAAACTGTACAGGTGGTGGGGGGAATCTGTGATCCAGTTGAGACATAACCCGCGATTTACTCCCTCCAAGGTTCTAGGGGCAAGGATCTTGGGGGGTCCAGGATTTAGTCTAGTGTAAATTGGGATATCTGGATATCAAAAAAAAAAAAAAGAGAGACACATTGCACGCCCCCTGGGGCACAGCTCAAATGGTGGATCAATCAACCTTTGTTTTGCTTCCAGCGGCAGGGTGGAGGTTTGAATCTGGGTGGAAACCTGCGGCCAGATTTATTTGGTATGAAGCAATCACTTTGGAGGAGGATCCCTTGTGCGCAAAAGTGTACAGGTGGTGGGGGGAATCTGTGATCCAGTTGAGACATAACCCGCGATTTACTCCCTCCAAGGTTCTAGGGGCAAGGATCTTGGGGGGTCCAGGATTTAGTCTAGTGTAAATTGGGATATCTGGATATCAAAAAAAAAAAAGAGAGACACATTGCACGCCCCCTGGGGCACAGCTCAAGTGGTGGATCAATCAACCTTTGTTTTGCTTCCGGCGGCAGGGTGGAGGTTTGAATTTGGGTGGGAACTTGCGGCCAGATTTATTTGGTATGAAGCAATCACTTTGGAGGAGGATTCCTTGTGCGCAAAAGTGTACAGGTGGTGGGGGGAATCTGTGATCCAGTTGAGACATAACCCGCGATTTACTCCCTCCAAGGTTCTAGGGGCAAGGATCTTGGGGGGTCCAGGATTTAGTCTAGTGTAAATTGAGATATCTGGATATCAAAAAAAAAAAAAAGAGAGACACATTGCACGTATCTGACTTCAATCAGTTAACTGAGCTTACTTTACCATTTTGACATTTTAACTTCGATAGCCTCAACCCATTTGACAACAATCATATGGTCTTAGATTTGTCGAATACAAAATTTTCAATTTTATTTTTTTAAAACTTCTTTGTTGTAGATATTCGTGTACATTTGTAAGGACATTTATAGTCATATAGAGACATATTGTCCTTGCAGCTTTCAAATCCAAATCTCCCAATAGTCTTTTTCACCACGTACCTAGCATCAACACCAGACTAATGCCCATATAAAAAATTTCATGGCAATTAACGTCATGCCATGAAAAATGTAAATACCTTTCTCTAGGGACATCATCGTCTCGCACAAAGAGAGACACATTGCACGCCCCCTGGGGCACAGCTCAAATGGTGGATCAATCAACCTTTGTTTTGCTTCCAGCGGCAGGGTGGAGGTTTGAATCTGGGTGGGAACCTGCGGCCAGATTTATTTGGTATGAAGCAATCACTTTGGAGGAGGATCCCTTGTGCGCAAAAGTGTACAGGTGGTGGGGGGAATCTGTGATCCAGTTGAGACATAACCCGCGATTTACTCCCTCCAAGGTTCTAGGGGCAAGGATCTTGGGGGGTCCAGGATTTAGTCTAGTGTAAATTGAGATATCTGGATATCAAAAAAAAAAAAAAGAGAGACACATTGCACGTATCTGACTTCAATCAGTTAACTGAGCTTACTTTACCATTTTGACATTTTAACTTCGATAGCCTCAACCCATTTGACAACAATCATATGGTCTTAGATTTGTCGAATACAAAATTTTCAATTTTATTTTTTTAAAACTTCTTTGTTGTAGATATTCGTGTACATTTGTAAGGACATTTATAGTCATAAAGAGACATATTGTCCTTGCAGCTTTCAAATCCAAATCTCCCAATAGTCTTTGCTTGTAATGTACCTACTAGAATAGCCAACGTTTTAAATGAGCCTGTTTGATAGTGATTTTGAGAATTGATTTTTTGATCGTTAGGAAAAAAGTGGAGTCCACCTATAAAAGAAGAAGTCAAATATGACGGTTGGAATAGTGAAATAACGATCAAAAAATCAATTTTTGGGGTGAAAAAATCGCTCCCAAACAGGCCCTATATCATTATCAGCAATGATAATGATTTTTTCAGTAAATAGGAGTTGGTGATTTTTTATTTATTATTATTATTATTATTTTTTTCATCAAAATCTTGTGGGATTCAGACTGAATCAAACTATCATTGATTCACTCGTAAAAAATTTCTACTTCACGTTTGATACTTGCAATATTTGTTGTGCGCTCCAATGCTATGAACGTTCTAATGCTCTGATATAACTATTAGGAATTGAGTCCAAACCTCTAATTCCGAGAAAATATAATAAGACAAGTTAATTAAAATAGATGGCAAAAATTACGAATTTTTAAAGATTATAATTTGAGAAATTATGTTTGTCCAGAGTCAAAAACAAGGGGGCTTGTAATGTACCTACTAGAATAGCCAACGTTTTAAATGAGCCTGTTTGAAAGTGATTTTGAGAATTGATTTTTTGATCGTTAGGAGAAAAGTGGAGTCTACCTGTAAAAGAAGAAGTCAAATATGACGGTTGGAATAGTGAAATAACGATCAAAAAATCAATTTTTGGGGTGAAAAAATCGCTCCCAAACAGGCCCTATATCATTATCAGCAATGATAATGATTTTTTCAGTAAATAGGAGTTGGTGATTTTTTATTTATTATTATTATTATTATTTTTTTTTAATCAAAATCTTGTGGGATTCAGACTGAATCAAACTACCATTGATTCACTCGTAAAAAATTTCTACTTCACGTTTGACACTTGCAATATTTGTTGTGCGCTCCAATGCTATGAACGTTCTAATGCTCTGATATAACTATTAGGAATTGAGTCCAAACCTCTAATTCCGAGAAAATATAATAAGACAAGATAATTAAAATAGATGGCAAAAATTACGAATTTTTAAAGATTATAATTTGAGAAATTATGTTTGTCCAGAGTCAAAAACAAGGGGGGAAAACAGACTGACTTGGTAACAGATAATTGGTGTTTGTTGTTTTTATTTTTCAAACAGTTCAATCATGTGTTAACACGTATGCACCCTATTTTTAAACCTGTTTTCTAACCTATTTGTGTAGCACATTTCTTATAATTTATATGTTCCACTACGTGAAAAACAATATAAAATATCGTACCATAAATATTAGTTATACATTATCTCACAAATATTCTACTTTATACAAAGCACAAAGAGAACAAGAATTTATTTTTATTTTTTTAAATGTCAGACCTTATGTTTCCTTTCTATCACGTACTATAAAAGAAAAGGCACATCAACTTATAATGAACGTATGCTGAAATTTCTCCAAAATTTTCCTCCGAATTTCCGCCAGAAGAATATAAGAATCTTGCCATCCTTTCCTTTCCACCTATTTTAATAATCACCTTAGCATATTTTGCTTCGAATAAAAAGAACAAACTAATTAAATAAAGGGAAACTATTGTTCTTTCTTGCACGTTTTGAAGCAATTTTCCAACGTGTCTCACGAGAAGATGATGTGTTACGTATCTAAATTAAATAAAAACAAATATAAATGTTGAACCACGAGTTAATTTTCTCTTTTATTTAAAAAATAATAAATAATTCTAAAATGTTTCAACAATATGACTAATTATAGATATACGAGAAGCTAATTCAAAATTGCTTAGGACCTTTTAACCATAATGAAGAGGAATTTTTTTTTTTTTTTTAAATGAAGATAATATATAGGAGCCATTTGGAAGTTATTTTTCACCCTAAAAAAATGATTTTTTAACCGTTATTTCATTATTCCAACCGTAAAGTTTGACTTCTTCACTCATAAGTGGCCCCCACTTTTCTCCTAACGATCAAAAAATCAATTTTCAAAATCGTTCCCAAATAGGACCATAATAGATCAATAATGTTTTCCAAGAAAACAAGTTCTGCAGTCAGTTGATATGAAAAACAATCATTTCCAGCTCATGGCAAAATTAAGGCTTTGTTTGTTTACCTTTTTTTACATTCTATTACATTATTTTTTCTACAATACTCTGTTTCAACCATTCATTTTCAACCATACATTCTTCATTAAAATAATATTATACGTAAATAAAAAAAATCTTTCTTTTTTAACCAGACATTTCAACATCAATCACTATTCAATAATACATTACTCACAAATAATATGACACAAACAAGCACTAAGCAATCTTTATAAATGGTTAAATTATAAATAAATAGAAATGAATATTGTGAATAGGGGCGGACCCAAGGCGGCTCCTGCAGGGTCAATTGACCCTCAAAATTTTGAGATTACCCTTTTTTTATTATTTTTTATTTTTTTTGGATAAGTCCTGTTTGGTATCGATTGAAATCTAAATTTTAATCTAAATTAAAATTAATAATTAATTTTAATAAAATCTTTAACTTTTATCAAAATTTACTAAAAATTTGATTTTAATCCCCACCAAATAGGGAAAAAATCACCATAAATTTGAATTTTTTTCTTTTCTCTTACTCTATTTTACTCTACTTCACAACATTTACCAAAACTTTAACTCTTCAAACGTTTTAAAATTTGTTTAAAATTTTTTCTACAAATTACCACATCTAGTACAAATTTTTACTTTTCAATTAATTAGAATTTAAATTCGCATTTTCTCCTATCTTATTTGTGTAATGTGTCTGAACTGATTATATCTAATTTATCTTATACTTAAAATTCGAATTTTATTTATTTGATTGCATTTTGGTTATATGTTTTTTCCTTTCGGTCACTTGAATTGATTAAAGTATTAGATACACTATAAATTTTTTAAGCATAAATATGAATTTTCTTGTGACAAGTAAAATATTAATAAAAGAATTCGAACGGATGAAAATTATGAGCAAAATATTAATTAAGAAATGTTTTTAAGATGTGAATTTGCATTTTTTTGGATCAAGTATAACTCATTCAAAAATCAATAGCAACGTATTCGATTTGTACATAGTTTGATTGAGCATCTAACTAAAAATTTCTACGTCCGCCCCTGATTGTGAACTAAGAAAGCCCCATTTTTGTCAATAATCACCAATAGATTATGTTTCCACCAAAGATTTTCGCTTCAATTATGACTATCTGAAGTCAAACAAAAACTTTGTCGGTAATTGTTCTTATTAATGAATTTTCACAAATATCACCCGTTTGATTAACCTTTTTAGTGGTTATTTCATCACCTTATCTATTGATTCCGAAAATTTTTACTGCATCTAATACATATTCAATCTATTAGACTCAACAAGATAATAAACAAATATCTCACATATATTTTTTCTTCAATTTTATTTAATTATGTAGATTTTAAGTACCGTTCATCTATCATATAGTACATCATTCCATTTCAACAAAGATAAAGCTATTCTACAAGCTGATTCCATTTTGATTAACCTTTTTAGTGGTTGTTTCATCACCTTATCTATTGATTCCGAAAATTTTTACTGCATCTAATACATATTCAATCTATTAGACTCAACAAGATAATAAACAAATATCTCACATATATTTTTTCTTCAATTTTATTTAATTGTGTAGATTTTAAGTACCGTTCATCTATCATATAGTACATCATTCCATTTCAACAAAGATAAAGCTATTCTACAAGCTGATTCCACCAGATTTTGTACAAGTTACTCACAATGGGGTGGGCTCCACCCAAATAAAAATGGCCAAAATAATACCCATCCCCTTGCACGTGAGTAGTCGGTGGGGATTCTATGAACTCCCACCCTGGTAGAATAGCACGTCCCTTTTAACAAAGCCGTAAGTGTAAGTCTCTTAAGACTAGCACTAAGACAATGCTTTTAGTTAATCATTGAGTTTTTTTATATGTGGTGACAATTTTAAATTGGACAACCATCTTCCGAGCATTTAGGATGGTGACATTGAATTTTACTGTCACTAGTGATATTCGCCATTCTTCCATAAGCAATAGTTTTTTTAGTTTAAACCACTTAATCCTTTTGTGAAAGTTTTGACACAATCACATATCATAATATTAACAATGATAAAGAAAGACCCCACCCAAATAAAAATGGCCAAAATAATACCCATCCCCTTGCATGTGAGTAGTCGGTGGGGATTCCGTGAACTCCCACCCTGGTAGAATAGCACGTCCCTTTTAACAAAGTCGTAAGTGTAAATCTCTTAAGACTAGCACTAAGACAATGCTTTTAGTTAATCATTGAGCTTTTTTATATGTGGTGACAATTTTAAATTGGACAACCATCTTCCGAGCATTTAGGATGGTGACATTGAATTTTACTGTCACTAGTGATATTCGCCATTCTTCCATAAGCGATAGTTTTTTTTAGTTTAAACCACTTAATCCTTTTGTGAAAGTTTTGACACAATCACATATCATAATATTAACAATGATAAAGAAAGACACGTCTCATACATTGTTTTGAAGAAACAAATTTAAGAAAGACACGTCTCATATCCTGTGTTGAAGAAACACTACACGTAATTCATTTTTTATAACATGCAATTCATGTCGTAAAATAATGTTAACGGCATATAGCTTCGTATCTATAAAGCAAAGTTGTGAATTCTCACCTCTTTTTATGACATGCATTGAATATTGTAACATGAATGAAAGAGCGCCGTTAATTAAACTTATTACGACATTCATATGCACACTATAAATAGATCTCTATTTAAGACGTGTTAGTTGCTAAGCTTGCATTTGCACTTCGTTAACTACGTTTTTTAATAAACTTCATATTAGTTTTTTTATGTTTATTTATTTAATTGACTGCTCATATGTATTTTATTAAATATTTAAATCTATAATAATTGAAGTTAACAAAAGTATATATATCAGCCCATATATAATCATTCTTTCATAAGCGATAATTTTTTAGTATAAACCACTTAATCACTCGGTGGAGAGTTTTGACACAAAGTCTCGTTAATTAAACTTATTACGACATTCATATGCACACTATAAATAGATCTCCATTTAAGACGTGTTAGTTGCTAAGCTTGCATTTGCACTTCGTTAACTACGTTTTTTAATAAACTTCATATTAGTTTTTTATGTTTATTTATTTAATTGACTGCTCATATGTATTTTATTAAATATTTAAATCTATAATAATTGAAGTTAACAAAAGTATATATATCAACCCATATATAATCATTCTTTCATAAGCGATAATTTTTTAGTATAAACCACTTAATCACTCGGTGGAGAGTTTTGACACAAAGTCACAAACACGTATTATATTATTACTAAGAAACGATTATGAAATTTAAGAAAAAGACATAAAGCCTTAACTTGTGTTGAAGAAAAGGAAAGCAAACGATTACGTCTGAAACTTCAAGTTCTTTTTTTTTTCCCCACATCCAAAAGGAAAAGATTAGATAGTGCCCATTTGGCCATTTCTTGTTAATTATTTTAGCAAATAATTTATTTATCTAGTGATTGCTTATTATTCATCCACTCATTTCTTATTGCTTCTAAGATCTCCATTCCATTTTCTTTGACCAAGCATTGCATGATTGAATCTTTGGATAGAATCATTTGCATGCCTTCAAAATGCTTTGGTTGAAGATCCATTTTCTTAATAAGGGATCTTGAGATGATAAAAAATAGGAAACTAAGAAATAAATACCTTTCTTGTTACAAAAAGAAATGTCATTATTTTCGATACAACACAATACGTGCTTATACTTTATTTGATAGGTTAAAATGGATTATTGAAGAAAAATAAATGAAATCTCTATGTAAAGTTTTCTAATACTACACGTAAAAAACAAGTTCTTGTAGCTTCAAATTCTGGAGACCCCTTCATTAATAAGAAATTAACAAGCTTTCAGTAAGTGTAAAGAAGAAAATGGAGTTGCCTTTTCCATCAAAGCGACACACTTTTAGACACAACAATTGATATGGACATTAATTATACTTTTTCAGACTTTAAAATGTTTGTATTTCCTTAAAATTCAATTGTCATAACACGAACAAAAAGGTACCTGCATTTTTTTAATAAAAGTTTTTAGCTTTACTAAGCATTAATGGATCTCATTATTCAGTATTTGAGTGTATGATTATGTACTATCTTTGGACATTTGGTAACATGTTAGGCATGAGTATTCAAAGTTTTCTAATACTGAGAACCCATCATTAATAAGAAATTAACAAGCTTTTAGTAAGTGTAAAGAAGAAAATGGAGTTGCCTTTTCCATCAAAGCGACACACTTTTAGACACAACAATTGATATGGACATTAATTATACTTTTTCAGACTATAAAATGTTTGTATTTCTTTAAAATTCAATTGTCATAACACGAACAAAAAGGTACCTGCATTTTTTTAATAAAAGTTTTTAGCTTTACTAAGAATTAATGGATCTCATTATTCAGTATTTGAGTGTATGATTATGTACTATCTTTGGACATTTGGTAACATGTTAGGCATGAGTATTATAATTAATAAATTTCATCCACACATTTTATTTTTTAATGTTGTCCAATATGGTCCGATCCTTATTAAATATATATTGGTCATACGCGGATTAAATCACATTAGACATAATTAAGAGGAAAAAGTTAAAATTTTGTAGATTTAGCCTTCGATCCGGAAGAATTTTATAAACGATTTAATATATAAACAGATGGAGATGAGTAGTGTATAAATCGATAATACTTGTGAGTTCTTTAACATGTGTTGTTAAAATTAAAGTTTGACCATTTATTAATAATTTATATGGAGATGAGTAGTGTATAAATCGATAATACTTGTGAGTTCTTTAACATGTGTTGTTAAAATTAAAGTTTGACCATTTATTAATAATTTATAAATTTTTCCAAAAAATGAAATTCAATCCTTTATAAATAATTTATAAATTTTGTCAAACAAATGCTTACATTCAATAGGGTTATCTAGTATACAAGCACCAAATATTTTATGTATGAGGTTGACATAGACAAATCTAAATTATTTCTGTTTCTTAACATATCGAAATCAAAGTATCAATTATGTCATGAATATCCATAAAGAAATATATCATGATTAAGAAATTCTCATGGTATTTAAGTGTCAAGGACCCTTAATTTGTCTAGGGATAAGCAGCTAAAAAAAGTAAAGTTGCTGACTAGATTAACTTTATTTTAAATATTTGGATATCATCTTATTTGATGACACCTTAATTTCCAATTTATGTGAGAATAATTCAAATATATTTTAAAACTTGGATTTTTTTTTTATCAAAGGGATTTCCAAATTGTTATCGCGAGGCTCCATTGTTGGAGTAACATTCTCTTTTCAGAGCATAGTTCATTAGTGAACAATATTATGAATTCCGACTGATAAATTATTAACTTTTGCTTAATCCTATCCTGCATTATCAAATTTGAGCATGTGAAATGTGACATAGTGTTTCTACAAGAGTAATGTTGTATAGCACCACTGAGTTGAGCTCAAAGATAGAGCCAAGACTGCTTAGCTTCACATTTTGTGGAAGTATTGACACAAATTTATATTTGTTCAATTTGAATGTCACGCAGAAAACAAAACGGAAATGAAAGGTGAAATATGTGTATGTATAAATAATTGATGAAGCAATTGCATGCATGTTACAAAACAAATGCATATCAATTGGTGTCTGAATTATTGAATGAAAAGCAAGAAAGGAGTGGAAACTCCAAATGGATGGCAAAAGGTAAGTGGAATACACATATTTCACCACCTTCTTATGCAGCATTGAATAATTAAAGAAATTAACTTGAGTTTTGGGAAGTGGGAACTAGTCTTTGTTTGGATCCACTTTTCGCCAATCCCGTCTCATTTTACCAATGAAAACATAATAGTGGGATTTATCTACGATTTGAAGAGATTCAGATAAATTATAATTAGTTAATTTGAATTAATTCCACTTATTTATCTAATCTCAAACACCCCCTAAGAATCTGTTTTTCTCGATTGGATGAAATGTTTATGCAAATATCTACGGTCATTGCACCATTGATAGATATTATTGTTGGGAATCTATTTAACATGCACGGCGAAAAATTAAAATAATTTTCGATTCCCACTAAAAATCGCCTTTGTGTTTAGATAGAAATTGTGATAAAAGTAATATATTTTCATGATCTGCAAATTCCTTTGCCTTATCTTTGTTCCAGCAACTTGGATCTGTCTCCCACAACTGTCTAATTGTCCAGCTTCCAACGATTATCCACACAGAGAATAAGATTGTATTATTATGATTTTTCTTGTACTATCAAGAATAATGGAAAAATCACTACAAATTTGAAAACCCTAATCATATTTATATCAGCCCGAACGGGCTTGGCCTGACCTGGTTCAACATTTAATTCACCCATTTAATTAAATTCGATCCGTGAATTAATTGATCCAATTAATCAATTCAGACTTATAAATAAACAACCCAATTAATTAATTTATTCAACACTTGTTAAATTAATTAATTGACAAATCACAATCTTCCAGTTCTCCTTTTGTGTGCGACCTATCAGATTCCCGATCACAATACCTAACGACGTGAAATATTATTTTGATCTAATCAAAATCAAAAATTAAAATACTCTTTTAATTTATCACCAATTCACACTTGCCATCTCAGATTGACATCTAGTAATGTGTTAGGGCAATACATGTGACGAGAAATATCACATGGTATGACAAAATCAAATTCGTTCGTTTACCGTGAAACTATAATCCTTTCGTCAATATGATCCGATCAATTACGAGATATGTAAGTGTGTCAATCTCGATTATTGATCATATGTTTCACTCCATTATTAAGTCAATATAAGTCAAAAACTCATTTTCGACTTATGAGTACACCTTGGCCAAAGATCTAATTATCGACTTAATTGAATGAAACCCGAACGATGTCGTATTAGGAGCTCTTGGCAAAGCAACATTCAACACCGTCAAAGCATGACCGTCCTCATATAAGGTACTATGACGACTTCAAGTCAAAAGGACCAATCCCACTACCGAATATTAGAGATTGACTACTGACACTCAGATAGTTATCCATGTGAAATCTCTAGGTGGGTCTCCAATATTTCGTTCTATAACAAAACATCTACGTGTTCATTTAAGTGTCACCATACTTTAACTTGTGAGATCAGTTGCTTACTTCACAAGTAAGAAATGTCACATGTGATAGTCTATCCGTAATAATGATATTCGTATCTCATTATTACTTACGACCACAGACGATTTAAAATTCAATCATATGTACTTTGTATCTCACAATCACAATTCCTTGTGATTAACAAATTATGAAGATTTGAATCCACGGACTCTATAATTTAATTTAATTGCCTATTAATTAAATAATAGATCTATCATTAAGTTGCATTAATTATATATTGAAAGCATTTATATCCAAGGTTGATTGGACTTAGGGCATAACACTTACAATTATGACCAATAATATATTAATAATGCTATTTGTACACCATGCTCTATAGTATGGTGTACAACCCCTTCACATGAAGGAGGCCCACCAGTTATTGGTGAGCCCCCTGATGAGTGTATTTCACTCATACTTTAGACACATCTAAACTTGATATTTAGCTACTTCCTATGAGTTTTAGAGTGTTTTAATGTATGTATTGATGTTGTGATATATGTTGATGAAATTGAAGGAAATAAACAAAAGTAAGCAAAATTGGAAAATAAGCTAAATTGTAAGAGATCCAAAGTTTAGGAACTAAAGTGTAAATACTCAAAAGTTATGCAAGACTTCACAATGAAGATTCGAGAGTGTTAGGAGTCAATTGGATAAAGAAAAAAGTCAAAGAGATGAAATATAAACAAAGTATGATCACACATCAATTTCCAACTAAAAGAAGTTGTGTTTTAGATTTTTTGCTTCGTATTGAGACCCACTTTTGATATAAACATTCGAATTGAAAAATGATATTTGAGGTAAAGTTGTAACCCTTGGAGTTAGCTTTCCAACACCTTTTGAATCGCCTAAATCGAATATGAGGAGAAGAAGTTATGTTAAAAATATTGAAAGATACTCAGTGTTGTTTTTCACCTAAAGTGAGCATCGTAGTGACCGTCTTGCTGAAATTCAATAGCATCATGACATTGTGGCACCGTAAGGCGAGAAAAGGAATTTTTTATTTTTTGGACTTTTTTATTGGCCCAATCCAACCATAATTTTTCCAAGACTTTAAAATACTATAAATACACACGTAAACACCACAATTGAAGAGAAAATTCAGTCGAGCAAGAAAGGGCAAGATTCATAAAAGCAAGGAGGAGGCAAAGACAACTTGACAAAGAAGTTGATTCAATCATCCAAAAAATAGTTTTATCTTTCTTCTCTTCATGTTATTCATTATGAATTGTGTAGATTTCATGGTTTTTATCATGAACTAAACTATTCTTCTAGGGTGTGATTAGCCAAAACTTAAGAGTATGATTTAAATTTATTTTAGTTATTTCTATGAAAATTTCTATTCCGTTTATTTGTATTATGATTTTAATGCTTTCAGTTAATTGACCACTAATTAAATTAGATGCTAGTCAATTTTGACACTGGAGAGGGGAGAATTTAAGAACGATCATAAGATTAACAAACATAGATTTTATGGGTTTTGAATATATGAAGCTTACTCCATAAAAGAACCATGAACTTGATAGATTTTTTATTTTAGTTCGGAATAGATATTGGAATTAAAATCTAAGATTACATTCTAGTTGACACTCCAGAGAGGGGATAGGGATACAATTGAGTTTATGCTTATAAACATGGGAAAATTGATTAGAGATAACTAGGTTTTTGAAAATCATAGTTGATAATTAGGTGAAATCACAACCTTAGTCTTTCTCATCTTGATTATTCTTCTAACTTTGCATTTATTTGTTGAATTCCTCACCACACTCATCACATTAAAACCATTGATTTGATAATTCATTCGTCTACATAAAATAAAGGCTATATAATTACAGTCAGTGACAGAGTCAGGAATTAATGTTATAGGGGCAAAACTTTAAAAATTAATGTATGAATAAAATTCATATATAACAAAAAAGTCATAATATAATATTACTAGTTACAGTTGTACCTGACGATGCTTTACAGTATAAAATTCATCAATAATAGAATCTCAATCTAAATTCAAAAAAAAAATTTTGTTCAATTTAAATTGTCAGACAATCAACAAGAAAATCATCATCCATTTTGTTACGAATTTCTGTCTTCACATGTTTCATTACAGAAAATGATTGCTCCACAGTAGCTGTTGAAATAGGCAGTGTCAATATTAAACGAATCAATTTAGTCAAATTGATGTAACTCTCAAACCTTCTACTTGCAACCAATTTCTGACATAAATCAAAAGGTGTAAATACTTGAAATCGAGGCTTAGAAATCACATCATGCTGATAATATTGTAACTCAACTTTCAAACTATAAACATCTTGCTGTGTCAAATCTTGAGGATAAAATTTCTCTGCAAGCTTGCAAATATTATCCATGTTAAATTATTCAAAAGAATTTTTCGGATCCAATGTTGTACCGAGATAAATGAATTCTAATGATGTCTTATTAAATTTTGTATCTAACTCTATCATCAAAAAATCTATGGCTGCATTAAAAATATAAAAGTGGTAATGATGTTCGATGGTAGGATATTCACAACCATGAGAACAACCAACCATGTATGAACCATGAAAGTTAGGTATATGTATATCATTTTTTGAGCAAAAAAATTTCACCTCTTCAAGAAATTCTTTCCAGCCATCTTCTCTCAATTCTTAAATGATGGTTTTTGTAGTATGGACAAATCTCATAGCAGTTAAGATATCTTGAATTTTTTTTTCTGAAGGGCTTGGCAAAGCACATCTGTAATTGCCAACATTATGCGCATTAAATACAAAATAAATATAAATTCAAATGTTATCAATTTTTTGTATACACCACCCACTTTAGACCGAGTTCTTAAATTTGGAGAATAATCACTAAGATACTCAATACATATCAATCAAACTCTTTACATAGTTGTAATGAGAAGACCAACGAGTACCTCTGGCTCGTTGCAAATTACCAATTTGATTAGCCCCACTTCCAGTCTCTCATTCTTCAATTTCCAACAAATGTTCAATTTCTTTTTTGGCACTTTTCAACTCATTGATTCGCTTAGGAGATGTTGTAATCATATTAATAATATTGTCCAAATATGAAAAGAATGAATTAATATCTGCGACATCCCTAGCAGCTGAAACCAATATGAGTTGTAAACGATGGGCAAAACAATGGACATAATATGCATATGAACAATCTTTAAGAAGTAATGCTTGTAGTCCATTCCAAGCACCATACATATTATTAGCACCATCATACTCTTGGTCTCTTATGTTTTGCACTTAAAGGTTGAAACGAACAAGAACATAAGAAACTTGATTCTTAAGATTCAACGATATAGTGTCACTAACACTTTTGATTGCAAAAAAAAACGTTCCGTCAAAATTTCATTACTGTTCACAAATCTCAAGATAATGGACATTTGTTCTTGTGAAGATGCATCCTTGCTTCATCAAGAAGAATACTTAATTTACATCCCCAACTTCTTCACAGATTCTCTGTCTTACTCTATTAGTCATAATGCTCAAAATCTCTTTTTAAATGTCTGGATATATGTATGTAGATTTTTTGCAGCATTATCCAACACAATTTCTCCTATTTTTATATTCATTTTTCCAAATGCATCTACCATTTCAAGAAAATTCCCACAATTCAATGAAGATGGAAATTCATCATTGCCTCTAAATGAACAACCTTGAAGTACTAGCCACCAAACACTCATAATTGTGTTAGGCGCAAACGATTTTTCTATTTTTCCTCACTTGATACAGCATGCATTACTTTGTCAATATGTTGAGTTGCTTTCATTAGATCTTCAGCTTTTTTCTTGCAATCATTATGATATGATGAATATGTTGTACCAATATGAACAAGAAATGTACATTTACTTCCATGGCCAACCCTCTTCCAACTTTCAAATCCAACAGTAACCAATGATGAAACCTTAGGTGGAACACTTTCATTGAGAAAAAGGGACCAGAAAAAGTAATATGCCTTATGTGTTAAAGGCGAATACTTCAACCAAGAATATTGATTGTACCAATGCTCTTGAAATCGATGTTCATGTTTTCCACATTCTTTGCTCTAATACTCCAAAACTTTTGGTTGATATGGCCCAGCCTTTAAATAGGCACGCCTAAACTAATCACGCTCATTAAACAGAGATTCATATATTTGCTTTCTTTTTCCTGGGTCTCGTTCTATAGAATCAGATGGTTCTAACTCAGCATTGAAAGATGAAGACCGTTCAATTTCAGGAGATGCAACTGGAGGATTGGGTACTGTAGGAGTTGGAGTACCCTCGGATTTCTCGCTCTTTGTAAAGAAAGATAATAAAGTTCTTCCTTTCTTGGTAAGAGGTCGATTTGGTTCTATATTAAAATCTAGAAGCATAAAAAATCTAAACACTCCAGTATCCTAACAATCCAAAAACAATCTACACCAAATCCAAGAATCATCATAAACTCATACTCCATCGTAAAATATAATTCAAGGTAATCAAGGTCAAGCGAAATACCTGCTTATTGCTTACATAGTTTGTTGTCGACAAAGTGAACGAGACAATTAGATGAATTATTAAGCTTGTTTAGATTCTTTAAAAGCAAACCAATCAAATGCCTGTAAAAAAGAAAAAAGAAGAAAATTTACAACCATAAACATAACATAGAAAAAAAATTGAACATAACAAAAATTAGAACCATTTAAACACTATCTTTGATTCAGTAAATTGTTAGAACATAATAAAAATTAGAACCATTTTCAGAGTATGTTGCAAAGATCAACATCTAACCATGAGATACATGTTCTAATTTTTATTATGTTCTATTTTTTTTTTTAGAATATGTTACACACCATTTTCAGAATATGTTATAAAAATTAAAATTGTAGCATAATAATATAACACATAAACAGAACATAAATAAAAAAATCATCATTAATCAAACACATTACACATAGCAAAAAAAATTAGAACATCAGAATACCTAGCCCCAAAAAAAATTGTTTTAATACCCAGAAAAAGGTTATTTTGAATCTTGACACAAGAATTAAAAAAAGGCCACAATTACTAATCAATAATCGAAGGAAACGAGTTGTTGGCTAAAAATGGGGTTCGAATCGAAGGAGTTTCCAACCAAAACTTTTCTAACTTCACTTTTTCTTCTTCCTTGTTTGTGGTCGACAGTAGGCCGTAGGCGTCGGCGGTGGACGATTCTCCGTTGAGATGGTAATTAGGAAAAAGAATAGAAAGATTGGGGATTAGCTTATTAGAGTTATTCAAAGATTTGGGAATTTTTGTTCTCAAACTTTTCAACCAACTAACCTGACAAGTAAATGGTGGAATGAATAACGAAGGAGATATATTTGTTGTGTAATTGGGTAATGGGCTATTGGGTATTCAAATAATTTTTTGGGCCAGGTACAATAAGAAATTGAATTTACAAAATGGGGTGGGCTGGTTAATGGTTAGTGAGTTAATAGACTAAAATTAAAACATTTCGAGCTTTGGAAGCACTGGGCTATCACCCAGTGCTACTCCCTTCAATCTATCCTTGATTACAGTACTTAGCATAAAATTAAATTACAATCCATGTGGGTTCGATACTCTTAACTCCATTCATATATTACAAAACTTTACACCATATATTGCAATATAAATCACGTTATAAAAACGTACCGTTGTCGAGATTGTTTAATTTGATTTTTACTAAGGCCATGTTTGATAGGCCATGATTTTCATGGAAAATGAATTCCACTTCCTACCAAAAATGCATGTTTGATAGGTAATATATTTTAGGTAATTTATTTTCATACTTTCATGCCCCCTCAACCATTTTCCACAAAATTGATGGAAATTGATGAAAATAAATTCTCACCAATATGGTGAGAATTCATTTTCTAGGATGCTTGCTTTTTTTTCTTTTTTTGGCAATAGAAACAAATTCTATCCCTAATTATAAAAAAAAATTCCTTTAATTGATAATTTCCATATAAAACAAAATCAAACGAACAAAAAAAAAAAGATGATTTTCTTGACTTTTTTTGCAATGAAAACAAATTCTATCCCCAATATCAGTAAATTCTATCACTTTAATTGACAATTTTTATGTAAAATTAAGCCAAATAAACATCAAAAACACTTTTATTTCAATATTTTCCACGTAAAAAATTATACCAATCAAACATAATAATTAACAACTCCTAGTAAAATAATTTTTAGGCAATTCAATTTCCTAAAATTCGTTTTCTTTCCGCCCAAATTCCATCTTTGCAATCAAACGGACCCTAATATTATTACCAAGTAACTTTTGTTTTAATTTAGATTTTTGTACTTTTTAATAGTTTACTTGGTTCTTGTTTTAGATTTGTGTGAAGATTGAGTAATCTCTAACCATTACCCATTGATTCTGAACCAGAACGTACTTTTCATTTTTTTTAAGGGGCTTACAAAGAAACGGAAGTGAAATAATGATAGAAAAAGCAGCAAATCAATACAATCAACAGCAGGCATTTAGGGATTATGTCTGGCCAGTTATCAATGAGAACTACTTTGGCATTGCAGCCAAACTATCGTTGCAAATAACTTTGAACTGAAGCCAGGATTAATACACATGGTGCAACAAAATCAGTTTGGAGGTTCTCCAACAGTGATCCAAATGCTCATTTGGTTCTTTTCTTGAGATCTGTGATATCGTGAAGTTGAAAGGCATTATTGAAAATGCTATCAGACTCTGTATATTTTTTTCTCCTTAAGGGATAAAGCCAAAGTGTGGTTCTAATCATTGCCATTGGATCCATCACAATTTGGGAAGAATTAGCTCATAAATTTCTCACCATTTTTTCCCTTTTAAGGCAGCTTAATTACAGGGTATAATTGGTCAGTTTAGGCAAGCAGATTTCGAACCATTCTATAAAGGTTGTACCCCAACCTTGAGGGTCCCCACCGCCCCGTCCCTAGAGCTTTGTAAGGGAGGTAAATCGCGGGATGTGCCTCAGTAGGCTAGGGAACAAGAGCTGCCTGTACACTGCCCCTACAAGGAGTCCAATTCCATTTCTCAGGAATCGAACCTCCACACTACGACTGTCAGCAAGATGTGATATAATTTCACTCCTATCCTTTATACCACTGGACTATACCCCGGGGGCCGACTTTGAACCATCTATGAAACATGAGACGGATTCAAAGTTCTACTTAGAAGATGCCCTCAACATGGTTATCAGACCTAGATGTGGATAGAGATCTTTTACAATGGGTTGAATGGTCAGACACAGACAATAGTAGATGCTGCAGCATGGGGTACTTTGATGTCCAATACTATAGATGCAACATATTCACCGTTGGATGAAATAGCCACCAATAGTATCAATGGTCAAGTAAGCATTCATTTATGTAAAGAAAGTTCCTAGTGTTTATGAGATGGATCCCATTACAGCCCTTACAGCTTAAATATCATCTCTCACAACTCAAATGCCTTCATTGACATCAAAAGGAACTAAAAAAGAAAGAAGATTCTATCATGACTGCTTCCACTTCATACCATGAGTCTAAGTCATAGAATGAGCAAATCTAATATGTGAATGGTAGAAACTTCAATCAGAGAGGAAACTACTTACCTAACCAGTACCATCCTAAACTACGAAACCATGAGAAAGTCTCTTATGGTAACATCGCAAACATGCTGCAACCACCACCTGGGTTCAATAATCAGGCTTTTGAAAGAAAGCAATCATTGGAGGATATCTTGGTGACCTTTATTTCAGAGACTAGGGCAAGGTTCAACAAGGATGGGTCAAGATTTGACAACATTGAGACTCATATGACCAACATAGGGGCTACAATGATGAATTCGGAGGTACAAATTGGTTAGCTAGCAATTGCAATAAATTCCCAACAACAAAGAAAGTTGTCCAGTGACACTAAGGTCAACCCAAGGGAGCATTGCAATGTCATCACATCAAGAAGTAGAAAAGTAGTTGAAGATAGCAACTCTATTGAAGCTGTGATTCTTATACATGCTTCGGATCATGTTATAGGAAAACTGATTGATGAGCAGAAAGTTAAGGTAGAGGCAACAAAGAAGATTTCTAAACCTAACTCAATCTTATTCCCAGATAATCTACCAATTTTAAAGCCACTACTACCATATCCACAAAGGTTTTTAAAGAAGAAAAAGTTTGATGAGCAGTTTGCAAAATTCTTGAAATTCTTTAAAAAGATCCACATCAACATTCCTTTTGCAGTTGCTTTGGCACAAATGCTCAATTATGCTGAATTCCTAAAGAAAGTGTTGTCGAAGAAAATGAAGTTGGAGGAGTTTGAGATGCTGAAATTAACAGAAGTGTAATGGCATTCTCCAGAAGAAGCTCCCTCAGAAACTAAAAGACCCGGGCATCTTTGCAATTTCATACACAATTGGTGAGTCTACCATGACAAGGCAAAGTGTGATCTAGGTGCTGGTATCAATTTGAGACTACTATATATATTCAGAAAGGTGGGCCTTGGAGAAATTAAACCAACTACAATCACTTACAACTAGATGATAGATCCATCACATACTAAGAGGTATATTGAAGATGTATTGGTAAAGGTAGGCAAGTTCATATTTTCAATGGAGTTTTGGTGTTAGATATGGAAGAAGATCAAGAATTACCATTGATTTTAGCTCGACCTTTCTTGGCAACTGAAAGAGTATTGATTGATATACAATGAGGGATATTGACATTGAGGGTTAATGAAGAGCAAGTAATATTCGACATCTATCAACAAAGAAAACCTCAGAAAAAGTCAACACTTGCCACATAGTCCAATCAATTGATGCAATGGAGGGTAAAAATTACAAAAGAGAATTGTTCTATGACCCTCTAGAGCGGTACATGACAACCAGTTACTCAACAATCGATACAACTGCTACCGGAAGCTACACAAAGACCCAGGAAATGGTAGATTTCATCTTAACTCAAGAAACCGATCTACCTGACAGAAAGAACTACATTGAAGAACCTCTGAAACCTCCTAATGTTATCAAATCAAAAAAAAATTTGAAGGTCATACCGAAGTTGAAGTCGTGGCCTAATCCTAGTAGCCATACTATATTGAAGAAGAGTTCAAAGCCAATGAACAAGTTTGGAAACATGAGAGAAGTGCCACCTGAAAACCCAACTTAGGCACTTCGGTTATGTCAAGCTAATGACATTAAGAAGCACTTTTTGGGAGGCAACCCATGCATTTTATCTCTCTACCTTTTTTTATATTAGTGTCAAATTTTATTTAGCAACGAGTTTATTTTTTTATGTAGAAAATCTCAACTTTGGGGGAAAAGATAAAAGAAGAATCCATCAAATCTAGCATCATAGTACCATAACATCATTAGCAATACACATAATTCAGGAAAGTTCCCTTCCTTTTCCTTTAATTTCACATTGAGGACAATGTTTAGTCTAAGTTTGCGGGGTAAAATATAAATTGTTTAATTGCATTAGTTTTTTTTTTTGTTGAATGATTTGTATGCTGTTTAAAAAAAAAAATATTTGTTTTTGTATGTTTATAGGAGTTAGATAGCCTTGTTAGCATTGGTGCATATAATTGAGAACGTGTTGGCTTATGAATTGTAGACAAGTTATGTGCCTTAGTTAATTTTTTGCTTGTTCATGTGAAACATGAGATACCTATACATATGTGTTGATTGTGGCATTATACATAAGTAGGTTGATCCATGTTTATAGGTTGAAATAGAGAACTTAGATGCTAAATCTAAATAACCACTAAACACTATTATATCCTTCAACCAAATTTAGGATGTTTGGGTGGTTGAACTGTTGTAGGGAAACTTGGAGATAAATGTGGATTTCATGTATGCTAAATTTTATGTGGACTATCTAAGATCAATATGATAAAAATTGGGTGAAAACCTTAAATTAGAGGTCAATTTTTGAGAATAAGTGTTTAATAAGAGGCATTGCACTAATCACTGCATAAAAGGGGAAAAAAAAAAAAGATGTCATGTTGTGAAGCTACCTTAAAAGATCTCAATGAGGACAACTATAGTAATCTCATTATGAAACATATCTTCATAGCCTGTATGACTCAAGTAAATAAGTTTGCGACGGTTTAAAATTGGTAATCTAAAGTCATCTGAATTGAGAGTCATCGGTATAAAATTCACTACATGGATCATTTAGAAAGATTAATGTAGAGATGTACACATGAAATAGAAGATGCACACATGTCTTGATTTAGCCCCAAACACTTGTTTTATAGGATTAGATCTTTGATAGTAAGTTAGTAACTTGGTTGATTCTTGGGGGTTGAAGTAGTAAAAAAATATGGAAAATTCTCATATGTTGATATGTTGAACTGCAATTAGTAAAATATAACCAAACTTGAGTTGTGTAAGAAATTAGTACTAAAAATCAATTTTAGAATACACCTCGAGAAGTGTGAAAAGAAAACAAGTTTGAGGATGTGTGAATCCCACGAGCGAATTAAGTAAATATATGACTTTTAAGGTCGATAATTGGATCAGCTTATTAATGCAAAACGTCACACTTAACTCTTCATACACACGCCCGTTTTGCATTGAACATTTAAGAATTTAGCTTTTGCAATATAGTTTTGATGTGCTTATAATTGGTATTATGTTTTCAATCATAAGCTATGAAGGCAAACTATTTAACTAACTAAATTTGTTTATGTGTTTTCTTTTTTTAAATTTGTTTGTTTAAATGTTTGTAAGTTAGTTACTATTTTGCTTAGTGTTTGCTCAATGACTAGCAAAGTATTAAGTTGGGGTGTTTGATAAGTGTATTTTACTCATACTATAGACACCATCGAAATTGTAAGAGATCCAAAGTTCGGGAATTAAAGTACAAATACTCAAAAGTTGTATCGAACTTCACAATGAAGATTTAAGAGTGTTAGGAGTCTATTGGATAAAAGAAAGTCAAAGGGATGAAATATAGTTAAAGTATGATCACACATCAATTTCCAACCAAAAAATTATGTTTTGAATTTTTAGTCTCATATTGAGACTCATTTTTGACATAATAAACATTAGAATTGGAAAATGATATCTGAAACAAAATTGTAGCATTTTGAGTTAGCTTTTCAAAGCATCTTGAATCACTTTAATCGAATATCAAGAGAAGAAGTTATATTAAAAATACTGAAAGATACACAGTGTTATTTTTCACCTGAAGTGAGCGTCGTAGCGCTCATCTTGCTGAAATTTGCCATAGCACTGCCGTGCTTGAAAAATGAATTTTGAATTTTTTTTGACGCTTTTTCCTAGCCTAATCCAATCCTAATTGACCTAAAATTTCAAAATACTATAAATACAAACCTAAAAGACCACAATTGAAGAGAGAATTCAACCGGGTAAGAAGGGGGCAAGATTCAAGAAATCAAGGTGGCAAAAGCAACTTGTTAAAGAAGATTGATTCAACCAATGCAAAAAAATAGTTTTTTCTTTCTTCTCTTCGTGTTATTCTTTATGAATTGTGTAGATTTCATGGCTTTTATCATGAATTAAACTATTCTTCTAAGGTTTGATTAGCCAAAATTTGAGAGTATAATTTGAATTAATTTTAGTTATTTCTATGAAATTTTTCATTCCGTTTATTTGTGTTATGATTTTAATACTTTCACTAGTTAATTTCAGCATGAGAAGGGAATTTGGGCCAAATCATAAGATGAACACGACGTAAATTTTATGGGTTTCGAAAGAAAGTGTAGAATCTATGAAGCTTATTCCATAAAAGAGCCACAAACTTAATAAATTATTGATTTTAATTTCAAATAGAGATTTTGAAATTAAAATCTAAAATTAATTTCTAGTCGGCACTCACGAGATGGGATAAAAATACAATTGAGTCTTGCTTACAAACATGGAAAATTTGATTTGAGAAAACTAGGTTTTTGAAAATCATATTTGATTGTTTGCTAAAATCATAACCTCAATCTTTTTCATCTTGATTATTTTATTTGTTGAATTCGTCACCACACTTATCATGTTAAAACCATTGATTTGATAACTCATTCATCTAGATAAAATAAATGCTATATAATAGTAGTACTTCGTATAAATTTAAATTACAATCTCTATGAGTTCGACACTCTTAACTCCATTCATATATTACAAAACTTGACACCGTACTTGCGATATAAATCATGTTATAAAAATCGCGTGACACCTCCCATTATGAGACGGTTGTGCAGCATGGTGAACACATGGCATCTCTCATAATATATTATCAATGCCATATACAATCTTGCTACTGGGCACAGCAGATCGTACACATTGATGGATTTACGTGTGGTTATGTGGGTTCAGTGGACCTCTACAAACCCCAATAAATCTGCCAATGTTCACCCATGAACAACCCAGAAAATGTAATTGGGAAGAATGAGTCGGGGATGAATTTGATCCAATACAAATTTAATAGGCCAAATTAGAGAAGAAGAGAGATGGACTGGATGTCAACTTTATAAATTTTTTACTAATTAGCTTAGGTCAATTTGGTATAGAATTACACGAGGCAACTATCAATTTATGAAAAACTCTAGGCACAAACCCCCCAATAAATACATATTTTTCCTTCAACATCCCTACTTTTCTCAACCCTCCAATTCCATTTTCCCCATGACCTAGGTTTGTCATTTTTACTAAATAATCCTTTTTTACTTAGTAAATTGTGCCAATGTCAAGTTTCGTCTTCGATCTCACTTCTAAGCTAAACAATGACTTTTCCTAACTTAGTGATTTTACATTTTATAAAATATTAGAATCGATCGTTGAATTATTATTTTTATAGAATTGGTTTTTTACTATTGTCATTTAAAGGAATGTTGAGATTTTGCCTATTGAAATCGATTGTGGCTTTATGGTTGAAATTATTATTTGAAATATATTAGCATCATTTATTTGTTGAATTCCATGTCAATCAATTGCAAAAAAAATATTTTAAATGAAAATTTTCATCTTCGAGTGAATAATAAAATATTGGTTAAACGAGTGTTCAAGAGAAAAAAGATGTTCGAGAAAAAAGATTATCTTAATTTTTTATCCTACATTGATTGGCAAGTAACCTAGATTACTGATAAAGAGTAGTGATCAAGATAATTTTTTTTTTTTTTAAATTATCTCTAGGTAATTTTTCGTTTCAAAATATATACATAATGATTAATGACAGTGATAGATTTTCTGTTTTTCTCTAGCAAATTTCTTGAGCACAAGTACGTATCCCAACTAATGGTCATATAGACTATTTTTATCTGTTTTGTAGCTAAAACCTTGACCATAAGTACACCTCAACTTTTGTTCGACTTATATCAAGTTTTCTTTTGTTTTTAATATTACAGTTAAAAAGAATTCGATTTATTTATTTATATTTATATCTTCAGTTTTTTATATTTTCATTTATGGACCATTTAACAATTTTTGACATTTTCATTTTCATTTTCATTTATGGACCATTGAAAAGTTTCTCCCAAAAAAAGATTTTTTGTGTTATTCGTCGATTAGCATTTGTATGGGAGAAATTATGAGTCATTGAATAAATTGATAGAACTAAGTGGTACATAAATGGGTAGTGGTTATGATCCTATGAATTGTGTAGTTAAAATTAAAGTTTGACTTTAATCTTCAAATTATAATAAGATTATATTGTAAACCAAACATATGACTATAATATCATTATAGTTTTCTTATTTTTGATAAATTTTTAATAATTCTAAAAATCATTTAATATTTAAAATAATAGTATCAAACATCTAAAATTATAAAATACTATATAATGATTCTTACTATTAGTTAATTAGTTAATTATACAATTTTCAAGTTTCTAAAATGCAAAAAAGTAGACTGTTTTTCATAATTTCAACTTTTCAAGTCATACTTAATAGATTTATCGGAACTTCATACATATTTTCGAAGTTTTCAAGAAAACAATAAGTCTCAATCATAATTACGTAATGTAGACATATAATAGCGTAGTTTAAGTCTTATCTTAATTACTCTTTATCGTACTACAATTCTCTAACTTTTTTTATTTTTGACTTTTGTACAAATAAAATCATTTCAAACCTTGAAACTAAAGTCAAATAAAGGACTTTAAAAAAAAATTAATAACCTGCAACTAGGGACGTCTAGATTAACCTGGTAGTTATCCGCTTAACTTTGTGCTCACTGTCAAGACGTGATGTTTCGTCCGCACCTAAGCGTGCTTTTTAGAATACTGATCACGGTGATTGGGAATAGAATGAAGAGGAAAGAACGATTTTTCAAAGAATAAATTTGAGATTCTAATGAAAGTGATTAAATACGAGCTTTCAAAGAATTTTCTGTGGTTTTTTGCATAATCAAACATTAGCATTTATAAATCTTTGATTTAATGTGTCGTAGCGAACATTGTAGGATTTTTGAATGTGAGCGGTAATGCAAAGGAAGATTTTTAAACTAAAATGTACAGTAGCCATTTTTCAAACTAGACGAGTTTGAACACTAATCTTCAATAACAGTCTGCAGAATGACTATTGGCAAATTTTATAGATTAGGGCTTCAAATTGTGCTTCGTAGATTTGAGAAAATTGATGGGTTTGATGTCGGATTTATCGGGTTAGGGTTTATTAGTTATTGGTGTAAGGGATTATGATGGATTTTGGATAGAATAGAACGTGAGAGATTTCTTCCAATGTTGTAGGCGATTTGGCTGGGGGGGGGAGGGGTTTGCTAATTGGGTTTTGCTAAGTGCACACTGGGACTGACACCATCAAGAGGGTGCCCAAGATTTTTTTATTGGGCATGGGGCCCCCTTTTGTGAGGAGGCTGTCAATCTCGGTGTACAAATAGTAAAATCCCTATTAATTTGTGTGGATTCGAATTTGGAGTACATTAGATAAGGTGTTGAGTGAATTGAGTTTAGTCGTCTGGCTTGCTCGCCACGAGCTTGATCATTGGTGGGGCTCGCAAGCCTATCACAGAAAAATCAAAATGGAAACGATTTCATTTACAAAGTACTCGAAGTTTTTATTGGTGATTTTGATTCTTAAAATATACAATTAAGCTACTTGTGCATTCATCATTGACATTTTAAATGATATCCCTTCTGCGTAGGAAATTTGACCATTATCTAGAAAGAATGTTGTAAAAATCAATGTACAAAAAATTGTCAACTCAAAAAATGTCATCCATGATGTCAAACTTGATGTACACCAAGCAAAATTGATCCACAGCCAGTGGATTCATTAAGAATTGGCTTAAGTCCAAAAATCAATTGTAAGTCAATTTTTGAGGGGGTAGAAATTATATTATGTTCGCCAAGGAAAGGACAAAATTGGAAACTAATTTTTGAACGGGTGGATTTGTCAATCGCCCCATGGTGACATTGAAGACATGTATAGGGTTTTTCATAAATGAATGCACTGTTCAAAAATCTAAAACCAACTAAAGTTTTATATTCTTATCTAGACCAATCAGGGGCCAAATGCCAAAAACATGCATAATTTTTCGAAATAAGTGATGATGTAAGTCTTGAACTCGATATATTAATTTGTTTATTCAAGTACGATGTTAAACTACTTATCTAGAAGTTTAAATTATTTGAAATGAGACCAATTTATTTACTTAAATTATTGTCTTTAATCCATCCATTGCCTGCCAAATTTAATTTTCATATCAGAAATTTAGTTTTTGTGAGTAAAATTTAGATCTCTCATCAACTCTTGTATCACGTTAAACCGCCTTAATCATTTAGACAAAGTATGAAGTGATTGAACAAGTGATTCTTTTCAAGAACCGTGCTGGATGGACAAGGCCACGTAGACCCTGTCCAAACTGATTCTTTTCAAGAACCGTGCTAGACGGACAAGGCCACGTGCGTTGGCCCTGTCCAAACCGATTCTTTTCAAACACTATGTTGGACGTACAAAGCCACGTAGGCCCTGTCCAAACTGTTAGGACAGGGCCTACAGGTTTTTCCTTCTTTCCAATCTTCCCCTACATATGTAATTAATCAAAAAACAGAAATATACATGCATGCAATAATGATCTCAATAACAATATTGATGATAAATTTCTTAATCTCAATATATAACATAACTCTAAATAAACAAACCACAAGACCCAGACAGATATAAATGTTTTTCAATTATTAATTAATTGATCAGACTCTAACAAAGAAAATACTCAGTTCAGGCCCACTATTTCCATCTGGATTCATCATGTAATACGTCTCTGAATCCTTCGATCCAGTCACTCGTTCAAAATAAGCTCTCAAATATGTCAGTTCCCCTTCCGGCAAGTCTGCGGCATCGCCGGGAAGAACTCCGGCTCCCATTGACACTGCATGAAGCATTTGAATAGCCTTCAAATCATCATCCGTCACGTCTCTTTTTACTGCATATCCAGCTTTTCTTCCATTGCAGTACATAGTCCAGATAGGTTCGTCCATCAGCTTGATTTTCTCAGTAGGGTGTTTTTCGCATTCGAGTGCAATTCGAACAAGTCCCAATCCCATATCTTGAAGGAGTTTTCCAGTTTGAATTGAGAGTTCAAGGACAAGAACCGGAAGGCACCTGGGGTTTTCTTGAATTGCTATGTTTACACGAGATTTCCGGTGCCCGAATAGGGTTCCGGTCAGCTGTTTTCCGCCGTGAATATGGCCATCGTGGATCGGAACAGGCATCTTGCATGGAGGATTGATGACAGGAAATGACCGGAAAACTGATCGGACACGCTGGAAAAGTTTAGTGGACTTGGAGGGATTCTTTTTACGGGATGGTTCTTGTAGAGTGACTTGAGGCTTAGGAGGTGAATTCTCAGCTGGCGCCACCACATTCGGGGCCGGCGGAGGCGGTGGCCGCCGCTTTGGAGTGGGCATTTTGTGCTTAGGCGTTGGCATCTTGGTATTGATGAACGGAAAAATGTGCAGGCTATTGTGTATATAAGAAGAGGAAATAATGGGAAGCACGTTTTTTGTTGATCAATTCAGAGTGGTTTACTACTATGCGATGATTGACTTAAAAACTTATAATTAATTATAATCACTTGGCCAAAAAGAGTAATTAAATAACTATAATTTGTTTTTCTGTTTGTTAGTTCTCTTGAATTTAGGCGGAAATCTCTGCTTTGGGTTGAAAGTAAAAGGCATAGTTATCTGGCAACAAAGCATTATCCAATTATTAAACATTGGAAATGGAAAATAACTGTTAATATTGAAAAATTAGGGGGGGAAAATTTATAACGGTCTAAAAATCTGATTAAAATCTGATTTTTATTTAAACCAAACGTGGGCCGAATTTCTTACTCTTTTTTGTAAATTTAGAACTTTCAAGCTGCAATTACTCTATGGATGGAAGGCAATAATACTTACGAAACTTTTATGTTGCTTCTCACAATTATCGAGCCTAGTTAACTCAGTTCTTTCTTGTGACCCTGATCTCTTACTACGTTTGATTATTCGGATGTACCGTTACTTAAACAAAGACACCCAACTTCTCCCAAATTCTCTTAATAAGCCCTTGGCTAAAACTTTACAATGTGCTTATAAGGATCTTTAAATAAATATTTTGACTCTGTACTTTTATTTTATGTTATGTCCAATCTTAATTAAAATTCTATATAATAAAGTAACATGTTGATTCACTTTTAAATTAAAATGTTAGTTGAGTTCTCTTATTAAAAACTCATATGTCAATTCTTCAATAAAAAGTCCCCGTTAGAGCCTTTGCTCCATTCGAAACGTCTTGTTTCTTCATTAAACAATTAATTGTCAACCAAAATAGTCAACTCCATGTTTGCCGACTTAGTTCGAATCGACAATTTGGTAGAATTTATTTACATCGATTATTAACAGTTTGCTGGGATTGCCTTCACAAGAACAGTATTCATTGTAGGTATTTCTTCGTTACCACTGCAACTCCTCTGCCAGAATCAAAATAAAATAAAATATTGGATTTTTGAAATTTGAAACTCTAATAAAAGTTTGAATTCTACACAAAATTGACTAGGAATTATGGTAGCAAGTATTCACCAAACAAATAAACACCCACAACAGTGAGAACTGAAAGGAAATTTCAACATATACATAAAATATATTCGAGGATTCCCATTTCAGATGCTGGATTAACAATGATAAAGAAAGACACGTCTCATACATTGTTTTGAAGAAACAAATTTAAGAAAGACACGTCTCATATCCTGTGTTGAAGAAACACTACACGTAATTCATTTTTTATAACATGCAATTCATGTCGTAAAATAATGTTAACGGCATATAGCTTCGTATCTATAAAGCAAAGTTGTGAATTCTCACCTCTTTTTATGACATGCATTGAATATTGTAACATGAATGAAAGAGCGTCGTTAATTAAACTTATTACGACATTCATATGCACACTATAAATAGATCTCCATTTAAGACGTGTTAGTTGCTAAGCTTGCATTTGCACTTCGTTAACTACGTTTTTTAATAAACTTCATATTAGTTTTTTATGTTTATTTATTTAATTGACTGCTCATATGTATTTTATTAAATATTTAAATCTATAATAATTGAAGTTAACAAAAGTATATATATCAGCCCATATATAATCATTCTTTCATAAGCGATAATTTTTTAGTATAAACCACTTAATCACTCGGTGGAGAGTTTTGACACAAAGTCACAAACACGTATTATATTATTACTAAGAAACGATTATGAAATTTAAGAAAAAGACATAAAGCCTTAACTTGTGTTGAAGAAAAGGAAAGCAAACGATTACGTCTGAAACTTCAAGTTCTTTTTTTTTTCCCCACATCCAAAAGGAAAAGATTAGATAGTGCCCATTTGGCCATTTCTTGTTAATTATTTTAGCAAATAATTTATTTATCTAGTGATTGCTTATTATTCATCCACTCATTTCTTATTGCTTCTAAGATCTCCATTCCATTTTCTTTGACCAAGCATTGCATGATTGAATCTTTGGATAGAATCATTTGCATGCCTTCAAAATGCTTTGGTTGAAGATCCATTTTCTTAATAAGGGATCTTGAGATGATAAAAAATAGGAAACTAAGAAATAAATACCTTTCTTGTTACAAAAAGAAATGTCATTATTTTCGATACAACACAATACGTGCTTATACTTTATTTGATAGGTTAAAATGGATTATTGAAGAAAAATAAATGAAATCTCTATGCAAAGTTTTCTAATACTGAGAACCCATCATTAATAAGAAATTAACAAGCTTTTAGTAAGTGTAAAGAAGAAAATGGAGTTGCCTTTTCCATCAAAGCGACACACTTTTAGACACAACAATTGATATGGACATTAATTATACTTTTTCAGACTTTAAAATGTTTGTATTTCCTTAAAATTCAATTGTCATAACACGAACAAAAAGGTACCTGCATTTTTTTAATAAAAGTTTTTAGCTTTACTAAGAATTAATGGATCTCATTATTCAGTATTTGAGTGTATGATTATGTACTATCTTTGGACATTTGGTAACATGTTAGGCATGAGTATTATAATTAATAAATTTCATCCACACATTTTATTTTTTAATGTTGTCCAATATGGTCCGATCCTTATTAAATATATATTGGTCATACGCGGATTAAATCACATTAGACATAATTAAGAGGAAAAAGTTAAAATTTTGTAGATTTAGCCTTCGATCCGGAAGAATTTTATAAACGATTTAATATATAAACAGATGGAGATGAGTAGTGTATAAATCGATAATACTTGTGAGTTCTTTAACATGTGTTGTTAAAATTAAAGTTTGACCATTTATTAATAATTTATAAATTTTTCCAAAAAATGAAATTCAATCCTTTATAAATAATTTATAAATTTTGTCAAACAAATGCTTACATTCAATAGGGTTATCTAGTATACAAGCACCAAATATTTTATGTATGAGGTTGACATAGACAAATCTAAATTATTTCTGTTTCTTAACATATCGAAATCAAAGTATCAATTATGTCATGAATATCCATAAAGAAATATATCATGATTAAGAAATTCTCATGGTATTTAAGTGTCAAGGACCCTTAATTTGTCTAGGGATAAGCAGCTAAAAAAAGTAAAGTTGCTGACTAGATTAACTTTATTTTAAATATTTGGATATCATCTTATTTGATGACACCTTAATTTCCAATTTATGTGAGAATAATTCAAATATATTTTAAAACTTGGATTTTTTTTTTTATCAAAGGGATTTCCAAATTGTTATCGCGAGGCTCCATTGTTGGAGTAACATTCTCTTTTCAGAGCATAGTTCATTAGTGAACAATATTATGAATTCCGACTGATAAATTATTAACTTTTGCTTAATCCTATCCTGCATTATCAAATTTGAGCATGTGAAACGTGACATAGTGTTTATATAAGAGTAATGTTATATAGCACCATCAACAAAGTTAAGTTGAGCTCAGAGATAGAGTCAAGACTGCTCAACTTCACATTTTGTGGAAGTATTGATACAAATTTATAATCGTTCAATTTGAATGTCACACAGAAAACAAAACGGAAATGAAAGGTGAAATATGTGTATGTATAAATAATTGATGAAGCAATTGCATGAATGTTACGAAACAAATGCATATCAATTGGTGTCTGAATTATTGAATAAAAAGCAAGAAAGGAGTGGAAACTCCAAATGGATGGCAAAAGGTAAGTGGAATACACATATTTCACCACCTTCTTATGCAGCGTTGAATAATTAAAGAAATTAACTTAAGTTCTGGGAAGTGGGAACTAGTCTTTGTTTGGATCCACTTTTCGCCAATCCCGTCTCATTTTACCAATGAAAACATAAAAGTGGGATTTATCTATGATTTGAAGAGATGCAGATAATTAGTTAATTAGAATTAATTCCACTTAATTATCTAATCTCAAACACCCCCTAAGAATCTGTTTTTCTCGATTGGATGAAATGTTTTTGCAAACATCTAAGGTCATTGCACCATTGATAGATATTATGACCAATAATATATGAATAAGACCATTTGTACACCATGCTCTATAGTATAGTGTACAACCCCTTCACATGAGGGAGGCCCACCAATCATTGGTAAGCTCCCTAATGAGTGCATTTCATTCATACTTCAGCCACCATCTAAACTTGATATTTAGCTAATTCATATGAGTTTTAGAGCGTTTTAATAAATGTTTTGATATTGTGATATAGGTTGATGAAATTGAAAGAAATAAACGAAAGTATGCAAAATTGATAAGTAGGCTAAATTGTAAGAAATCCAAAGATTAGGGACTAATGTGTAAATATTCAAAAATTGTGTTAGACTTCACAATGAATATTCGAGAGTGCTATGAGTCAATTGGATAAAGAAAAAAGTCAAAGAGATGAAATATAACCAAAGTATGATCACACATCAATTTTCAACCAAAAAAGTTGTGCTCTAGATTTTTAGCTTCATATTGCGAACGACTTTTGATATGTCAAACATTCGAATTGGAAAATGACATCTGATATAAAGTTGTAACCCTTGGAGTTAGCTTTTCAATGCCTTTTGAATCGCCTCAATCAAATATCAGGAGAGGAAGTTATGTTAAAAATACTGAAAGATGCTCAGTGCTGTTTTTCCACCCGAAGTGAGTGTCACGGCATCCGTCTTTCTGAAATTCAATAGCATCGTGGCGTTCTGGCGTCGTCAGGCGAGAAAATGAATTTTGAATTTGTTGGACATTTTCCCTTAGCCCAATCCAACCATAATTTCTCCAAGACTTTAAAATACTATAAATATACACGTAAACACCCCAATTGAAGAGAGAATTCAATCAGGCAAGATTTAAGAAATCAAGAAGGAAGCAAAAACAACTTGACAAAGAAGATTGATTCAATCATCCAAAAAATAGTTTTATCTTTCTTCTCTTCATATTATTCTTTATGAATTGTGTAGATTTCATGGCTTTTTTTAATCATGAACTAAACTATATTTCTAGGGTTTGATTAGCCAAAACTGAAGAGTATGCCTTAAACTTATTTTAGTTATTTCTATGAAAATTTCTATTCCATTTATTTGCGTTATGATTTTAATGCTTTCAGTTAATTGGTCACTAATTGAATAAGTAGATGCGAGTCAATTTCGGCACTCGAGAGAGGAGAATTTAGGAACAATCATAAGATTAACACAACGAAGATTTTATAGGTTTTGAGAGAAAGTTTTGAACCTGTGAAGCTTACTTCATAAAAGGACAATAAACTTGATAGATTTTTTATTTTAATTCGGAATAGTTATTGGAATTAAAATCTAAGATTACTTTCTGGCAGACACTCGAGAGAGGGGATAGGGATACAATTGAATTCTTGCGTATAAACATGGGAAAGTCGATTAGAGATAACTAGGTTTTTGAAAATCATATTTGATAATTAGGTGAAATCATTACTCTAGTCTTTCTCACCTTGATTATTCTTCTAACTTTGCATTATTTGTTGAATTCATCATCACACTCATTACATTAAAACCATTGATTTGATAACTCATTCGTCTAGATAAAATAAAAGCTATATAATTACAGTCAGGGACGGAGTCAGGAATTAATGTTACGGGAAGCAAAACTTTAGAAATTTAAGTATGAATAAAATTCATATATAACAAAAAAAAGTCGTAATATAATATTACCAGTTACATTTGTACCTAACGATCCTTTAAAGCATAAAATTCATCAATAATAGAATCTAAATCTAAATTCAAAGAAAATTCTCGTTCAAAGTAAAGTGTCAAACAATCAACAAGAAAACCATCATCCATTTTGTCACGAATTTCCGTCTTCATATGTTTCGTTGTAGAAAATGTTCATTCCACAGTAGCTATTGAAATAGGCAGTGTCAATACTAAACGAATCAATTTAGTCAAATTGATGTAACTCTCCAACCTTCTACTTGTAACCAATTCCTAACATAAATATAAAAGTGTAGATACTTGAAATCGAGGTTCAGAAATCACATCATGCTAATAATGTCGCAACTCGACTTTCAAACTATAAATATCTTGCTGTGTAAAATTTTGAGAATAAAATTTCTCTGAAAGCTTGCAAATATTATCCATGTTAAATTATTCAAAAAGAATTTTTCGAATCCAATGTCGCACCGAGAGAAAGGAGTTCTAATGATGTCTCATTAAATCTTGTATCTAACTTCGTCACAAGAAAATCTATGGCTACATAAAAAATATCAAAGTGGTAATGATGTTCGATGGTAGGATACTCACGACTACGAGAAAGACCAACCATGTATGAACCATGAAAGTCAGGTATATGTATTTTATTTTTTGAGCAAAAAAATTTCACCTCTTCAAGAAATTCTTCCCAGCCATCTTCTCTCAATTCTTGAATGATGATTTTTGTAGGATGGACAAATCTCATGACAGTTAATATGTCTTGAGTTTTTCTGAAGGGCTTGAAAAAACACATCTGTAATTGCCAACATTCTAAACATTAAATTTAAAATAAATACAAATTCAAATGTTGTCAATTTTTTGTATACACCACCCACTTCAGACTGAGTTCTTATATTTGGAGAATGATCACTAAAATACTGAAGCATATCAATCAAACTCCTTACAGAGTTGTAATGAAAAGACTAATGAGTACTTCCGGCTCGTTGCAAATTACCAATTTGATTAGCCCCACTTTCAATCCCTCATTCTACAATTTCCAACAAATGTTCAATTTCTTTTTGGGGCACTTTTTAACTCATTGATGCATTTAAGAAATGATGTAATCATATTAATAACATTGTCCAAATCTTAAAAGAATGAATTAATATCTGCAACAGCCCTACCTTCTGAAACAAATGTAAGTTGTAAACGATGAGCAAAATAATGAACATAATATGCACAAGGACAATCTCTAAGAAATAATGCTTGTAGTCCATTCCAAGCACCATGCATATTATTAGCACCACCATACCCTTGTTCTTTTATGTTTTGCACTTGAAGGTTGAAACGAATAAGAACATCAGAAATTTGATTCTTAAGATTTAACGATACAGTGTCGCTAACACTTTTGATTGCAAGAAAACGTTCTGTCAAAATTTCATTATTGCTCACAAATCTCAAGATAATGGCAATTTATTCTTGTGAAGATGCATCTCGTGCCTCATCAACAAGAACACTAAACTTTGCATCCCCAACTTCTTCACGGATTCTCTATCTTACTCTATTAGCCATAATGCTCAAAATCTCTTTTTGAATGTCTGGATATGTGTAAGTAGAATTTTTTGGAGCATTACCAACACAACTTCTCCTATTTTTGTATTCATTTTTCTAAATGCATCTACCATTTCAAGAATATTCCCATGATTCAATGAAGATAGAAATTCATCATTACCTCTAAATGAACAACCTTGAAGTGCTAGCCACTGAACACTTATAATTGTGGTCATTAGATGCAAATGATTTTTTTTTTTTTTTGTTTTTCTTACTTGATACAACATGCATTACCTTGTCAATATGTTGAGTTGGTTTCATTAGATCTTCAACTCTTCTCTTACAGCCATTATGATATAATGAAGATGTTGTACCAATATGAATAAGAAATGTACATTTACTTCACAGGCCAACCCTCTTACAACTTTCAAATCCAACAGTAACCAATGATGACACATTAGGTGAAACACTTTCATTGAGAAAAAGGAAACTGAAAAAGCAATATGCCTTATGTGTTGAAGGTGAATACTCCAACCAAGAATATTGATTGTACCAATGCTCTTGAAATCGACGTTTTTGTTTTCCACATTATTTGCTCTAATACTCCAAAAGTTTTGGCTAATAAGACCTAGCCTTTAAATAGGCACACCAAATCTAATCACGTTCATTGAACGGATATTCATATATTTGTTTTCTTTTTCCTGGGTCTCGTTCTGTAAAATCAGATGGTTCTAACTCAACATTGAAAGATAAAGATCGTTTAATTTCAAGAGATGCGATTGGAGGATTGAGTACCGTAAGAGTTGGAGTACCCTCGAATTTCTTGATCTTTGTAAAGAAAGATAATAAGGTTCTTCTTTTCTTGGTAAGAAGTCGATTTGGTTCCATATTCAAATCTAAAAGCATAAAAAAACCAAAACACTTCAGTATCTTAACAATCCAAAAACAATCTACTAGCACTTCCAACTACTTATCTAACCATTCAAAAATATTAAACCTAGTTAAAAATTCTACACCAAATCCAAGAATCATCATAAACTCATACTCCATCGTAAAACATAATTCAAGGTAATCAAGGTTAATCCAAATACCTGCTTAGTACTTACATAGTTTATTACCGACAAAATGAACGGGACAATTAGATGAATTATTAAGCTTGTTTAGATGCTTTAAAAGCAAACCAATCAAATGCATGTAAAAAAAAAAATTATAAGCATAAACATAACATAGAAAAAATAAAAATTGAACATAATAAAAATTAGAAACATTTACACACTATCTTTGATTCGGTGGACTGTTTGAACATAATAAAAATTAGAACCATTTTCAGAATATGTTGTAAAGATCAACATCTAACCATGAGATACGTGTTCTAATTTTATTGTTCTAAATGCTTCTAATTTTTATTATGTTCTAATTTTTTAAGAATATGTTACACACCATTTTTAGAATATGTTATAAAAATTAAAATTGTAGCATAATAATAAAACCCATAAACATAACATAGATAAAAAAATATATCATTAATCAAACACGTTACACATTGCAAAAAAAACTAAAATTAGAACATCAGAAAACCTAGCCCAAAAAAATTGTTTTAATACCCAAAAAAAGAGATTATTTTGAATCTTGATATGAATATTAAAAAAGGCCACAATTACTAACCAATAATCGAAGAAAATGAGTTGTTGGCTAAAAATGGGGTTCGAATCGAAGGTATTGCCAATTGAAACTCTTCAAACTTCACTTGTTCTTCTTCCTTGTTTGTGGTCGACGGTAGACTATAGGCGTCGGCGGTCGACGACTCTCCGTTGAGATGGTAATTAGGGAAAAGAACAGAAAGATTGGGGATTAGCCCATTAGAGTTATTCAACGATTTGGGAATTTTTGTTTTCAAATTTTTCAACTAGCTAGCTTGACACGTAAATGGTAGAATGAAGAATGAAGGAGATATATTTGTTGTATAATTGGGTAATGGGCTATTGGGTATTCAAATAATTTTTTGGGCCAAGTACAATAAGAAATTGAATTTACAAAATGGGGTGGGCTGGTTAATTGTTAGTGAATTAATGGACTAAAATAAAAACATTTCATACATTTTTAAGCCATTTTTTGGACAAGGGCTTTGGAAGCACTTGGCTGTACTCCATTCATATATTACAAAATTTTATACCGTATACTTGCAGTATAAATCACGTTATAAAAACGCACCGCTGTTGGGATTATTTAATTTGATTTTTACTAATCTTATTATCAAGTAACTTTTGTTTTAATTTAGATTTCTGTACTTTTTAATAGTTTACTCGGTTCTTGTTTCAGGTTTATGCGAAGATTGAGTAATCTCTTACTATTACCCATTGATTCTGAACTAGAATGTAGCTTTCATTTTTTAAGGGGCTTGCAAAGAAATGAAAGTGAAATAATGGTAGAAAAAGTAGCAAATCTACAATCAACGGCTGATTATAAGGGATTATGTCTGGCCAGTTGTCAATGAGAACTACTCTGGCATTGCAGCCAAACTGTGGTTGCAAATAACTTTGAACTGAAGAGAGGATTAATACATATGGTGCAACAAAATTAGTTTGGGGGTTCTCCAACAGATGATCCAAATGCTCATTTGGTTCTTTTCTTGAGATCTGTGATATCATGAAGATAAAAGGCATTATTGAAGACACCATCAGACTCTGTCTATTTTTTTCTCCTTAAGGGATAAAGCCAAAGTGTGGTTCAAATCATTGCCGTATGGATCCATCACAATTTGGGATGAATTAGATCATAAATTTCTCACCAATTTTTTTCCTCCTTCTAAGGCAACTCAATTACGAAGTATAATTGGTCAATTTAGCTAAGCAAACTTCGAACCATTCTATGAAACTTGAAAGAGATTCAAAGTTCTACTTAGAAGATGCCCTCAACATGGTTATCAGAACTGGATGCGGATAGAGATCTTTTACAATGGGTTGAATGGTCAGACACGAATAGTAGTAGCTGCTGCAGCATGGGATACTTTGATGTCCAATACTGCGGATGCTGCCTATTCACTACTGCATGAAATAGCCACCAATAGTACCAATGGCCAAGTAAGCATTCATTTATGCAAAGAAAGTTGCTGGTCTTTATGAGGAGGATCCCATTACAGCCCTTACAGCTCAAATATCATCTCTTACAACTCAAATGCCTGCATTAACATCAAAATGAACTCGAAAAGAGAGAAGATTCTATCATGGCTGCTTCCACTTCATACCATGAGTCTGAGTCATCGAATAAGCAAATCTGATATGTGAATGATAGAAACTTCAATCAAAGAGGAAACTATTTACCTAACCAGTACCATCCTGAACTACGAAACCATGAGAACCTCTCTTATGGTAACAATGCAAACGTGCTGCAGCCACCACCTGGGTTCAATAATCAGGCTTCTGAAAGAAAGCCATCATGGGAGGATATCTTGGGGACCTTCATTTTAGATACTAGGGCAAGGTTCAATAAAGATGAGTCAAGACTTGACAATATCGAGACTCATATGACCAACATGGGGGCTACAGTGAAGAATTTAGAGGTACAAATTGGTTAGCTAGCAATTGTAATAAATTCCCAACAACAAAGAAAGTTGTCCAGTGACACCGAGGTCAACCCAAGGGAGCACTGCAATGTCATCACATCAAAGAGTAGAAAAGTAGTTGAAGATAGCAAGTCTATAGAAGCTGTGATTCCTATACATGCTTCGGATCGTGTTATAGGAAAACTAATTGTTGAGCAGAAGACTAAGGTAGAGGCAACAAAGAAGATTTCTAAACCTAACTCAATCTTATTCCCAGATAATCTACCAATTTTAAGCCACTACTACCATATCCACAAAGGTTCTTGAAGAAGAAGAAGTTCGATGAGCAATTTGCAAAATTCTTGGAATTCTTTAAAAAGATCCACATCAACATTCCTTTTGCAGATGCTTAATTATGTTGAATTCCTAAAATAAGTGTTGTCAAAGAAAATGAAGTTGGAGGAGTTTGAGATGGTGAAATTAACCGAAGAATGTAACGATATTCTCCAGAAGAAGCTTCCTCAGAAACTAAAAGACCCGGACATCTTTACAATTCCATGCACAACTGGCGAGTCTACTATGACAAGGCAAAGTGTGATCTAGGTGCTAGTATCAATTTGAGACTACTATATATATTCAAAAAGGTGGGCTTTGGAGAAATGAAACCAACTACAATCACTTTACAACTAGCTGATAGATCCCTCACATACCCAAGATGTATCATTAAAGTTGTATTGGTAAAGGTAGACAAGTTCATATTTTCAATGGACTTTGTAGTGTTAGATATGGAAGAAGATCAAGAATTACCATTGATTCTAGCTTGACCTTTCTTGGCAACTGAGAGAGTATTGATTGATGTACAATGAGGGACATTGACATTGTGAGTTAATGAAGAGCAAGTAATATTCAACATCTATCAACAAAGAAAACCTAGAAAAAGTCAACATTTGCCACATAGTCCAATAATTGATGCAATGGAGGGTACAAATTACAAAAGAGAATTGTTCTATGACTTTCTAGAGTAGTACATGGCATCCAGTTACTCAACGATTGATACAACTGCTATTGAAATCTACACAAAGACCAAGAAAATGGTAGATTTCATCTTAGCTCAAGAAGTCGGTCTACCTGACAGAAAGAACTAGATTGAAGAACCTCTGAAACATCTTAATGTTATCAAATCAAAAAGAGTTTTGAAGGTCATACCGGAGTTGAAGCCATCGCCTAATCCTAGTAGCCATACTATATTGAAGAAGAGTTCAAAACCAATGAACAAGTTTGGAAACATGAGAGAAGTGCCACCTGAAAACCCAACTTAAGCACTTCGATTATGTCAAGCTAATAACATTAAGAAGCACTTCTTAAGAGGCAACCCATGCATTTGATCTCTCTACCTCTTTTTTATATTAGTGTCAAATTTTAGTTAGTAATGAATTTATTTTTTATTTTTTTTATGTAGGAAATCTCAAGTTTGGGGGAAAGGCTAAAAAGAAGAATCCATCAAATCTAGCATCATAGCACCAGAACATCATTGGTAATACAGACAATTCGGGGAAGTTCTCTTCATTTTCCTTTAATTTCACACTGAGGACAATGTTTAGTTTAAATTTGCAAGGTGAAATATAAATTGTTTAATTGCATTAGTTTTTTTTATATTTTTTTTTATTTGGAATGATTTGTGTGCTGTTTAAAAAAGTAGTTGTTTTTGTATGTTTCTAGAAGTTATATAGCCTTGTCAGCATTGGTGTATATAATTGAGAACGTGTGTTGGCTTATGAATTGTAGACAAGTTATGTGCCCTAGTTAATTTTTTGCTTATTCATGTGAAATGTGAGATACCTATGCACATGTATTGATTGTGGCGTTGTACATGAGTAGGTTGATCAATGTTTATAAGTTGAAATAGAGAACTTAGATGCTAAATCTAAACAATCCCAAACACTATTATATCCTTCAACCAAAATTAGGATGTTTGGGTAGTTGAGCTATTGTAGGGAAACTTAAAGATAAATGTGAATTCCATGTATGCTAAATTTTTTGAGGACTATCTGAGACTAATAGGATGAAAATTGAGTGAAACCTTTAAATTAGAGGTCGATTTTCGAAAATGAGTATTTAATAAGAGGCATTGCACTAATCACTTCATAAAAGAGAAAAAGATGTCATGTTGTAAAGCTACCTTAAAAGATCTCAATGAGGACAACTATAATAATCTCATTGTGAAACGTCTCTTCATTACTTGTATGACTCGAGTAATTAAACTTGCAATGATTTAAAACTGGAACTCTAAAGTCATTTGACTTGAATGTCATCGGTGTAAAACTCACCATAGGGATTGTTTAGAAAGATTAATGTAGAGATGCACACATGTCTTGATTAAGCCTCAAACACTTGTTTTAGAAGATTATATCTTTGATAGTGGGTGAGTAACTTGGTTGATTCTTGAGTGTTGAAGCAGTAAAAAAAAGAATCTTTATTTGTTGATATGTTGAACTACAATTAGTAAAATATAATCAAACTGAGTGCTGTAAGAAATTAGTATTGAAAATCAATTTTAGAATACACCTCGCGAAGTGAAAAGAAAACAAATTTGGGAATGTGTAAATCCCACGAGCAAAGTAAGTAAATATATCACTTTTAAAGTTGGAAATTGGATCGGCTAATTAATGCACAACGTCACACTTAACTCTTCATACACACGACCATTTTGCATTGAATATGTAAGAATTCAGCTTTTGCATTATAGTATTGATGTGTTCATGATTGATATTATGTTTTCAATCACAAGCTATGAAGGCAAACTATCTAACTAAATTTGTTTATGTGTTTTCTTTTTTTAAATTTGTTTGTTTAAATGTTTTTCAATTAGTTACTTTTTTGTTTAGTGTTTGCTCGAGGACTAGCAAAGTACTAAGTTTGGGATGTTTAATGAGTGTATTTTACTCATACTTTAGATACCATCGAATTTTAAGAGATCCAAAATTCGAGAACTAAAGTACAAATACTCAAAAGTCGTGTCCAACTTCACAATGAAGATTTGAGAGTGTTAGGAGTCAATTGGATAAAAAAAAAGAAAAAGTCAAAGGGATGAAATATAATCACACATCAATTTTCAACCGAAAAAAGTTATGCTCTGAATTTTTAGTCTCATATTGAGACTCATTTTTGAACAACAAACATTTGAATTGGAAAATGATATCTGAAGCAAAATTGTAATCCTTTGAGTTGGCTTTTCAAAACATCTTGAATCACTTTAATCACATATCAGGAGAAGATGTTATGTTAAAAATATTGAAAGATGCACGGTGCTATTTTTCACCAGAAGTAAGCGCCGTAGCGCCTGTCTTGCTGAAATTCGCCACAGTGCTGCCGGGCGAAAAAAATGAATTTCGAATTTTTTGGACTCTTTTCTTGGTTTAATCCAACCCTAATTCATCCCAAATTTCAAAATACTATAAATACAAACCTAAAAGATCACAATTGAAGAGAGAATTCAACCGGGTAAGAAGGGGGCAAGATTCAAGAAATCAAGGGGGCAAAGGCAACTTAGTAAAGAAGATTGATTCAACCAATCCAAAAAATAGTTTTTTCTTTCTTCTCTTCATGCTATTCTTTATGAATTGTGTAGATTTCATGACTTTTATCATGAATTAAACTATTCTTTTAGGGTTTGATTAGTCAAAATTTGAGAGTATGATTTTAATTTATTTTAGTTATTTCTATGAAATTTTCCATTCCGTTTATTTATGTTATGATTTTAATACTTCCACTAGTCAATTTCAGCATTTGAGAGAAGGGAATTCACGACGTAAATTTTATAGGTTTCAAGAAAAAGTGTAGAATCTATGAAACTTATTCCATAAAAGAGCCTTGAACTTAATAAATTCTTGATTTTAATTTCGAATAGAGATATTAATATTAAAATCTAAAATTAATTTCTAGCCGGCACTTAAGAGATGGGATAAAATTACTTGCTTAAAAACATGAAAAAGTTTATTAGAGATAACTAGGTTTTTGGAAATCATAACCTTAACCTTTTTCATCTTGATTATTCTTCTAACTTTGCATTTATTTGTTGATTTCGTCACCACACTTATCATGTTAAAACCATTGATTTGATAACTCATTCATTTAGATAAAATAAAGACTATATAATTGTAGTACTTAGTATAAAATTAAATTACAATCCCTATGGATTCGATTAACTCCATTCATATATTACAAAACTTGACACCATATATTTGTTATATAAATCATGTTATAAAAATCGCATGACAACTCCCATTATGAGACGGTAGTACAGCATGGTGGACACATAACATCTCTCATAATATATTATCAATGCCATATACAATCTTGCTATTGGGCACAGCAGATGGTACACATTGATGGATTTACGTGTGGTTATGTGGGTTCAGTGGACCTCTACAAGCCCCAATAAATCTGCCAATGTTCACCCATGAACAACCCAGAAAATGTAATTGGGAAGAACCAGTCGGGGATGAATTTGATCCAATACAAATTTAATAGGCCAAGTTAGAGAAGAAGAGAGATGGACTGGATGTCAACTTTATAAAATTTTTACTAATTTGCTTAGGTCAATTTGGTATAGAATTACACGAGTCAACTATCAATTTATGAAAAACTGTAGACATAAACCCCCCAATAAATGCATATTTTTCCTTCAACATTCCTACTTTTCTCGACCCTCGAATTCCATTTTCCCCATGACCTAGGTTTGTCATTTTTACTAAATAATCCTTTTTTCTTAGTAAATTGTGCCAATGTCAAGTTTCGACTACGATCTCACTTCTAAACTAAGTAATGACTTGTCCTAACTTAGTGATTTTAGATTTTATAAAACATTAGAATTGATCATTGAATTATTATTTTTATGGAATTGGTTGTTTACTATTGTGATTTAAAGGAATATTGAGATTTCGTCATTTGCCTATTGAAATCGATTGTGGCTTTATGGTTGAAATTATTATTTGAAATATATTAGCATCATTTATTTGTTGAATTCCATGTCAAGCAATTGCCAAAAAAAATGAAAAAAAAAAGAAGAAATCATTTATGGACCATTAAACAATTTTTGACATTCATTTTCATTTATGGACCATTCAAAAGTTTCTCCAAAAAGAAAAAAAAAAAAAAGAGTTCTTGTGTTATTCACCTATTAGCGTTTGTTTGGGAGAAATTATATGTAGTTGAATAAATTGATAGAAATAAGGGGCTAATAAATGGGTAGTGATTATGATCCTATGAATTGTGTAGTTAAAATTAAAGTTTGACTTTAATCTTCAAATTATAATAAGATTATATTTTAAACCAAACATATGACTATACTATCATTATAGTTTTCTTATTTTTAATAATTCTAAAAATCATTTAATATTTAAAATAATAGTATCAAACATCTAAAATTATAAAATACTATATTAAAAGTCCTATAAATAGTTAATTATACAATTTTCAAGTTTCTAAAATGCAAAAAGGTAGTCTGTTTTTCATAATTTCAACTTTTCAAGTCATACTTAATAGATTTATAGGAACTTCATACATATTTTCGAAGTTTTCAGGAAACGACAAGTCTCAAAATCATAATTACATAATGTATACATATAATACTGTAGTGTAAGTCTTATCTTAATTACTCTTTATCGTACTACAATTCTCTAACCATTTATTATTTTTGACTTTTGTACAAATAAAGTCATTTAAAACCTTGAAACTAAAGTCATATAAAGGACTTTAAAAAAAGTTAATAACCTGCAACTAGGGATGTCTAGATTAACTTGGTAGTTATCCGCTTAATTTCGTGCTCACTGTCAAGACATGATGTTTCGTCAGCACCGAAGCACGCCTTTTAGAATACTGATCATGGTGATTGGGAATAGAATGAAGAGGGAAGAATGATTTTTCAAAGAATAAATTTGAGATTCTAATGAAAATGATTAAATACGGGCTTTCAAAAAAATTTCTGTGATTTTTCATGCCGATGTGTTGATTCAAGGAGAATGAACTTCTTCGGAGGAGACCTGGTATGTCATCTTGCATAATCAAACATTAGCATTTTTAAATCTTTGATTTAATGTGTCGTAGCTAACATTGTAGGATTTTTGAATGTGAGCGGTAATGCAAAGGAAGATTTTTAAACTAAAATGTACAGTAGCCATTTTTCAAACTAGACGAGTTTGAACACTAATCTTCAATAATAGTCTCTGAATGACTATTGGCAAATTTTATAGATTAGGGCTTCAAATTGTGCTCTATCGTAGATTTGACAAAATTGATGGGTTTGGGGTCGGATTTATCTGGTTAGGGTTTGTTAGATATTGTTGTAAGGGATTATAATGGATTTTGGATAGAATAGAACGCAAGATTTCCTCCAATGTTGTAGGCGATTTGGCTAGAGGGGAGGGGTTTTACTAATTGGGTTTTGCTAAGTGCACACTGAGACTAACATCGTCAAGAGGGGGCCCACGATTTTTTTATTGGGTATGGGGCCCCTCTTGTGAGGGGGTTGTCAACCTTGGCGTACAAATAGTAAAATTCCCGTTAATTTGGGTGGATTCAAATTTGGAGTATGTCAAATAAAGTGTTGAGTGAATTGAGTTTAGTCGTTTGGCTTGCTCACCACGAGCTTGGTCTTTAGTGGGGCTCGCAAGCTTCTCACGGAAAAATCAAAATGGAAATGATTTCATTTATAAAGTACTCGAAGTTTTTATTGGTGATTCTGATTCTTAAAATATACAATTAAGCTACTTGTGCACACATTATTGACATTTTAAATGACATCCCTTCTGCGTAGGAAATTTGACCATTATTTAGAAAGAATGTTGTAAAAATCAATGTACCAAAACTGTCAACTCACAAAATGTCATCCATGATGTCAAACTTGATGTACAGCAAGCAAAATTGATCTACAGCCAGTGGATTCATTAAGAATTGGTTTAAGTCCAAAAATCAATTGGAAGTCAATTTTTGAGGGGGTAGAAATTATATTATGTTCGCCAAGGAAAGGACAAAATTGGAAACTAATTTTTGAACGGGTGGATTTGTCAATCGCCCCATGGTGACATTGAAGACATGTATAGGTTTTTTCATAAATGAATGCACTGTTCAAAAATCTAAAACCAACTAAAGTTTTATATTCTTATCTAGACCAATCAGGGGCCAAATGCCAAAAACATGCATAATTTTTCGAAATAAGTGATGATGTAAGTCTTGAACTCGATATATTAATTTGTTTATTCAAGTACGATGTTAAACTACTTATCTAGAAGTTTAAATTATTTGAAATGAGACCAATTTATTTACTTAAATTATTGTCTTTAATCCATCCATTGCCTGCCAAATTTAATTTTCATATCAGAAATTTAGTTTTTGTGAGTAAAATTTAGATCTTTCATCAACTCTTGTATCACGTTAAACCGCCTTAATCATTTAGACGAAGTATGAAGTGATTGAATAAGTGATTCTTTTCAAGAACCGTGCTGGATGGACAAGGCCACGTAGACCCTGTCCAAACTGATTCTTTTCAAGAACCGTGCTAGACGGACAAGGCCAGGTGCGTTGGCCCTGTCCAAACCGATTCTTTTCAAGCACTATGTTGGACGTACAAAGCCACGTAGGCCCTGTCCAAACTGTTAGGACAGGGCCTACGGGTTTTTCCTTCTTTCCAATCTTCCCCTACATATGTAATTAATCAAAAAACAGAAATATACATGCATGCAATAATGATCTCAATAACAATATTGATGATAAATTTCTTAATCTCAATAAATAACATAACTCTAAATAAACAAACCACAAGACCCAGACAGATATAAATGTTTTTCAATTATTAATTAATTGATCAGACTCTAACAAAGAAAATACTCAGTTCAGGCCCACTATTTCCATCTGGATTCATCATGTAATACGTCTCTGAATCCTTCGATCCAGTCACTCGTTCAAAATAAGCTCTCAAATATGTCAGTTCCCCTTCCGGCAAGTCTGCGGCATCGCCGGGAAGAACTCCGGCTCCCATTGACACTGCATGAAGCATTTGAATAACCTTCAAATCATCATCTGTCACCTCTCTTTTTACTGCATATCCAGCTTTTCTTCCATTGCAGTACATAGTCCAGATAGGTTCGTCCATCAGCTTGATTTTCTCAGTAGGGTGTTTTTCGCATTCGAGTGCAATTCGAACAAGTCCCAATCCCATATCTTGAAGGAGTTTTCCAGTTTGAATTGAGAGTTCAAGGACAAGAACCGGAAGGCACCTGGGGTTTTCTTGAATTGCAATGTTTACACGAGATTTCCGGTGCCCGAATAGGGTTCCGGTCAGCTGTTTTCCGCCGTGAATATGGCCATCGTGGATCGGAACAGGCATCTTGCATGGAGGATTGATGACAGGAAATGACCGGAAAACTGATCGGACACGCTGGAAAAGTTTAGTGGACTTGGAGGGATTCTTTTTACGGGATGGTTCTTGTAGAGTGACTTGAGGCTTAGGAGGTGAATTCTCAGCTGGCGCCACCACATTCGGGGCCGGCGGAGGCGGTGGCCGCCGCTTTGGAGTGGGCATTTTGTGCTTAGGCGTTGGCATCTTGGTATTGATGAACGGAAAAATGTGCAGGCTATTGTGTATATAAGAAGAGGAAATAATGGGAAGCACGTTTTTTGTTGATCAATTCAGAGTGGTTTACTACTATGCGATGATTGACTTAAAACTTATAATTAATTATAATCACTTGGCCAAAAAGAGAAATTAAATAACTATAATTTGTTTTTTTGTTTGTTAGTTCTCTTGAATTTAGGCTGAAATCTCTGCTTTAGGTTGAAAGCAAAAGGCATAGTTATCTGTCAACATAGCATTATTCAATTATTAAACATTGGAAATGGAAAATAACTGTTAATATTGAAAAATTAGGGGGGGAAAATTTATAACGGTCTAAAAATCTGATTAAAATCTGATTTTTATTTAAACCAAACGTGGGCCGAATTTCTTACTCTTTTTTGTAAATTTAGAACTTTCAAGCTGCAATTACTCTATGGATGGAAGGCAATAATACTTACGAAACTTTTATGTTGCTTCTCACAATTATCGAGCCTAGTTAACTCAGTTCTTTCTTGTGACCCTGATCTCTTACTACGTTTGATTATTCGGATGTATCGTTACTTAAATAAAGACACCCAACTTCTCCCAAATTCTCATCATAAGCCCTTGGCTAAAACTTTACAATGTGCTCATAAGGACCTTTAAATAAAATATTTTGACTCTATACTTTTATTTTATGTTATGTCCAATCTTAATTAAAATTCTATATAATAAAGTAACATGTTGATTCACTTTTAAATTAAAATGTTAGTTGAGTTCTCTTATTAAAAACTCATATGTCAATTCTTCAATAAAAAGTCCCCGTTAGAGCCTTTGCTCCATTCGAAACGTCTTGTTTCTTCATTAAACAATTAATTGTCAATCAAAATAGTCAACTCCATGTTTGCCGACTTAGTTCGAATCGACAATTTGGTAGAATTTATTTACATCGATTATTAACAGTTTGCTGGGATTGCCTTCACAAGAACAGTATTCATTGTAGGTATTTCTTCGTTACCACTGCAACTCCTCTGCCAGAATCAAAATAAAATAAAATATTGGATTTTTGAAATTTGAAACTCTAATAAAAGTTTGAATTCTACACAAAATTGACTAGGAATTATGGTAGCAAGTATTCACCAAACAAATAAACACCCACAACAGTGAGAACTGAAAGGAAATTTCAACATATACATAAAATATATTCGAGGATTCCCATTTCAGATGCTGGATTCTCATCAACTCTTGTATCACGTTAAACCGCCTTAATCATTTAGACAAAGTATGAAGTGATTGAACAAGTGATTCTTTTCAAGAACCGTGCTGGATGGACAAGGCCACGTAGACCCTGTCCAAACTGATTCTTTTCAAGAACCGTGCTAGACGGACAAGGCCACGTGCGTTGGCCCTGTCCAAACCGATTCTTTTCAAACACTATGTTGGACGTACAAAGCCACGTAGGCCCTGTCCAAACTGTTAGGACAGGGCCTACAGGTTTTTCCTTCTTTCCAATCTTCCCCTACATATGTAATTAATCAAAAAACAGAAATATACATGCATGCAATAATGATCTCAATAACAATATTGATGATAAATTTCTTAATCTCAATATATAACATAACTCTAAATAAACAAACCACAAGACCCAGACAGATATAAATGTTTTTCAATTATTAATTAATTGATCAGACTCTAACAAAGAAAATACTCAGTTCAGGCCCACTATTTCCATCTGGATTCATCATGTAATACGTCTCTGAATCCTTCGATCCAGTCACTCGTTCAAAATAAGCTCTCAAATATGTCAGCTCCCCTTCCGGCAAGTCTGCGGCATCACCGGGAAGAACTCCGGCTCCCATTGACACTGCATGAAGCATTTGAATAGCCTTCAAATCATCATCCGTCACGTCTCTTTTTACTGCATATCCAGCTTTTCTTCCATTGCAGTACATAGTCCAGATAGGTTCGTCCATCAGCTTGATTTTCTCAGTAGGGTGTTTTTCGCATTCGAGTGCAATTCGAACAAGTCCCAATCCCATATCTTGAAGGAGTTTTCCAGTTTGAATTGAGAGTTCAAGGACAAGAACCGGAAGGCACCTGGGGTTTTCTTGAATTGCTATGTTTACACGAGATTTCCGGTGCCCGAATAGGGTTCCGGTCAGCTGTTTTCCGCCGTGAATATGGCCATCGTGGATCGGAACAGGCATCTTGCATGGAGGATTGATGACGGGAAATGACCGGAAAACTGATCGGACACGCTGGAAAAGTTTAGTGGACTTGGAGGGATTCTTTTTACGGGATGGTTCTTGTAGAGTGACTTGAGGCTTGGGAGGTGAATTCTCAGCTGGTGCCACCACATTCGGGGCCGGCGGAGGCGGTGGCCGCCGCTTTGGAGTGGGCATTTTGTGCTTAGGTGTTGGCATCTTGGTATTGATGAACGGAAAAATGTGCAGGCTATTGTGTATATAAGAAGAGGAAATAATGGGAAGCACGTTTTTTGTTGATCAATTCAGAGTGGTTTACTACTATGCGATGATTGACTTAAAAACTTATAATTAATTATAATCACTTGGCCAAAAAGAGTAATTAAATAACTATAATTTGTTTTTCTGTTTGTTAGTTCTCTTGAATTTAGGCGGAAATCTCTGCTTTGGGTTGAAAGTAAAAGGCATAGTTATCTGGCAACAAAGCATTATCCAATTATTAAACATTGGAAATGGAAAATAACTGTTAATATTGAAAAATTAGGGGGAAAAAAATTTCTAACGGTCTAAAAATCTGATTTTTATTTAAACCAAACGTGGACCGAATTTCTTACTCTTTTTTGTAAATTTAGAACTTTCAAGCTGCAATTACTCTATGGATGGAAGGCAATAATACTTACGAAACTTTTATGTTGCTTCTCACAATTATCGAGCCTAGTTAACTCAGCTCTTTCTTGTGACCCTGATCTCTTACTACGTTTGATTATTCGGATGTACCGTTACTTAAACAAAGACACCCAACTTCTCCCAAATTCTCTTAATAAGCCCTTGGCTAAAACTTTACAATGTGCTTATAAGGATCTTTAAATAAATATTTTGACTCTGTACTTTTATTTTATGTTATGTCCAATCTTAATTAAAATTCTTCATAATAAAGTAACATGTTGATTCACTTTTAAATTAAAATGCTAGTTGAGTTCTCTTATTAAAAACTCATATGTCAATTCTTCAATAAAAAGTCCCCGTTAGAGCCTTTGCTCCATTCGAAACGTCTTGTTTCTTCATTAAACAATTAATTGTCAACCAAAATAGTCAACTCCATGTTTGCCGACTTAGTTCGAATCGACAATTTGGTAGAATTTATTTACATCGATTATTAACAGTTTGCTGGGATTGCCTTCACAAGAACAGTATTCATTGTAGGTATTTCTTCGTTACCACTGCAACTCCTCTGCCAGAATCAAAATAAAATAAAATAAAATATTGGATTTTTGAAATTTGAAACTCTAATAAAAGTTTGAATTCTACACAAAATTGACTAGGAATTATGGTAGCAAGTATTCACCAAACAAATAAACACCCACAACAGTGAGAACTGAAAGGAAATTTCAACATATACATAAAATATATTCGAGGATTCCCATTTCAGATGCTGGATAAGTATCATAAAACACAACTCGATATCAGAAACATCAGAATCTTGAGAAAACTCATAATATGCTAAATGAGGTTGTTGATTCAGATCGTTTCAAATCAATGCAGGATAGGAGCACTAGTCACCATCAACCATTTTGGTCGAATAAGAAAGACCATTATCAAATATCGGGACTTCTGCTTCACCATCAGGAACGGCGCCATGAGAGGAAATAGAGAAACACGGATTGTGATTGTAAAAACAGCATTTCACTTCATCCTCCGTTTCAGTAGCAGCGGGGTTGTAAATATTGATGTTGTGGAACAAGAGATTAGCAACTGTTCTATCAATTGCATTTGTTGACTCTTCTTCATCAGTATCATCCAACCTGGACGTGAAGAAAGATGCATCTATTAATTAAACTTATATCAATAATACTCATTCTTCAGGTGACAAAAACTAGTTAACGCCGGCGAACCCCCACAAGTACATAAAGAAATGTATCTATAGCTCAAAGCCTCAAACAACCCTTTTTTTTGGGTTTTGGGTTGGGGGGGGGGGGAATAGTGTTTTGATGAAAAATGTGTGATTAAAAAATAAAGAAAAGATTTGGATATGCGTGTAATAATATTTCAAATCACCCAGGGAATTCTTAAGCTTCAAAGCTCAAGTGGTTAGTAAAACCAGTTGAGTAACGATACTCAACGATGATCTCAACCATCCAAAACGTTACCAGACACCCTAGTATACCCTTCTCAAAGCAAATTCTTTTCCAGTCTTCTAGGTCCACAATCATTTATCGACTTGCCATCTTGAGAATTCGTGATCTAAAATGAACAGATGGTATCCATTAAATGGATGGGTCAACTGAACTAGGCTCGGAAATGCTACCAGTTCATTCACAAGGTCGATGTGCAACTGTTGTAATAAAGACACAAAATTGTGAACAAGAGGAACTTACAACACTCATGCACAATCAACTACAGGAGTATTGAAGACACGTCATCTCACATGAGACTGGTGGTCCAACAGAATCTAGAGTTAGGTTCCATAAGAGTTTCTCAAAGTGCATAGTGAAGATACTCACGTCAAAGCATTGATAAAAGGTAGAAAGCGAAGTAAGGCTGTGATAAACCCCTCTCCCTAGTGAAGTTGAAGCTTTTCAGCACGAAACAGTGAGTGACAAAAGACTATGATGCATAATTCACTATTTTCTATCTATCATATTTATCTCGTTGTCTCTATGTCTCCTCCCCCATGTTACTCTATTCCCTTCACTGCAGGTGTATTTTTTTATTTTTTTTATTTTTTTTTTTCACTTCTTTACAGGCCTTTCACTCTTCTTCCTCTTCTATTATCTTCTGCTTCACATTTCCTTCTCCGCTCTTTTCAGCCAAAAATGAGGTCTAAAGAGAGGGCGCAGCAGATACAAGCCACCAACTCTTCACCCAAAATATCACACTCATCAATTCCATTCTGAAGTCCTAACTTTAGTCATCATATCGTTTAACCTTTCCCAACGTGTCAACTGGCATGCTCTCATTAGCAGTAGCTTAGTCATCCAGGACTAATTGCCATGGTCAATGGCTAATCTCAGTTAGAATAATAATCTCACTTGGAAATATCATATACTTAGATATACACGCTTGACTACTAAAATCCTAGCTTTATACCTAATCCAAAGTGAATCAAATACAAACTAATCACAACCAAAACTAGTAAATCGTGTTTGGAACTAGTTAACATGACGGGGGTTTATCAAATAGTAATATATGAAATCTGTGTGTAACGTAGAGAAGGTTCCATGTATAGGACGTGTTCATTCGCAAAGCAGTCATGTGATAAATTGCTTAATTCTTCAAATATTGACGGGAGGCCTATAAATGTCACCCCAAGGATATATCACTCAAGCTTCAGTACGCTAGCACTACCATCCCCCACTTATCCCCAGCTGCAAAGCTTCATTACAAAGCATTTGATGGAGGAATATTAAATATTTACAAACACCCTCTTCAATCATTCTCAAGGAGTTCGAAACTTGGATCAAACAGTTACAGCAATTCTGAATAATTACATTATATTTTGATGGCCAGAGATGGATGAATCAATAGATGTATAGGACACTAATTGGATGGTTCTAACCATCAATAAAAAAATAGGAGCTTGCAGAATCTCATCATACAACAGTTATGAATTCTACAAAAACAGAATTATTGGACACTGTTCTACATTTGAATATTAACTTACCCCATGCTAAATTTGATTAGCAGAATGGAGAAGCATACTAATAACGAAGGACCACAAAAGCAATAAAATTTACATTATACAGGCTTCACAAATCACGAGTCCTCGTCAGTAAATAACTCCACGTGAGATAAAAGGAATCTAAAAAATATTATCAAATTTCAGTTCACAAAAGGTCTCAAAACTGTAAGCTGACAGTTTATAGATGCCACGCAAGAGTCCTAATTAGTAAATGACTTTCTTAAACCCAAAATTAACAATATTCTACTCACATACTCCTACTGTGATATATCCATTCTAATTGAGTAAAACAAGTGAGCATGAGAAAGTTCAGCAATATATAGCATTTACCTAGATGTTTCACTATAGGCTGTCGGTGAACACTCTGCTGGTGCTTCATTGCCTTCCTGCTTGGTTTCTTCATGTTTTGAGTTTTTCGCAAGGCGGTAAAGGGCATCACGAATGCAAATTCTAGTATTATCCGTCAACTAGCAAGATAGGATTAAGAAACTAACTTGTGAGCATCCCATATTTTATTGACGTGGTTTAGCACTTCTAGATATCTAGCATTCTCACCTGCACAGTCAAGCTTCTAAGCTCCAAATATACAGATTCCTCCAAGGATATTTTCTCCTCTGTGATGTGCTTATCTGCACTGTTGTGCTCCAATGAGAAGGGGACGTCAACCTCCATTGCCTTGAACAACAATTACCAAGATTAAAAATGTTCAGCAAATCAGGCCTTGAACAGCCATGTCAATGTTTCGAACGAAAATCATGAATATGACAAAAAATTTTAACTACATGGTTATATTGATATCCACCGGAATTAGCATCCACCAAAACATGTCCGAAAACCAGAGTTCTTCTCACCAATTGAAAATTGTGAATCCAAAATCAATATTAGATTAATTAGACATTATACCATGTTCTTCTAAAGATATCTCTTGTACTTAGTTGCTTACGCATTTATGAAAGAATGCTCACCGTTGCCAGCGTAAAGGGATCATTTTTTGCTTCATTCTTGCAGTCTGGTGAGGCAGAAAAAGTGTATTTTTCTAGATCCTGCGAGTGTCCGGTATTGTCTATATGGTCTTGAACAGTCTTAGACTCTGAAATTAGATCTCTTGAAAGATTTGATGGCGTCATATATTCATTGCTGGATGTTGGTGAAAAATTAACTGAACTAGCAGCATGGATTCCACTTCCATTCTCTTCAAGTAATGATTGCCTGCAAAATAAGTAGCAGAAGAGTTGAACTTCAGGAGCGTAATTTATACAAAAATGATAAAACAGTTTTAACATCAAAAACGTGTTTTAATAATCTCTGAAATTGATATGCCATGAAAATTGTTTTAACTGTGCTTGAAGCCCAAAGAAATGTAAAATTTAAAATTTTAAGTGCAATGATTTCGTTGCAAAGTGTCCATACAAAATGGTCAGCTCAGGCCACCACTGCTGTATTTTCTCTAATAAGCACAACACTCTAATCACATCACTTTTACAATTTCAGTGATAGGATAGAACAGTAGAAAAGCCAGAGCTTCAATCAATCGACGATCAGCCAATCAACTTTAAAATTTCTGTCTACCAACAAATCACTAAGGCTACTGTTCCTAAATAACAGCTTACCTTGAGCATGAAACTTTGAAACATTTAATAAAGCATAAGATGCACATGCATGATCCATGATGCATGAAATCAAGTATCTTAAGCCCAGAAGCTAAGCTTGTACACGAAAATGTCATCAGCCTCATCAAATCTGGCAACGTCATTGAGTTGAAAATCCAACTGTTCACGAGGAGAAGTGCTCCATTGATAAAAATCATCTTGCAAACCTATACAGACCCTTGTACTACAGAGCTGGTCAACTTCGCTAGAAAAAGTGGTCCCACTCAATGGAAGTTCTTCCGTTCCTGCAATTCTGCATTTCTTAGGGGAATTGAAGCTTCCAAATGTTGCGTTCTCCCAAGGAGACAAACTATATGGTGATGGAATCATGTCAGACATCTCCTTATTATTTGGCACGACAAGATCTTCAATATCACTTCCAAAGTACCAATCCATTGAATTTGCCCAAACGATATTATCACCTACACATACAAGAAGACTGATAACAGTTTAGTATATTGATGTTATGCTCCACTTTATTAGAGTCTGTCACAAAGGCCTATATCACTCAATCATGTGAATCAGTTTACACTTTTATGCTGCCCAAGCGACATTTATCTAGTATGCTTTTATTATTACCATTGCTCTTCTTGTCTTTTCCACTCACATTAATTATTCAAGATAGTAATATAGAGTTCCACTTTTCAGAATGGAAAACTTTATCTAATCCCTTACCTTTCAATCCCTCTCAAAATAAACATCCTCTTGACTTTTTTCTTATCTACACAATGATTTATGTAAGTCATATTAATCTATCCGTTCTTTTAACTCCAAAAACTCCCAAAATTAGCATTCCCTATGTCCCTTTAAAAATGCATCATTTTTTGAAAAGGGTAAAAGTCCATTTGATAAACTGAGAATTGTCAGGTAGTTTGCCTGTCAATGGCCTAAGAGGTATGCACTGGCCAGATTTCATTCAGTTATATGTGGTTTAGGATAAATTGTGTCTTCTGAAATTAACGATTCAAATTACATGCAGTATGCATTTCTTTCCAACTGAGTTCCATAAGCACAGAAAGATAGAAACAACTGAAATTCAATACTTGATAGACAATTTTTCTAAACCAAATGCCAAAAATGGTTTAGAGTTGAAAGCAGAGTTGAACAAGGAGGTGTTGGTTTTGGGAGCTCATCACAGACAAAGATGGTACCAGAGATCTCCAGAAAGATGGAGAATTTTATTTAGGGTTTGAGATGACTAATGATTATGGCCGTGGGATTCAAGGGGTGGACGGACGAAGGAGATTTGGATTTTCATGCAAGGAGGAAAGAAACAGGGTCAGAGTTCGTGAGTGTTTAGGAGAGTGATGAGGAGTTTGGTGAAAAGTTCTCTTTATAAGAAAATGAATATTTTTATCCTTAACCTCTAATAGAAATTGAACAGAATCAGATCAATATGTATCAAATAGTTCATTAAGGATCACACTAATATGTATCTAGTAGGCACCATTTCCAAAAGTTTGAGTACATTGAGCCCTCGTTTGGCCCCCATTAAATTTCATTACATTACATTCCATTTTTCTCTTTCCTATTTTCAACCACACAATCTTTCATAAAATAATATTACACGTAAATCGAAAACTTTTCATTCTTTTTCAACCATTCATTTTTCAAAAAAATACTATTCCACTCATTTTCATTTTCCGAAAATGGGGACCAAACGAGGGCTGAATAGTATTTCCCATTTGCCACTATACCAAGCTCAAAAATTCTAACATGTGAAATGATAATGACTTTTCCTTCAATTTTGTGTTTCGGCATCCAGGAAATTAATGCCGCCGTCTGAATATGATTATGTTTTAGTAATAACGACACAAGGGAGTGGTATTTTGTTTCGATTTCACCGTCATGTCAACGTTATCCTCTAATACCAATTAGATCATGCCAGTGGATATTCGTCTTGAAACAAAGGATGGGTATTTCAATTAGTAATCAAGATTCAAGGTAATAAACTAGAATCACTAGTGTATAATTCCTTCCTTTTTTTAGTTTTAGGGAAAAATATGCGTGGATACCAACAGTATAACATAAAATGAAGCTTAACCAGACAATAAAATCATACATAGAGAATTTGTAGAGGCGACCACCAGCCTTTCAATTTCAATCGCACAAATTTCTTTAAAGGCTCAAATAAAAATCACATGGACATAAAAAAAGAATGCAAATCCAATTACAAGAGTACATCCAAATGAGTAAAATTTCAGCTGTCATCCATTAAATTCTGAACTTCAAGCCACAGAAAAATTGTCATCCATTAAATTCTGAACTTCAAGCCACAGAAAAATTGAATTTAAAAAAAAAATAGATACATACCTGAGTAAAAAGGTGATTGATGAACTAAAACAGTCACGAATTTTGGAAGTTAATCAGGAAAATATGGCGACTAATCGAGCAAACTACGGTGGGCCTAATGGCACGGAACTCCTGAATTTATAGAACAAAGATTATGTGCAATAGATTAAAGCACTATATCTGAAGTGACGGAAAAGCCCTCTTGTGACTCTCTACAGTTGCGTAAAACTGAATAGTAGTCAAAGGGTATATTTGGAAGATTAGGAAAAGAAAGTCCTTTCGGGAGAGAGAAATGATTTGTGGCTGAGAATTGTGGGCAGAGGAATTAGTGGCTCAGGATTCTCTATCCAAAAATGAAATAACATTGGTTCACGTTGATTTATGGTCCCACCAACATCAATCCTATTTCAAAAGGCGCTTTTATGTATTTTCTTGTATTTATAGATTTGGGACTTGGACTTCATTAAAATCAAATTTCAAGAAATATATATATTTTTTTTAAGAGTGTATTGTTAAAAAGAAAAAGAAAAAAAAGTTTTAAATTTATGTGTTTTATTATTTTATTAAAGAATGAGTGATTGAAAAAAATAAAAATAAAAAAATATTTTTAGAGCCTATTTGGGAGTGATTTTGAGAATTGATTTTTTGACCATTGGAGGAAAGTGGGATCCACCTGTGAAAGAAGAAGTCAAATATAACTGCTGAAATAATAAAATAACAGCCAAAAAATCAATTTTTTAGAAGAAAGAATCACTCACAAACAGGCTCTTAATAAAATATTATCCAAACAAAGTTATGAGTCCGTTTGAGCCACATTATTTGTATAATGAGAATGAAAAATAGAGTTGTTATGGCCCCACACAAGAGATAGAAATTCAAAAATGGTGGCTGAATATGATGGATAACGATCATATTTTTCATTTTAATGAAATAAAAATGGGGCTCAAACAGAGCCTATAATTTCATTTTTTACTCACTTCTTATCAACCACATATTCTCTAATAAAATAATATTACACATTATCTCGATTTTTTCTTACTTTATAATCATATATTTTTCAAAAAATTATCATTTCAAAATATATTTTTTCCAAAATCTCTTTATAACGGGGTCAAACAAGGGCTAATATTACATCTAAGAGGATAGTCCCAATCTGCACAAAAAGGCCTACAAAAAAACTAAAGCCCAATCAATCAAGCAATCAAAGTTTTTGACACTGTGCCCTTGTTTGAGTCCGATTTTTGAGGAAAAAATGAATTTTTGAATAGTATATTGATGAGGAATATGTGGTTAAAAAATAAGAAATTTTTTTGAATTTACTTATAATATTATTTTATTGAAAAATGTGTGGTTGAAATAATATCAAAGCACTGTTAAAATATGCATTTTTTTTTTCAAAAGAATGCAGCTCGGCTGTTTAACTTTTTCTAAGATGATTAAACATAATTTTTATTTCAATATTGCTATAATGACAGACTCAATAATTGAGGGATACTTGTCAATACATGATTGAATAGCTTTAATAAAAATAAATATAAATAAAAAACCAACATCCAATCGATGTCTATCACACCGCATAGTAATCCCATCCAGGTCATTGTCCTTATCCAATAAGCATTATTATGTTTATTTACACATTTATAGAATTTAGGAAAATTTGCAGCAAGCAATCCCAACCTTTTTTTTTATTATTATTATTTAATTTTTTTTTCAGATTTTTTTTGTTTGTTTATATAATGTGATAATTCTTACGTTACAATTTTACCCATTTTAAATTTGGTCAAAATCAACTTCACTGGTCAACTAACAATCATCCTTTCGACATCTGTTGCATATTTTTGAAATGTTATATTTTTCATTGACACAAATTAGATGAAGTCTAATAAACTTGAAAAAGTTATGGACTGCTGTTGGCATTTATTCTAAAATTTACATGTCCAAATTTATTACCAATTTATTATTCACATATTTTTATAGAATTCAGAGATTAAAATCACTTAAAAGTTACTATTGATTGGCACGAGAGTCTAAAGAAAAATAAATGCTTTTCGAAGTTTGCCCATGTTTAGTGCGGATTAAAATCAAATTTTGATATAAGTTGATGAAATAAATGATTGAAAAATTATAGGTCTCATGAAATGTGTAATTAAAATTAATTGTTGACTTTAATTTATTAAAACATTTATTTTAATTTCCATCAAAAAATGATTTTATTGAATAATAATATTGTATGGTTAAATCACTTTTTCACTAGGTAGATTCAGTCCTCAGTATGGCAACGAATTTGGACGGTGAGATTTGCCCTCTGGCAATGTTTTCCTGTTGCTCCAATACGTGCAATGAGGGGGCAGAAATGAGTCCTTTGTTCTCCCTCTTGCATGAGTTAGTATCTGTGAGAAGAATAATTATAAAAAGAATCTATATATAAGGGACAATGTCTGAATTATATAGAAGTTATCATAAACCTTTACCTTGAATGCAATGTGGGCCTTATGTAAAGTACTTACCAATGGAATAATTCTAGTTGTACAAAAATCATACAGAAGTTTCACATGGAACATGAGACCTACTGGTACCATGTGGAATAAAATAGTGCTCAAAAATGACCACCTCCTTGTCACGTGTGTAGTCTGTAAAGTTTTTGTACGTGTAGTAGCTCTCCAATGACATTGATGAAAGATTCACAAACGATGGAGGGAGACATGTCTTAAGATCTGAAGCCCTTGTGGGGACATGTTACTATTACGTGGATGGGGTACGTTTGGGTAGCTTGACTTGTAAATGATTTGATGTACCTTGTCGAAAGAATACCAAAGCTTTAAATGTGTGTTTTTTTTAAAAAAATTAAAATCTAAATAGCTAAATAGGCTTACTCGATCAGGATGGATCTTGTTTTTTGTTATAAATGACAACCTGACGGAAAACGTGAGGCTTCTAAAAGCATTGAGTCGTGTTTTATGACTTTATCCATGCAAACTTAGCCCTTGTTTGAGCCCCAAATTTTCTGATTCTTCTCATTATTTTTTCTACGGTACTTATTTTCAACCACACATTCTTTATTAAAATAATATTATACATAAATCAAAAAGTTTTCGTTTTTTTTAACCATACATTTCTCATCAATTTATTCCATAATAAATTTCAAGAAATTAATGGGAAAAAAATGCAGCAACGGTTCCTAACCTTTTCATTTTTTGCAGACTTCACCCTGACCTTCATTTTGTGCCAACGGAGGCTCCTAACCTTTCATAAATATACACTTGAGGTCCATTTGGACAAAAATAGTCCGAAATACTGTCAGTTGATCGGAAAAATTAAAAAATTATCATCCAATAAAACTATCTAAATCATCATCCAAAAACACTGTCCAAAAAGGTATCAATGTCCAATAAAACCATCGCGGTAGCAGATTATTCAAGAAATTTTTCGATCAACTGACAGTGTTTTAGACGGTTTCCATCTAGATGGACCTTAGGTACATATTTATAAAAGGTTAGGGACCTTCACTGGTACAAAATGAAGATTATAGTAAATTCTGCAAAAAAAGAAAAAGTTAGAGACTGATGTTGCAATTTTTCCAATTAACGGGCTCAAACAGGGGCATATTTTACACCAACAGTTGTGTTCTCAATCCATCTTGGAAAATTACGAATTCAAGTCAAAACACCTCCACAGATTGCAACTGAAGTTCAAAATTACTACAGATATATGGGGGGCGGGGGGTTTCAGTCCACTCACTACATAATGTAAGGCTGAATAACGAACCCTCAAGTCATAAAATCGAATCGAAACAGCTTTTGAAATCATTGATTTGGATTTATGTGAATCTGTCAACGATTTGATTTTGAACTTAACCAAATCATTTCTAAGTTGTTTGATTTATGTTTCATTTTTTCAAACCATTTTCAAATAGTCTAATTGTTCAAAAAAAATCTGAAAATAAATAAATAAAAATTTTATCTTATCTAATTAAAAATTAAACACATTATAATTAAAAAGGCACATCCATGTTAGACTCAACTTAATTGAACTCAATCAAAATCCAATAAAACTCAATATCCAATTAGGCAATTATCCATACAAATTAACAAGTTAAATCGAACTCAATTATCGATCAATCATCCCAATTGAGAATGCAAAAACCTTAAATTGACTGAAGTATTTAATGACCGTTGTTGAACCATATTCATCGATCTTTCATCCCAATTGACTAGGCAATTAAATTTAGAATTAAATTGAAATTTGCAAAATTTATTTCCCTTCTATTAATAATTTTTTGGATTTTGGTTCAATCTTTCAAATCAATTACCAAAATTTTCGTTTATTTACTATATTTTATTGATAGTTGTGTTGGTTTGTGTTTGATTTGTGCTCTGCTGCTTCCTTAAATTTTTAGTTGAACAATACTTTTTGTGTTATTTGCGTCTTAATTTTTTTATTAGGTCATTCAATTTATTATTTATCTATTAAATTAGTTGATAAATTTTATTATTATTTATTTTGGTTTCATTTTGATTTATGTTTAGGGATGGTAAAAAAATCCGTCAAAAATCGGTACATGCGGGCCCCGTCCGCCTAATCAGGTATTTGAGGTGGGGAATTCTACCCTGAGGCGGGGACAAGCAACACCTGTCCTGCCTCGTTGATTTTTTAAAAAAAAAAATCAATATTTTAAATAGAAAATTTCACAAAATTTCATTAATTCTGATAGAAGATGGTTATCTAAATATGATAAACAAAAAGCTTAGTTTACCAAATATATAACTTAACGTTTAAAAATAAATAAATTAATTAAAAATTTTAATAGCTATATTATTGTCTCACTTTAATGAATAGGGACAATAAAATGAATTATCAAAAACTTATTTAAAAAAAATGAGAATACATAAACGGGTAAAGCCCCCGTCGCCGCCCCTAACCCACCCTGCCAACCCCACCTTGCCTCACCTTAAATGGGTAATGGGGTAGGTACAAGGCAGAAAAATGTCTGATGGGGTGGGGCGAGAAAACGCGTCCCACTGCCATCCCTATTTGTGTTGGGCTCTTTTAAATAATTATGAGTTTACATTTTTTACTCGTACTTGGGTTCTTGATTCTTTTTCGTTGAATGCAAAGATAGCTCATTCAGTGATTTGCACTACGATTTGGTTGAATAATAATAAGGAACCTATTATGATTCGTCAATATTTGAATGAGATAAAATCATTGGATGATTTAGTAAAATTTGTAGAATGTATTATTGTACTTTATCTTTCTATTCATTTTCTTTTATTAGTTGCTTAAATTATTTAATCATAATTAACATTATACTCTTATCTTTACGTAGAGAATAATCATGTATTGCAATCGAAGATGCTACGCTAATTCGTTTCGACTAAGAGGTAGGAGCTAAATAATTTCTTTTATATTGTTGCACTGTAATGATTTAAAGTGTAAAACTTTTGTTTGTAATGTATATAATGATATTAAGTGGCGAATCTAGGATCTGAGTCCTGTTAGGGGGGGTTGACGGTTGATTGTCGACCGTTGATCGTAATAGTCCGATCGTTTATTAAAATTTGGTTGCATAATATAAAAGTTATTTAATATATACGTAAATGAACTAAAACGTCAAATCGTATATATATGAAAATATATTTCAATACAACCCAAAATAGTAAAAAAAATATACGATACAACCTTGCTTAGTTACTCTGAAACTGTAAACTTAGATAACTGCATTCTACAGGGTCTCATATTTTGAAAATGTTGCAATATTGCCTCATTCTCAATTTTTTTCAAAATAACTTTCTCCACGTAAACCACCAAATTGTCATTCAACCAGTCATCTCCCATTTTGTTGCACAAATTACTCTTGATTAGATTCATATCAGAAAATACTCTTTCAACACTTGCAGTTGCCACAGTTAAATCAAAACCAAGATGAGCAGCCTATAAACCAATGGAAAATAACAGGAACTTCTAGTTTCAACAAACTTCTAAACTACACAAGATATGCTATTAAGATTAAAGAAAGTTTCGTCCATTCTCACAAGCATAAAAAACTTATCAAGATGAGGTCGAAGTAATAAAAACTCTTCTCTATTGAAGTCCAAATGATAAAACTGAGCAAGACGTAGCAATTTATTCTTATCAAAAGCTGCAAAATGAATCTCTTGGTCTTAAACATGAAATACAAGTAAAGAGCTCAGTAATTTTTTCTGGAAAACGATCATTCAACTCTTGCAAGATTGAGTCTATCGCATGACAATACAAATCAACATAAAAGCAATGAAAATAAGTCACCTACTAAGCTAAAAGCCTAGTTCGACTTTCACTACTACAATATCCTCCAGATTGGGCATTAAAATATGTCTATCAACACAAAACTCAATCATCCTACTCAACAAAGTATCCCAACCATTCTCTCTCAGGTTCTACAATGTACACTTACACAAATTCAATAATCCTATAGCATTCTGAATATCCTGATTCTTTTTCTGTAAGGCTTGTGAAAAATCATCTCTAATTACAAGAATTTTAAATATAAAGTGAAGACTGAATACAAACTCAAAATCTTGCATAGTATTCATCTATCTTACGGTCGAAGATTTTTTATTTGAATGTATGCCATCTTCTGATATATTCTCAAGAACATCTATGATAGTATTAAATATATTAATGAAACGAGTAATTGTTAGTAGATGTGAGCCCCACCTAGTATCACCTGGGCGTGCCTCTTGAAACTGACCACTTTCACCAGTAAGTTCCTCAATATTAAGTTTCTCCAAAATATTAGAATGATAACTTATTCGAAAAGCATCTACACGCTTACATGATGCACCAACCAAATTCACAATAATAGCAAGTACGTTAAAAAAATCTCCAAGCATACAATTTCTACGTGCCACAAATACAATTGCCAAATGAAGCTGGTGAGTGAGCAATGAACTTACATAGCATGTGGGTTCTCTCTTAGAATTAAAGCTTTCAATCCATTAAATTCATCTGACATATTACTTGCTCCATCATAGCCTTGACCTCTCAGGCTAGATATGCTCAACTCATGTGTAGAAAACATTATATCAATAGCATCCTTCAGTGATTAAGCACAAGTGTCAGTGACATGGAACATACCCAAAAAACGCTCATTCACTTGGCCACTTTTGTCAACAAACCTCAAAACAACTGCCATTTTTTTCTTCGTAAAATTATCACGAGCCTCATCCACCAAAACCGAAAGCAAAGAATTACCTATCTCATTGATAATAGCCCTTGTTGTCTCTACGACACAACAATTAACCAAATCCTTTTGGATGGTTGGTGAAGTCATTTGGTCATTTTCAGTAGCATTATTAAATAATGCATCTTCAATTTCCTTACAACGAGCTACATACCAGTTCAGTAACTCAATTAGATTTCCTCTATTAAGAGACTATTTCGATTTATCATGACCATGAAATGACAACCCTTGCATCAAGAGGAGTCTAGTACAATCTAGCATTGCAGTCAACCTGGTCCTATAACTTTGTTGTTGACTACTACTTTGGCTAGAAATAGTATAGGAGATACTTTGCTTTTGATTCATCAAGTTCGAACACTTTGCAAAAGCTTGATTATGAGCACTATCAAAGAGACCGACATGATCTTTCATTGTCTTTTTGTGCTTCCAATCCCTAAAGCTGATTTTAGTAAATATATGTCCACCCTCTTGACCTACTCTATCGGGTTTGAACAAGTAATAATGCAAATAATGCGTCACATCCTTTTTTATACTGTATTCCAACCAATAAAATTCGGAGAACTATTCTTTCTGAAAACATCTATTATCATTCTCCATCGGTCTTCTTGAAAAATTATGTCCATATGGTTGACAAGGACCCTTCTCCAAGTATGACATCCTAACATCATCTCTGACATTAGGATCATATGACTCGATAGGGGGCGTATCCCTGGATTAAATACAAGATCATCCACATTAAATTAAGTCCGGGACTTTTTTGTGTTATTCGATAACTATTGTGCTAGCCTAGAATCAATGGCGGGATTAGATGCACAACTAGAAGTAGAAGAATTGGGTATGAACTTTTGTTTTGGTCGAAAAAATAGTTTCATAATCTGCAAAATGCCCCAATTACTTATCATAAATCACAATTTGTAAACATAATTTCGTAAATCGTAAACATAAATTCTCAAATCAATAATCATTCCTCATCAAAACATAAATTACTTATCATAAATCACAATTTGCAAATATAATTTCGTAAACATAAATTCCCCAATTAATAATCATAACTCATGATAAAATATAAATTACTTATCATAGTTCATAAATCACAATTCGCAAACATAAATTTCCAAATGAATAAATCGTAACATAATTAATATTAAGTTATTCAATGCTCAACATCAACAACTCACAGTAGACAGTAGCAAACTAGTAGGGGCGAAACAAAATATAACAAAATCAAAATAGACAAAACAAAATAGAACAAAACCAAGACAAAAAAAAAAATAAATAATAATAATAATAAAGAGGGAAAGAAAGAGTCACCAATGGCAGTCTGAGACTCTGAGGTAGTGTCCGTAGTGAGGTCGAGACTAGAGTCTAGAAGGCAAATGGCTGGTCACGATTCGTTCGACGTTCACGGCAGCAGAACGATGTGTTCTTTGTTGGAGTTTGCGGTCGTTGGTCTGCCTCTTGGAGTCTGGAGCTAGGTCGTGTAGTGTGGTCATGTCGATTTGGAGAAAGAAGAAGTGAGGTTGAGGAAAATGGTTTGGCAATTTGGGGGAATTGGATTTGGGAAATTCACAATTCTTGCTGGACCTGGACGATTGAAATAATGAAATGGTTTGATAAATTGAATAATTTCAATTGACAATTGGGCTAAATAATAAAAGGCCCAAAATTTCTTTAATTTACTGAAGCCCAAACCAAAAAAAGGGTTTTCTTCTTCCTTCTCCTTCTCCAAGCGGTAGGCGACCAGGCGGTTCTGTAACTGCTACGCATAGTGAACGGCTAACCCAGTGGTTCTGTAGATTCCGCGCGGAGCCAGCATACGCAGCCGTGTTCCCTTGTCGGGTGCTGACTCTGCGCCTGATGATACTAATAATTATGTTTCAACTTGAGATTTTAGACAAATTTTTATGATTTAACTTGTTAGGTGTATTTTTTTTATTTTTTATGCTAAAATTGTGATTTTAACCGAGTCAAACCAAAAAAATGGTTTGGTAGAAAGTGAAGCAGTTTAGTTTGGAAAAAAATTAAATTATTTTAAATGATTTTGTTTGAAGATTTATCACAAATGCCTAAATCGAATCACGCTTATCCCTAGATCAAGATAAAGTAAAGGAGAAAGTTTGATATTTTAAATGAAAAACAATTATAATTGGGCTATTTTGACTAGTAAAAAGGGAATTTTTGAAAATTCGCCAAACACGAAAAGGTGTTTTTCGTGGTAAGTTGTATTCACATCACATTTTTGTTTTGGTGCACCAATTTTTCATTAAACTAACGTTTTCCAGCCTTTTACTCATCATCACACTTATTTCTCTAACTTTTTATTGTATTCTTATCATCGACCTCCTATAAAATAGGATATCTTGTCCTTAATCACGATTTTGTCCAAATATCTCATTAGCGTGTTTTCAAATAATAATAATAATAATAATAATAATAATAATAATAATAATAATAATAGTAATAATAATATTTTGTTGTACTTTTGTCTATGTTGATGTTATTATTATTATTTGAAAAATATGGAGCAATTAAGAGCTTGATTACCTTTCATTATTATATCTTTATAACTTAAAAGTCGAATTAAACTTTAATTTTAATCACATATTTTGAAGGTTCCACAACTACTATCCATTTATACATTACTTTATACGACTTACTTACGATGAAATCCAAACAAGCCCTCCTAACAGAATTTTTTTTGTTTGACGAATCAGGACTTGAAGTGCAAATTAACAGCTTATTGAGAAGAAGAATATGACAAAAAAAAACTTAGAAAAATTTTGTCTTCTTACTGACTTTCCATAATAAGTCAGATATTCTAATATTGTTTCCATAATCAGTTTAGATTCTTTATTAATTGTATATGGAGTTCTTTCCAAAATTGGTAAAACTCTTTTCCTAATTCGATTGGGAATCTTAAGCCTCAGAACCTCTATATAATGGCATCTCTTCTCGTTAAGGAAAAAGAATACAGATTTTTTCAAAAAGATCCCAATAATTTGAAATTTTTTCTCTTCTCATCATGAAAGAAAAGAAATTTAATCCAGCGACAATGGGACGGCCGATTAAAGTGCGAGAAGTATGGCAGTATAATTTGGGATACGAGTTCAATTTGATTCAAAAAGTTCTTCACTTGTTTCCATACACTTCCATGGACACCGAATTTCCTGGAGTAATTTACCATCATCCAAAACTAAATTATTCTCGTCTTTCTCCCGGAGAAAGCTACTCAATCATGAAGAAGAACGTGGACGCTATGAAACTTATTCAGGTCGGGCTCACATTATCTGATGAAGAAGGCAATCTGCCAGATTTTGGGAGTGAATTTTGCTATGTATGGGAATTTAATTTCCAGGAATTTGACGTGGACGAAGATCTCCAAAACCCTAAATCCATAGACTTGCTTAAGCGCCAAGGCATCGATTTTTCGAAGAACAAGCGAATGGGAATTCATTCCTTTCAGTTCGCCGTGCTTTTTATGACTTCTGGACTTTCATTGGCTCCGACATGGGTGGACAGAAGTCGAACGTGGATAACTTTTCACAGCACGTATGATTTCGGATACTTGATAAAAATTTTGTCCCGTAGAGAACTTCCAGATGATCTGTCAGAATTCATGGGATTGGTGAGAATGTATTTTGGGGAGAAGGTGTTCGATATGAAGCAGATAATGGGATGTTGTGGGCTTTACGGCGGCCTCGAGCGGATGGCGAAGAGTTTGAAAGTCGACAGAGTGGTCGGAGAAAGCCACCAGGCAGGGTCCGATAGCTTGCTTACGATGCAAGCTTTTATGGAGTTGAAGAAGGTTTATTTTTGCGGTCCGACAATGGAATCGTTGAATGAATTTAACTACGTTTTACATGGATTAGTCAATGTTGTTGCTGTCTGAGGATTAATTTTCTTCACAGTTCTTGATTTTTGTAAACAATATTCAAAACATAAAATCAGAATTTTTGTTCTGGTTCTTTTTAAACGGAATTCACATGTTCTGTTTTTCTTGAAATTCTTAGCTAATTATGCAAGTATTTCTCTATTGACACTTCATACATGAACATATTTGATAACTTTGATGGATGGAAGTTGAATGGCTCAAAGATTTACATTGGTAGGAGTAAAATCATATTTTTAGTATATATATATATAGCTTAGTCCTTTTAGTGACTTTGTGTCAAACTTTTTCGAAAAAAGACAAGAAACTATCGTGAGAGGAGCTACTTGGGATTGTTTAAGCAATTAAGCTGGCTTTATTGGCGGATAGATAGCACTCCTCACTTTGCCATGAGAACAAAGAAAGTCTCCTTTCAACTTTGCCCGCCGCCTGTTCTTTAGGGCTTTCTAGTAAGTGGGGCCTTAGACCAACTCCTCGAGTCACTAGAAATAGGGTGAAAGGCTCACTACTTCTTCATTCATGAATCTCGAAGCTGGAACTTCTTCTTGAACCGGGCAGCACCCCGATTCCATGTTTAGGATGGGATTTTTAATTGGAAAAGATAAAGAATAAATGGATCACAAGTCGATATGGCTGGAAATGAATGTTAGTAATAATAATATTAAATAAACAGTATGTATATTTAGTTTTCGAAAGGTAAAAGGAAAGAAATAGGAAGTTTCGGATAAAAAAGTATTGTTGCTTGTCATCATCCACAAACGTGCATCACCTCGGAGCAATTCAGTGAAATTGGGAAGAATGGGCCAGGCTGAATTTGATCCAATACAAATTTTAATAGGCTTAGTTAGAGGGGTGATTAGAGATGGACTCGACGTCAACTTTATGGGTGTGATAAAAGTTAAAAAAGGGACAAATTTGCACCAGTAGTACAATGGCCATTTTGATTTTAAAAAATGGAATATAAGCTAAATTTTTTAATTAGTTGAAAATATAGTGTATGACTTTTCACTATAAAAGTGATGCATTATGTGATTTTTTAATAAATCAACTTTTTAATTAAAAAGCGATAGAGTTTTTTCACTTATAATGTAGAATTTTAATCGACATCCAATACATAAAAGTGAGAATTATATATTAGTTTATAAGCACGTTGTAAGTTTAGGCAATGGACTATAAATGGAACTTGTCAGGTTAATTAGGAGTTTTCATTCAAGTAACGATACATACGAAGAACGAATCGTCGAGGTCTGAAAAAGACTTGACGAATTGATGAGGCTCAACAATTGAAAGAAGTAAGGGTACGTTTGAATGCTAATATTTTTCAAAAAAAAAAAAAAAAAAATTCACCCAAATTCTTACTTTTTTTTTCATGGAAAATATTTTCCTACTTTGGTCACGTGATCATAGTTTCCTCAAAATCAAGGAAAATATTTTCTTTAGGGTGAGTAGGATTTTATTTTTCAGGAAATTTACTCTCTCTTATCTATCAACTCTCTCTTATCTACACACATTAAAAAACGGACAAGTATAATATTTTTTTAAGTTGAAAATTAAATCAATCAAACACATTTAATTAACGATTTTCATTCAAATAAATTCTAGGCAATTGAATTAATTATAATTTATTTTCTTTCTATACATATTTCATACTTGTAATCAAACAAACTCTAAAACAAATATATCCCTGCCATGTAAAAAGGGAATGAGAAGTCTACGGCAGATACAACAGTCATCTAATCCTCTTTCCTTCTTCATTTTTCCTCGCTATGAACAAAATGCCATCGTTTTTGTCTGTACACAGTTTTCCACTTTTCTCCATTTCTTTACGCAACATCCATGCTCGCAAGCCTCTCTTCGTTATCACTTCCAAACAAATTACGTCCACCAGAATTCTTTTTCTTCTGCTATTTTTTGTGTATGTAATCTGCTTCATGTTGCATATTGGTAATATATTTTTTGTAGGCAGTAAATGGCGGTGGTGTTGCAGTCAAAAGACGTGCTAAAAGCCTAGAATGGGCTTATAGAGGAGAAGGCGCAGTGAATCTGGTTCTTGCTTATTCTGGAAAATCTGCTTATTTTGTATGTTTTCTTATTCTATTTTTTACTCTTACCTTTTATTGTGTAGACTACTTTTTAGTTTAATTTTTGTTAGCCTAATTGGTTAACGCTTGTTCAAACTTCAGATAATTTCGTTTTACATTATGCAGTTGCAGACCCACGTGATCTCTCTCAAAAGTTGTTCCTGATGTCGTTTCCGGTTTCCATCCATCACTATTCAACTAAAAGGCCGAGTTTCGATGAGTCATTCTTCCGAGTGATCGAAATCGAGATTCAGCGTGCCCAGGAGAGCGAGGACGATGACGAGGTTTTATTTCTTTTATCTTTTTAATATCTTTATGTAAATAACTTGTCTTTGTTATGTGGATAGATTGCAAGAAAACGATGGAAAATAAGGGGTGATGTATTCAATTTCCTTTTGAAATTGAATACCATCCTCGACAACAAACCATAACCCTAGCCAGAGAATATCAGGATGAAGCTATCATTCTATACTGGTAAATTCCCTTTTTTTTTTTTTTTCTTTTTCTTTCTTAGTTTTAGTAGTTTGATTTATTTTTTATGGGTTTTCTGAAGTGCGTTTTACTGCAATTCCTCGGTGGCTTCAAGTAATGCTAAGTGGAAAGTTTTTTCAATTCTTCTGCAACTTATTGAGAATTTTCAGATAAGAAGGTATGTTTATGAAGATGTTTTTGTGCTTAAAAGATGCATAGAAATTTGTGGTCGGTTACCTTTGGAAATAAGTTATAATGTCTTTTCTGATATGGTGCGATCGTTTTCTCACTTTCTGATTTACAGTCTTGCACAAAGTTGTATCATATTATGAAAATTGAATGATTGGGCGTAGGAAGTATAGTGACAGTGGATTGACCAGCTTTTTATATAGAGTTTGATTTGTTATTTCTTTAATGGCGATCAATCTCCTCTTTCATAAAATATGGAAATGGAAGAGCCATAAATTGACAAACTAAAACCTGGTCCAGTGAATTTCATTATATATATGGAACATAAAATATGGATGTTAAGTTGAAATTATTGAATTTTTATTTTGAACCCCACCCAATCTTGAGGGCCCCCACGGCCCCACTCCTAGAGCTTTGTGAGGGAGGTAAATCGCGGTATATGTCCCAACAGGTCAGGGAATAAGAGCTGTCTGTATACTGCGCCTACAAGGAGTCTAATTCCATATTTTGGGAATCGAACCCCTACACTGCGGTTGCCAGCAATGCATGAGATAACTTCACTCTTATCATTTGCACCACTGCGCTATATCTCGAGGGGCGAAATTATTGAATTTTTAAATATCACCGGTAGATGGTCCATCTCAAACTATAGCGTCAAAATATTTTTAGATGCTTTTAATATATGTTTTATTTGCGGACTTGTTTCTAATGATGAAAAGGAAAGTTCATTTGAAATTGTACAGCCTGTAGAAATTGAACTTCTCAATAATTCTATTGATATCAAATAAATTGAGCTACATTTAGTTACGAATTTATTTTTTCCCCTGGCAAAAGTTGATGCTATTTTGCTTTTTCGAAGCAAACTTGAATTTAATTGATTATATCAATCATTTAAGAAAATGAACTTTGAAGAGCCATATAGTTTTTTCAAGCTGAGCCTTTAAAGAATGAATTTTATACAGTGGTGTTTGGTTGCGGTGTTAATAGTTGGTGATGTTTGGTAAATATTTGAGGTGAATGTAGTATTTATAGTCATCTATGACCAAGTATGTGTTTATTGTGATTGGTTGTGACCAATTTTGTGTTAATTGTGATCAGTTGTGACTTGATCATATACCGTCACAGTTAAAATTGACCCGATCACAAAAAATCATATTGAAGACAAATTTAATCACAGTTAGTCACATAGAAGAAAAAATTTGATCATGGTCAGTCAAAGATGACACATGTCAGTGACTTGGTTGTGTACAGTCACATTATAGACCATCACAAACTACACTAAAGATAAATTTGATTACAGCTAGTCACAAATAATACAAATTAGTAACTTGATTATATACAATCACAAATTAGACAGTCATAGACTGTCACACTAAAGATAATTTTGATCATAATTTGTCACATATAACACAGGTCGTGTCACAGATAAAATAGTTAGTCACAAATCTAGGGTGATTTCATGGGAGTACAGTGTAATATCCAAAAAATGTTTTAAATTTTTTTAAAGGTTAGGAAGCGGTGGAGGTAAGGTTTTTAATTTTTGAAATGTTTTTATAAGTTGGAGCGGGCGTGGTTCTGAGCTGGGGTATAATATTGAGAAATTTTTTTAATTTTTGAAATTTTTTTTACAGGTGGGGTCTGTGGAGTCGGGGTGGGTGAAAGTTGTTTCGGGTTGGAGTGTAATCTTCATAAAAGATTTTTAATTTTTAGAATTTTTTTACGAGGTGGGGTATGGGGGATATCATTAATTGATATAGAGCTTGTTTGTAAGTGATTTTGAGAATTGATTTTTTGACCGTTAGGAGAAAAGTGGGATCCACTTGTGAGAGGAGAAGTCAAATATGACGGCTGAAATAGTTAAATAACGGTTAAAAAATCAATTTTTTTGATGAAAAAATCGGACCCAAACAGGCCCATATTATTAATTAGGTGGGATTTTATTAATTGGTATCAACCCCTAAATTTTGAAATAGTTTGACAAATTTGTTAGTTTTGAAATGTAATTCTTATATTTAGGAGTTATATGTATTGGTTCTAGGGACGGATCTAGAATTGGATCCAAGATCGGGTTATAAAATTTCAAATCGAACTATTACGTGGGAAAAAAATTTACACATAAAAAACTGATTTTTTACCAAAAAATTTAAAATTTACCTGACGTGGCATAATAGTTGCAAGTGCATAAGACAGATTTAAAATATTGCTCAAAACAATTGGCCTGGTCAATGTACCAAAGAAGAAATAAAAAGTGGAAGGAAGATACACCACTCCACTCGCCAGATTTCTCCCGTCGAATCCTAGATCTGAGATTTTCTCGTCTCTTCCCAGAGCTGAAGTCGGTGGATCAATTGTCGGCGAAGGTGTTGTCCAGCTCACTTGTACACACACACACACACGTTTGTACACACTGATCGACGACATCACCGACAGCCGCTTCCCCATAGCATCTGGACTGCTACTTATTACCAACAAGAAGCAAAATGCCAAACATATTGCAAGTAACACGTTACACCAAAAAACTAAAATTGGCCAACATATTCACAGCTAACTAACTAAATTAAACAAACACGAAAACATAAATTTCTCAACAAGCTCGTAAATTATCTCATTTCACAACTTCCCAACACACGAAATGGTGCAATAATTTGTTGAAAAATCCAAAAATCTTACAGTTTCAAACCATGTAGAATGGGTGCCAAAAAAAATAAAAAAAATCATAAATAATTTGTTCAAAATCCCAAAAATCTAACATTCTCAAATCGCTACGCAGTCGCTATTATTTCTAGTCTAAAGCCATCGACGACAACCCCAGAAGATGATGATAGCGACGATGAAATCGACAACTTTGTTGCGGTTTGGGCACTCGATAATATGACACAAAGTTAAAGATGTTGCATTATTTGTTGTTTGACGATAGCCGGAGTTAGGGACGAAAGTGCCGACGACATCAACAATAATTAAAGGTTGCAGTTCGACGGGGATAGATGGGAGGAATGGGCGTGAGAAGGTGGAGCCTTTAGTGTGTTTTGTTTTCATTCAACATTCATGTGGGTTGTTTCAAAATCATTCATTATTCTATTATTTATTTGTTTGAAAATAGACTTGACACATCATCTAGAAAACTTCTGTGAAATGGCTTCTGTACGCGTAGCACTATTGTTTCTTAATAGTATTTTCGTATTTGGAGAGTGGAGGTGAATAGAGTTATCAGTTATCAAAGATGGTAAAGATGTCATTATAAAGGTAAGAAGAGTTAAGTCACTTTGTCAGAAATTATTGTTCACTTAATTGACAGATGCAATGGTAGTAGATGATTGGATGCAAAAAATGATTGTTTTTTAAATCGTCTAAGGAAGATGGTAATTTTATTTATTTATTATTATTATTATTTACAATGTGTCATGATTGAAGTTAGGAATGTTGTCCTAATATTAGATGATCATGATAGATTCAAAGGCAAGAAATCTTGAAGGTCGGTAAAACATTAATCTCATATACATAAATATGATCCATCTATATGTGTGAGTGTGTGCACGCGCGCGATGTAGCTTAAAAAGTTGATACAAATATAAATTAAAGTTAACAATTAATTTTAATTATATTAAAATTTGGTGTTTCATATTAAAAATGTCAACTTTAATAAGAGAAGCAGTCAAAATCCTTCTATGTTGGTTTATATTTTTTATATTTATTCGACATAAAATTTATTTCTTAACATGTTCTTGCAAGATAGTAACTTGTTAGAGCAAACTAATATTGAAATTTGTGTGCTCATTTTTTAGTCTTAATTGGATCAAATTGCTCATTGGAACTCTTGTAGGGATGGCAGCGGGACGGGTATGGGACGGTCGGCCATTCCCACCACTGTCCCGTCAAGTAGATCCATCGAGTATTTTTATTATCTTACTCCGTACTCATACCCGATTAAAGGGGGTTCGAGGCAAGTCTCATGTTCCATTTATCGCCCCATTTAATTTTTCTTTTTTTATTTTTTGCTTTTATTTTTCATGTCCTTAGCTAGTAAATGGTATTACTTTTTTTTCCAATTTGTTAAAAACGATTTGTGTTCTCTTTAAAAAGGATAATAAATCTATAATTTTTGTTTGATAACAACTTAAATTTGAAATTAATATTAAATGGGATGGGTAATGGGACGGGGACTTTGTTTCTTGTACCCATTCCATACCCACTTCGGGGTAATGATTCTTTCCCTATACCCATCCCATATACCTGGTTAGGCCAGCATTGGGGCTTGCCATCCCTAAACTATTGGGCTCTAATATTATATTAAAACTTAAAATTTTATTTTAAAATGTCAAACTTATTAAGAGAAATAACATAATACCTTATTTGTTAATTTATATTTATATCTTTATTCGGTGCGAGATTTATCCCTTAGCAAATCACACGTTTTACGGGATTCATAACTTATATTAATTTTTCAATCGTATATTTAACCATTTTTTTTTTATCAAAATCTACTAAAAATATATATTTTTAACTGCATCAAACAGAAGCGAATGTCTTTTTTAGAACTTTTATGTTGACGAAAAGCGAATGTCCTTTTTAGAACTTTTATGTTGACGAATTATAAATGATGTATGTATTTAATTGGGATTTTGGTAGAATTTTATGGATTTTTTTAAGTGATGAATTTTGTAAATTTCATAAACTTTTTATAGATTTGTATAAAAATAATGGAAGTCTTTTGTAGACTTTTATAGATTTTCATTTTAAAATTTTTCTAAACTTTTGTAAAATTCAAAAGATTTTTATTTAAAATAGAATTCAAGTAAGTCTAGAACATAAATGGGAAATTCCCACATATGATTATATGAGATTATGGTTCACACAATTCCGTTCTCACTCTATGTATATAATAAAAAATATTCTCTAAAAGATCAAAAGTTTTAGCGGGGTATTTTCAATTAAGATTTTAAAGAATTTTGTGAATTTGAATAGATTTTTGCAAATTTCATAAGAATCTTATCAAATATGATGAAATTTCAAAATATTTGTTTATATTAGTTATATGTATTTTTAAATTTGAAATCCATCTAAATCTTTTAAAATCCTTTTATTAATAAAATCTTTATAAATTGACTAATTATTGAGAATACCTAAATTTTAAAGAAATTTATTAAAATCTCAATTTGAGACACCTAAATTTTAATGAATTTCATTAAAATTCAATAAAATCTCTATTGAAAACACATAAATTTAGAATAATTTTTAAAATTCATTACAATCTCAATTGAGGACGTATTACATTATTCTTTAATAGAAAATAAATAAAAATTAATTAATATTCAGTATTATCAATGTGTCATTCCTTTAAAGATTAAACAAGAAATTAATATATTTATTTTAATTATAAATAAGTCTTTTTTATATAAAGTCTTATAATTTTAATTTGACTAGATTTTTTTTCCATAAAAAAATTATCAAAAAAAGAAAAAAAAAATTATACGAATCTTTAGTCACAATTTAATTCCTTTTTATAGAAAATATAGATAAAAAATAAAAAAAGAGAGAGGGGAAAAATGGAAAAATAGAAACAAATATAACGAGTTGATTTTTAACTCTAATATTTGCAGAAGTAAAATGGAAAGAGAATTATAGCAAGAAAAAATGCATTATTATTATTTATTTATTGTGAAAGTCTCCCAAAATCTTGGGATGAATGTAAAACAAATTTTGAGATTTTATTTTAGTACGTACTGCTTAAAAGTTAGTACCACATAGACTTTTAAAAAAATCTTTAAAAATTATTAACAATTTGAATATCAAAAGATTTATAGAAACTTTTAAAGCGTTTTAATTGAATACAACGTATCTTTTAAAAACCTGTAAAAAAATCTTGATTGAATATATCAATAATTTTAAAGAGTCTTATACAATCTACATTAAAATCCCGTTTGGTACACATTAATGTAAAAACGAGAATGAAAAATATATTCGTTACGGACCCCACACAAAAGATAGAAAGTAAAATATAATGATTTGATGTGATGAATAACGATCATATTTTTTATTTTAATGAGCAAATAATGAAAAACAAACTGTGGCTAAAATAACCTTAAATTTTTTAAATCGAAAAAAATATTTAAAAATTCCCACCGTGTTGTGGGACAGGTTTGCAAATGCACTTCTACACGCATAAAAAATTTCTTCACGTGGAAATATTGCGTCTTCCAAACGCGAATGAATTGCTAAACTTGTGTTTTCCGTGTGTTTACGTCTCTTAAGGGTCAAGCCAAGCTGGTGAATTCCGACCACTTTCCAGCATCATCAATATTATGATTATCCAACTAATGTTCTTAATCATCAGTTCGGCACGTAAAGAGAGTTAGGCACGAGAATTTTTTTTCTTTTTTCTTTTTCTTTTTTTTAATTGGCAATTTTCAATTTTTCTAGAAGGATTCTCGAATGATTTTATTATTATCAAGACTCATTTTTGGTATTTATCATTGACTAATTGATTTTATATTTTATATTTTAAATTCAAAATGCATTTAATGTGAAATCGATAATAATAATATTTAATTAGACGATTTTGATTATAATTAAGAGGAAAAAAGAAAGAAAAAAGAAAAAGATGTGAACAACTTGTTGGGTTACGTGCCACACACTACAAACTACCGGCATCGTCACAAGGCTGAGTCATGCTTGCGTTTTTATTCTTAACTCACGTGATTCTTAATATATTATAAATATAAATTAAATGCAAAAGTTAAAAGACAATTAGAAACTATTTAAAAAAAATTCCATAACAACTCAGAAATTTCGAAAGTTCATAGCCACCATAAAACGCTTGAATTAGCTGACCCGACAAATTGCAATTTGAACATACTATTTTCTGGATCGAGCATGTCGTACAGAATTTGCTTAGTGCAGTTTATCTGATCGACGTAATTTACAGGCTATTACGTCAGTCCGACGATTTACCCAATGCGGATCCTAAAAGTAGCGGTTTCGAGTTTCCTCGTAAAAAAACTAAAAAATTAAGCCTAGTTTGGTGTTGATTTTTCAAGCTAAAAAACTAATTTTTAACTGTTACTTAACATGGTCAATCGTTATTTTTTATTTCTTCAATTACAAGTGGGATCTACCTTTCAAACTATCGGTCAAAAAATTAATTTTCAAAATCAACACCAAATGGGCTCTAAATTTTTAGTATATTTTGATGAAATATGTGATTGCAAAATTAATAAAAGCCGTAGATGTTATAAAATGTATAGCTGAATATGAGTTTGAAAAAAAAAATAGTTTTAAGAAATGGGACCAAATATAAGCTAAATTTTTAGTAACTTTTTATATAAATTGATGAACTTTGTGATTGAAAATTTAGTAAAGATTATTTGAAAAAAAAATAACTTTATAAATGGGGAACAAAAGGGCTTGGAGTAGGATTTTTCTAGATGGACACCCCGGTGTACCGAACCCCGGAGTGTCAAACCCGATGTACATGTAGAAGAATGAGTAACGCCCCCCCTGACAGAACCTCACCAAGAGGGGGTGGGGCCCTTTTTTGGCGCGGGACCCACCCCAATTGGTGGGATCGCCCCTGTTTACACCAGCAATTTCCTAACATATTTCAGAAACACGGTTCTGATTTGGTAAGTGGGTCGTTATTCACGCAATCAGTAATGTATTTATACATGCACAAGCGATTCTGGCGTACCATTCAATCTCAACATCAATTACCATCTCAATCAGTAATCAAGAGCAACAATGGTGAAAGGAAAAGGAGAGGAGATAGAGCTTATACATTTGTGGTCCATACCAAGGTCCCTTAGCACCAGCCTTTTGTACTCCTTTGCGCAGGTACCACTCCTAATGTATTAATCCAACCACGCCTGTCATTTTCCGTATCTGTTTGTTTATGAATTTGAAATGAATTTTATTATGCAAATTGCATAGGAGTTGTTTGAAAGGTCAAACGACCGACTTCTGGTGAAATTTACGGTGGGCCATTGAGTTTCTTGCTCATTTTTTAATTTTTTTTTTTCAGAATACTAATTGAACCAAATTGGATAATTAATATTTTATTGAAAAAAGTTTGATTTAAACTGAATCAGGCAGCCAACGTTGTATGATGTTCCACAGTAGAAGGTTTTAAATTAATCTTCAAAAAATCAACTGAATCTCTGATAAACTCATCCAGTTAAAATCCAGCGCTTGTACATCGGAACATTTTTGTCATATAATCGATTATTCCTGTAAATTAGTCACGAATGTCTACTTTCTCGAGGAAAAGGAAACTCATAAAACCATAACATGCGGGCACCATGAATCTTCACTGAGGGGATTTTAAATTAACCCTTTATTCTTGCGGTGAAATATTGAGAATTATTGCAGAATGACAAGACGTAACTTACCCTAAAATTCTGTAACGTTCCAATTGGAAAATAGGATTGAGGTTGATATTTTAATTGCCTGAAATACAGAGAGCAAACACGTATTACAATTTACAAGTTGGCTGTCTATGAAATTTTGGTCGTCGTTTTGCTTAAAACGGGGGTATTGCGCATGTTTCAAGCTTTCCAGAAGCTAACATTAGAGGAATATTCCATCTGAAAAGCTAGTAAAAAGAAGAGGGGCCAAAATAGCTCCGTGGTTGTAAATATTTATTCTTTTTTAGGTTTGGTATGACACGGTTTAGTTTCCTTTTAGCTTGGGTTCTTTGTAGATGTTTACAATGGAGGCATAGAAGGAAAACTGGGGTGGGGGTTGGGGACTGATGGACTATGGTTGAAGCTCACCTTAGAAGCTTCATATGGTTGCTAACTGGTATAGATTAAATGAATTATCTGTTATGTTCAAAAGAAAAGAATATTGCCATTTGAAAAGGCACATGGCATTCATGGGTGGGGAAATATGGGATGTTTACTAACATATTAGTTTGTGCTTATTCCACTTAGGAATATAATGTCTTCCACTTGTTATCCTTTTCAAACTGGAATACTAGGCCGTGTTAGGCGTATTTTTTAAGTTTTCATGCCACCTAAATTAGTGATAGCACCACCATCTACTCACCCTTTATGGGATGTTTGCTAACATGTTTGTTTATGCTATTCCACTTAGGAATATAATGTCTTCCACTCGTTGTCCTTTTCAAGCTGTGGTACTAGGCCATATAAGGATTATTTTTCAAGTTTTCATACCACCCAAATTATTGATAGCACTACCACCTACTCACCCTCTTAAAAATTTAACGGGATTGAAATCTAATTGAATAAATCAAATGATGGGGGTACGATGGAGAAATGTACAAATAATACATAATTAGATTTATTGATGATGTAACAGCTTTTCTTGTCTCTGCTTTTACCAGAGAGATGATATGGAAGTTCTTGATGAACACCTTCATCCAAATTTCCTACATGTTACTGGAGTAGAAAGGTCATACCGAGAAGAGCTCCTATCAAAGATGGTAAGTGAAATTAAATTTTACTCTCATTCAGCAAGCATTTTATGAATAGCTCCTATCAAAGATGGTAAGTGAAATTAAATTTTACTCTCATTCAGCAAGCATTTTATGCGTTGATTAATTCAGAGCTTAATAGTTGCATTTTATCATTCCTAAAAAAACACTGTTTTGTGTCATGACTCTTGTGTTATATATGCGAATCCAGGATAAATACTGGGCAAAATAACTCTCGCCTAGTTTAATCTATTGGGATACTTAAGATATGTACTTTTAGCTTTTGCTAATGTTATTGATCCATGATTGAACAAAGTATCATCTACACTACCAATTTTGATCAGGTGATTTGTATAGAGAAATGCGTTATTGTGTACAAGTGCCCAAGTGAAACAGTACTTACTAGGAATTTTAATTCCTTTTGCTTTGAAATAAAGATATAGCTATAATTTGGAAATGTATGTGCCGGAATTGGGCTTGGTTTTGATTCTGCACCAACTTTGAAATTACACCTACGAAGAATTTTAAATCCTTTTTTGTGGAGACTAAGATATAGTTATATATAGAAGAGCCACAAATCATGCTGGGTTTTGTTTTAGCACCCTTGATACTTTTTGCATTTAAGCCAAAGGGAAGACAGTTCAATAGATATCTTTATGAGGATTTTAGTCTTGCTGCATTTAACTTTTATACATTTGCTCTTGAAAAACTATGTAGTTGACCCTTTTTCACTGGGGTTGAATATGTGTTCTATGAGGAATTTAAAATTAGCAAAAATAATCTATAACGAGTTACATATTATTTAGTCTAGATACACAAGAAATAAACTTACTAGCACCATAGTCATCAAAGCAAATGCGCTAAAATATAAATAACACCAATAATTATTTACCAAGGAAAAACTCTTGAATGACTCTTCAACCAAAAAAAACCCTCCGGGTACACCGTGCCACCAAATGATGCATATATAGTTGAGGCACAACTAAACTTTAATAACTTTGACTCCAAATTCATAATTACTCGAAAATTCCTCGGTTATGCACTTTGGCACCTTGTCTAGAACTTCAAATTTTTTTTTTCTTGTTCTTCTTTAACTGGAACTCCAATTCATTCTCGCCTTCATCGGAAATCTAAAGGCTACATGGTAGATGATTTTATGGTGTTTTTCATGTGTGAATGTGAAAGAGAATTTTGGAAGCAAGATGTACCATGACTTAATTGATCTTCTCTTCCTTTTCTTTTCTTCAACACACAGAAAAACGTTAATTAGGTCTCTATATAAACTGATTTTTTAGTTTTTGGTGGTTTTGGGGTGTTTCAAAGTTTGAATTGAGAGAATAAGGGTTTTCTCGCCTAATTGACTGCTCACACAGAGCGGAAGGTCTGCTAAATTGATTGTCCGCTCAAACAAATTAAAGTGCGTACAAGATGTGAAGAACATGATTAAATGAATTCTTCAACATGATCAGTGAGTTCATTCTTTTTGACTCAAACCCTCCTAGAAGAAAATATTGATACATCAAGTATTTCATCATTCAATCAAAAGATTGACTTGTTTAGTTAAGATTTTAACCTGACTAGTGATATCCTCTTTGTCATTCTTAACAAAGAGTTTACGGAGCTTAGGTTTAGTATGACTTATCTCTTCATAGCTGTAATAAGCGGGGATGAGCTTAGGAGCAGTGCTCGATTTAGAGTTTTGAACTTTAGACTGAATTCTTCATTGGATATCATTATTCTTAGACTCACTGAGTTCTATCTTCTTAGTCTTTGTAGAGTCAGGTACAAAGATGATTTTAAAAGAGGTAGTGATCTGAGGAAAAAAAAAAAAAATTCAATGGAAAAAAAAGTTTTGGGCAAAAATGATCCATTATAAAAAGATTGAACTTGTAGATATAGTCAGACACAACTAAACTTTGGTAGACTTTGATTTTGAATCCGTAATTACTTGGAATAAACATGTGCTGTGCACTCCGAAATCTACTTCTGAATCTTTGAACTTTTTTGGGATCTCCAAGAAGGAACTTATTTTTAATTACCTGGACCTCCAGTCACATGTCACATATCTGTCAGAACTTTGAATGCTATATGATGGAGGATTTTGTGGTATTTTCCGTTTTTGATCTCGGAAGAGAATTTAGGAAGCAAGATGGTTCAAAACGCAGTTGATCTTCTAACTTTTCCTTTTTCTTCAACACCCTAGAAAAGGTCAATTAGAGCTGTATGTAAACTGTATTTTTTACTTTTTGGTTGTTTGGAGATGTTTCAAAGTTTGAATTGGGAAAAAAAAGGTTTTCCTGCCTAATCAACTACTCGAGCGGCTTTTGGTGCAGAGCGGGCAGTCTACTGAATTGACCGTCCACTCGAGAACCCTCTAGGTGCTCCCTTGAGCAGTCACGCTCTGGTAATCTAGCTCGAGTGTCCTCTGACGGTCTTTGAGCGATCACACTGTTAATTTAATTTGAGCATGATCTTGAGCGGTGAACAGGTGGCTTTATTCATGTCTCAGTATTTTCCACTATACTACATCAACCATTTACGCCCTTCAACTTGAACACGATTTCAACTCAATTTAATGTTTTTGGAACTGGAACTTACCAAAATTTACTTAGACCTAGCAGTTCTCGTTCTATTCTTCTTTGGAAACAATTATTACCTGCATATAACTAACTTTTTTTGCTCTTATGCAAGTTACTTTTTTGGGATTGACAGGAATTAGATGAGAATAAGATCGTGTTTGGCCCTGGACAAAAGAAGTATCGATTCTGTAAGGTAAGACCTCTAGAATTAGTAGCATAAGAGTCAACCTGGGTAATTGGCTTCTTTTTACTAATCCTTTTCTCTTACTCTGTTACTGTGAACTTTCCAACTATTTTTCTACAGTGAGATAACAGTTTTCATGTCTGTAGGGAACATGCTCTATAGGTGTGGATTGATCCTTATATTTGCACTTTCTTTTAAATGCATATTGCATAATTTTCAGGGAACTTGACATGTCATAGACATATGCTTTGGTGATGTTTATATTCGTCCATTATTAGTTCAATGATGCATTTGCTTGGCACAGATGGATGTGACATGAACATATGCTACTCCATTATATCATTTTTCTTTTTATTGGGTAAAGTATGAATCATCAGACTGCTTATTACCTACTCAATTATATAGCCCCTGTGTGGTTTAGATGAAAATAATATTTTTAGTAGATTTTTGATAAAAGTTGATGAAAATATGTGGTTGAAAAGTTATGTGTCCCACGAAATGTGTGATTAAAATTAATTGTTGACTTTTACTTATATTTTAATCCAAACTTTTAGCTGAACCAAAAAGGGGCATCATTACACTTGGTAGCTTTCTGTTTAAAGAATGAGTTGTACAGTGTGATTTACAAGGCAAAGCATTTCATTCTTTTTCTCTAATCTAGTCTTTCTGGTAGACTGCTTACTAAGAAATCATTTTAAGCTTTCACGATATCTTTTCATAAGAAGTGGATATCAAAATATTGAAGAAAGCCTGGCAGTCTTGATTTGTTGCTCTTCTGGTAATTAATTGACCTTGATAACAATTGTATCCATTTCTCTTAGCAATTCACTTTTTGAGTAAATGAAAAGTTAATTATTTTACACTGATTAATCCTTTAATTTTCCTATATTATGTAAAGGAAGCTCAGCTACAAGAATTTTCTCCAGATCAGTTGTGTATTTAGCTCTCATGCTTCAATGACAATAAATAGATAAATAAGGAAATAGATAAGTTTTTTGTGTTAAAACGACAAATTGATTGACTATTAGAAAGAAAGAGACATACGTGAAGAAGCAGCAAAAGGTTGTTACAAGTTCGTGAAAATATTCAATTCTTTACAATTTTTTACTTTTAATTCCTTCCTTTCTGTTGAAGTATTTTCAATTTGCATTGATAAAAAACTGTATTTTTATTAAGGTAATTTATATAAATTTCAATTTTTAGTTGGACTTTTGTCTTTTATAATTGAATTTCTAGAATCTCTGAAGGATCTAGTTTTAGCTCTTGTTTGGTAGCAATTAAAGTTGAATTAATAAGACAAATCAGACCGTTGGGTGTTCAAATATCAATTTTTTATTCTGACCCACCTGACTCCCTTTTCAGACAATTATAGTACCATAATTCGTTATAGATGCCAATGCCCAATTTTGCCCCTGTTGTCATTTACATACTATTCATATAAAGTAGCAATGAGGGCTAAATTGACTTTTCGAAAATGTTAAAGGCATAAACAGCTTAAAAATTGGCAAACAAGCAGCTTTAAATCAAATATGGTGGGGCTGGTGATTTGACACAAAAGTCAATTTTTGCCAGCATAATTTTTTCCCAGACAGGCGCTTAACCACGAATCATGGATCAACCATTGGATCTTAAGGAGGTTTGGCATTTAATCAGTTTCGACATGTAAAATTTTTCTCACTGGTATATGCTAGGTTTTCAATTCCAACGAGTTACTAATAATATGAAATTTTTTTCCATCAAAGTAGTAGGCCAGAAACTTGCTTGCTTCTTATTAACACATAGCAACTGTTTTTTTGAAAGTGATAGCCGTTCATATTTACCGTTCAGTTATGAATCACATGATATGATAACAGGCTTATGTTTTACTTCCCCCTATCGACAGAATGTGGCTAGCCAACATATGCCTGATCTAACCGATGAATTAATGAAGAAAGGAAAGCACTGTATATTGATAGAAAACCCCCTTGATATTTTGGTAAGTTCACATGTTTTATGTATTCAAATATGTACACATCTTATTTTAATTTTTCTCATAATCTAGTGTGATATAATGATTTTAACATTTATTGCATCGTTTAATGCCTCTTTTAATTCATATGGAGGCCCAGTTTTACGTTTAGGAAGTGAACAAACTTGTCAAAAGTAATAGTTCATTGAGGTTGAGAAACTATACGTGGAATTGATGGAACAAGTGGCTTAATTTTTCCTTTATTTTCTTGTTATCATGTTCCATCTTTATTACCTATCGTTTCAATGATCATAAATTTGTCTGCTGTCATGTTAGCCATCCTTTGACAAGGGTTCGCTCCCATCATTCATGGAGCTGGGGTATGCTAGCTTAGTCTCCATTTACAGCGAGCTGTGTGCACAAGGAAAATCTCCTTCCATCATTGACGGAGCCCTACTTCAAGAAGATCCCAAGGTTTCACACAATTCTGAAAACTGAATATTCTACTTGTAGTTCTTTCCTTTTGTTTGTTTTTTGATATACAAAATTGTACACGGTGGTGATTCTTGTCTTAGAATTGACTAGAAATTATTGTGACGTTTAGATATTTATTTGCTTCCTTTTGAAGTGAATATCAGTCTTAAGGTGCTTTCTCCAGAATCATTTACTGTTACTGTTCACTTCTTGTATGTTAATTTGTTAATCATTAGTTGTCGAGATAGAAGGGTCATTAGTCATGCCAACATGGCTATTGTGGGTGAGAAAAGGACATAGTTGTTTGATTAGCTAACTTGTGTTTATAATGTGTGATGATTGCCCCCCATCTCTGAATTCACAACCTCGTGATTGTTGATAATTGCATTTTTTCATAGTTCTAAGAAATTGCATGTAGGTTCTAAATACCTATATGCATTGTTTAATAAAACTATTTCAGGCTAAGCCTTGAATCCTGCTTTCATAAAAAGCCTCAAAACCCTGCACTTTTATTTGTCAGGCTTACACCTCAAGGTTAAGCCTCAATGTGACTGAGGTGTTCACCATTTATCAAAATTTAAATAGAAGCCTTGCCTTTTTAGTTTATCTCTTGCAACCTAAAATGTTTTATGGGTTCTTTATTTTCTACAAGGTAGGGAAAGGAAAGGAGAACCATTGCAAGTGGAGGACGATGATAAAATGAAGAGACTAATAGTGTGGTGGGGATGATGAAATTAATTATTCTTTAATAATATATATAAGAAATATCTGAACTGTCGTAGATTTTAATTTTGTTACGTGATTACTAATTCCAGAACTTATTTTCTTCAATTTTATTGATTTATCTTTATATTTGTTTGAGGCTAGAGACTTTCCATTTTGTTAATATTAATTTTATTATAAAATTTTTTAAATGGTTTATTATGAGCTTATTTTTGTAATCTTACTTTTAGAATTATTTTGTTGTTTTGGCATCTCGTAGCGCCTCAAGGATTACGCCTCACCTTACTATGATACAATACCTCTATAGCCGATTAAGCCTTTTTGAACATTGCCTATATGTATAATATAACAAGATATAGCAGGAAGACATGAAATTTATTAAAACATAAAACATCGTTGGACTTCTTATCTTTTATAATACTGACTGGGTTGCTACACTACCTCAGAACAATTAGTTTTTTGTTATGAAAGCTCTTCTTCCATTTACAGAGTAAGCTTAAGACTTTCTGCAAGATAGACTCCGACTCTTTTCTTTGTGTCACTGTACTTGTCCGAAGAGAATATAATTTAATTTTTGGGGTTCAATAGCATGGTTCTGCTTTTACCTTTCCTGTTCTTTTTAAGGGTATTCATGTGTATGCATATATGCTATTATATTGAAGAGCCATCAATAAGATTTTTTTCATTGACAATCATGTCTAGTACTCTATTTTCCCTTTTTTGTTTCTATGGGTCCAATGTTTAAACAAGCATAATCAGGTAATAGAATAACTTACCAGTTATCCAAAAAATACAATCTCTAATTAGTTACAATTTCCATTCCGGAAAACCCTTCCATACAAGGTTGTTTTTCTACACTCCCCGTCAAGTTAGACTGTAGATATTGATCAAGCTCAACTTGCGGTTGAAATCATCGAATATTTGTTTCGATAATCATTTAGTAAGCATATTTGCTATTAGCTCTTTTGTTGGAACATGTCATATAAATAATTCCATCATCCACCTTTTCCTTTATAAAATATGTGTCAACTTCTACATACTTGGTTCTCTCATGCTGTACTGGGTTGAGAGAAATGTTGATCACTGCTTTATTGTTACAATAAAGTTTGATTGGAAACTCCATTTCGACTTTCAGTTCTTTATCCATAATCCTTTGCATATCCCTTATGCAAGCACTCTAAATTTAGCCTTCACACTGCTACGCGCCACTATATTCTGTTTCTTGCTTCTTCAAGTTATCAAATTTTCCTATACAAATGTACCATAACCAGTAATAGATCTGTCTTCGTTAATCTAGCCCTCTTATTTTTCTCAAAGACTAGTCCTTTCCTAGAAGCGCTTTTTAAATATCCGAAGATTTTATATACTGCTCCAAGTGAGCTTCTTTGGGAAAATGCATATGCTGACTGCTAAAGCTATGTCAGGTCTCGTGTCTGATAAATAGATTAACTTGCCAACTAATTTTTGATATCTATCTATTTCCCCTAAGTTTCCTATGTCCTTTGATAATTTACCCACCTCAATAGGTTTGTCGCTTGGCTTGCAACCCAGCATGCCCATTTCATTTAAGAGGTCAAGAATGTATTTCCATTGAGAAATACTAACACTTTTCTTTGATCTTACAACTTCCATCCCTAAGAAGTACCACATTTGTCTTAGGTCTTTTACCTTAAACTTAATGGCTAAGCATCACTTCCTCTCCCCATTTCAACTATGTTGTCCCCTATTAGGATTATATGATTCACGTATACGATTAGGATAGTTTTTGCCTTATCTTTGAATTGTTGAAAGAACATGACTACCCTTGTTGGTATCCTTGACTTTTTAACACCTTAGCAAGTCTATCGAACCACGCTCTTGGTAATTGTTTGAGGTCATATAGAAACTTCTTGAGTTTACATACTTGATTTTTCTCATTTATGTTGTTGAAGCCCGGTAGTATTGTCATGAAGACTTCTATTTCTAGTTATCCATTGAGAAATGCATTTTTAATGTCTAGTTGTTGAAGAGTTAGTCTGGATTTACTACTAATGTCAGGAAAACTCGAACTGTATTGAGTTTTGCCACTGGCGCGAATGTCTATGTGTAGTTGATGCCATAGGTTTGAGTGTACCTTTTGGCAATTGGACAAACTTTATGGCGTTCTATTATCCCATCCGTCTTGTACTTCACATTAAAGATCCAAGGCCTCGTATGCCCTCTCATTCTCCTGCCGCTTTTTGTACGGGGTATTATCTTGTGGGCACTTCCATTCTTCGTTGACACCGAGGTCCAATTCCTGCTAGAGTGAGACCATCTTCATGTCGTAGTCCGTAACATCTCGTGAGCCTTGCCTCGTTTCCCATAATTGGTTTTTAATTTCGAAGATGTGTGAAGAGTCTTCCATGGGAAACACAAATTTTAACGTTTTAGTGGACAGTGAGCTATTCATGAAATGGTTCAATAATAATTTTTATGTTTTGTGGACTGCAAGCCTTGAGGCTGTATTGGGAGGCAACGCTGAGTTATTCGTCTCCAAAAACTGCCTCACAATCAATGCCTTGAGGCCTTTTTTGCATCCCTCACCCGGATGCAGGGCTTGAGTTAAACCATGTATGGCTCCTACATTTGGATTATTGTATCTCACAAGACTTAAAAACTTCTGGAATTTGTACAAGTTCTGATTGTTTTCTTTATAATTGTTTCTGATGAATCTGCTGTACATGGAGCTTTGGTTGCTGGTATCCACTTGGCTTTTGCAGTCACCCACCAATTCCTTTCTACCTCATCAGCATGCAAGTCAAATTGGATGATTGAAAGAGAACTGGGGGGCTTAACCTTTCATCTTTAGACATTCTACTAACTTTAGTTTGTTAAATCATGTATTATGTGAAGCACTAGGTTTCTTGGTAGTTCTATTTTTGCCAAAGACCTTAGATCATAATCCTTTTAATCTTAAATTGACTAATTATGATACGTCTTCTCCACATGCAGGGTACTTTACGTGGTCTATGTGAAGATCTTGGTATTCCATTTCAAGCTGCAATGCTAAAGTAAGGCAAATATATCTGAATGTGTTCTATTTATTCAACCAACAATACTACTTCCTTTCTGAGCTGTGCAAGAGATGTCATAAATTGTGCCCATTTCTGCCTTTTGTCTATTTAAAGAAGATTATGGGTGTGAAGAGTCCAAAGGTCTTTTTTTTTTTGAGGTAAATAAAGTGTAGAGTAGGGAAGAGAATCAGGTAAATGTAACTGTATTAAAAAGGGAAGCAACTATGTTGAAACAAGGAAAGTAAGGGAGCTAAACGGACCCCCAAATAGTCGTGGAAAAAGAGACAGAGAGAAATGGGATTCTGCAAAGTTCATAAATAAGGAAATCATTGCCTCCATTTCTGGAATCCCTCTTTAATATGTATTTTTGTTTTCTTTCAAGACTAGAAGCACATGTAAGAATAATTTTTGCACTAGTAACAATAGATCCTATTTATGCTGACTACGTATCTAATAATAACCTTGGGAAATAATACATATAAACTATGATTCTGCTATTAAGATAGAAAAACTAGGCAAGGCAATG
>NC_036239.1:6960957-6975426 GCF_002742605.1 Olea europaea var. sylvestris
GACTGGATTGACGGAGATGTTGATAGCTGCTCTATTAACGCAATACAATTTGATTGGAAAATTCACCATAACCTGTAATTCCTCCAATAATTTCTTTATCCATAGTCCTTCGCATATTCCTTGTGCAACCGCTCTAAACCCAGCTTCAACACTACTTTTTGCTACCACATTCTACTTCTTACTTCTCCAAATTACCAAGTTACCCCATACAAAGGTACAATAGCCATTAGTCGATTTTCTGTCTTCTATTGATCCATTCCAATTTGCATCGGTAAAGACTTCTACTTCTTTTCTTTCGTTTTTCTTAAAGAAGTGTTCCTTTCCAAGGATACCTTTAAGATATTTAAGGATTCTGTAAACTGCTTCTAGGTGAGTTTCTCTTGGAGAATGCATGTGTTGACTTACCACACTAATAGCAAACGCAATGTCAAGTCTTCTGTGTGAGAGATAGATTAGCTTGCTAACTAACCGCTGATATCTATCCTTTTCAACTGGTTTTCCCATGTTTACTCATTTTCTTCTTGCGTCCATAGGTATGTTACTTGGTTTGCATCCAAACATGCCCGTTTCGGTCAAGAGATCAAGAGTGTATTTGCGTTGTGAAACATTGATATCGATCTGGCTACTTCTATCCCTAAGAAGTATCAATTTCATCTCGGATCCTTAACTTCAAATTTTGCTGCCAAGTTTTTCTTCAATCTCTCTAGTTCCACTATGTTATCTCCCGTTAGTATTATGCATCAACATATACAATTAGGATTGTTTTTGTCCCATCTTTAGATAATTGGTAGAACATGGAACGATCTGATTTTTCTTGCTGATATCCTTGCCTTCTCAGTACTCTTATAAATCTGTCAAACCATACTTTTGGTGACTGTTTGAGACCATACAAAGAATCCTCTGCATTGGAGTACATATCACGACGACATCCTACACATCTTTTGTCGTTGGTAGAAAGAGATGTTTTTCCAATTGCAGGTTTCATGGAGTTAACTAGTCACACAGTTAATAGTGAATTCTTCGACCTCTATTTTTGCAGAAGGGTAGCATCAGTTGAGGCGGGTTGCTTCGTTTCTCCTGTAAGATACCCTAGTTTTTCTTTTCCATCGAGAATGAGCTTGATTGACTGAGCCTATTCCCGATAATTCTTTCCATTCAATCTTTCCACGACGAGTTGGAAAGACGAATTATCCAATCTGCCGGAGCCCATGGTAGAGAGATTCTACTTCACCTCTTTGGGGCTCAAATGTTGTCGACCGGTTGCTATTTTTTGTGTTTCACCGTTGAGGGTTGATGGCTAGGTCAGGAATGACCAAGCTCTCATTCCATAGAAACATGGAATGTGGAATCAAATATTGTATTCCTTTTTTCAATGAATAATTTTACATCACTAAGGGCCTTCAATATAGTACAAACATAGAATAAGAAAGGTAAACTTATAACTAGGGAAATATAGAAATTTACCTAATCTAACTAAGGTAAAAAATCAACTATACAATAGTACAAAATATTTTAATAATAGGGATTTTTATATTGTTGATTTTTTAAAGTACCGATTTTGGACATTTATAAAGGGTCCGATTTTGGGTATTTTTATTAGCTATTTTTAAAACAGTCCAACTCATGCTCGAGAGTTTATTTTCCCGCTGTTTTGAAATTTTTTAAAAGAATAAAATTACACGTGCCCATATATTTAAAAAGTTATAAATGTGTTTGAATAATTGTTTTAGATGATAAAATTGGAAAAAATATTGAAAATAATTGTTTTAGGGAGGATATAATTGAAAATAATTGTCTAAACTTCATTCCTTTTTAGCGTAGATTTTGAAATAATTATTTTAGAGTTTAAAATTGAAGAAAATTTGAAAAATGGTCAAAAACCACCATTTAGTAGATTGAGAAATACAATGCAAATTACAAGGCTGGTTTTTTAATGAATGGCTCGGCTTCGCAACAAACTTAGTTGTTCAAGTTATGGAATGAATGAGAAAAATATGTATTCTATATTTCTCAATGATATTACACGTCTCCTGTTGCTCAATATATAGTACAATAGAAGATGACAGGAAGGAATGTAATCTCTTAAATAAGAAAAAAAATAATTTAAGGAAAAAATAAAATTATTCCTTACTAAACATAATATACAAAATATTCTAGTATCCCATAATTTTGGGATTTCTTCACTCCCCCTCAAATTGAATCATAGATATTGATCATGTCTGACTTGCAAATTCACTCATCAAAAGTTTGTCGATGTAGCTCTTTGGTGAAGATGTCTGCAGTCTGATCTTTGGTTGGAATGTATATCATACAAATAGTTCCATTTTCAACCTTCTCCTTGATAAAGTGTCTGTCCACTTCTACATATTTACTTATGTTATGTTGAACTGGATTGAGAGAGATGTTGATAGTTGTTTTATTATCGCAGTATAGTTTGATTGGGACTCTCACCGTGACTTGTAATTCTTCTAAGAGTTTCTTAATCTACAATCCTTCTCATATTCCTTAGGCAACTGCTCTGAATTCTGCTTTAGCACTACTACAGGCTATTACATTCTGTTTCTTATCATGTTACCAGATTTTCTCATACGAAAGTACAATAGTCAATAGTTGATCTTCTGTCTTCTATTGATCCTGTCCAGTCAGCATTAGTAAATACTTCTACTTCCTTCTTTCCATCTTTCTTAAAAAACATTCCTTTTCTAGGAGAACTCTTACGGTATTTTAGAATCTTATATATTGCTTCCAGATGAGCTTCCTTTGGCAAATGCATATGTTGACTTACCATGCTAACCGCAAATGCAATGTCAGGTCTAGTGAGCGATAGGTAGATTAGTTTTCCAACTAATCGTTGATACCTGTCTTTCTCAACAAATTTTCCACTGCCATCTGTTTTTCTACCAGCACTATAGGAGTTTCACTTGGCTTGCATCCAAGCATACCAATTTCAGTTAGCAAGTCCACAACATATTTTCGTTGTGAAACACTGATGCCCCTTTTTGATCTTACTACTTCCATCCCCAGAAAATATCTCATTGGTCCCAAATCTTTCACTTCAAATTCAGTGCCTAAGCTTCTTTTTAGTCTTCCTGTCTCAACTGTATTGTCTTCAGTAAGGATTATATCATCCACATATATGATCAGAATAGCTTTTGTCCCATCTTCAAATAATTTAAAAAACATGGTGTGATCTGACTGTGCTTGTTGATATCCTTAATTTCTTAATACTCTTGCAAATCTATCAAACCATGCTCGAGGTGACTGTTTGAACCCATATAGTGATATTTTCAATTTACATACCCTGCTGTCTCCATTCTCTGTACAAAAACCAGGAGGTAGTGTCATGAATACTTATCCAACTTACCATTCAAGAATGCATCTTTTATGTCAAGTTGTTGGAGTGGCCAATTTAAATTTGCTCTAGAGATAAGAGTACCCGAATTATATTCAACTTTGCTACAGGTCCAAACGTTTATGTATAATTTATGCCATAGGTCTGAGTATACCCACCCTTTACAATCAGACGAGCCTTGTACCTTTCAATTGTCCCATCTGCTTTGTATTTCACATTAAACACCCATTTTCACCCTATAGGTTTCTTTCCTTTTGGTAGTTGTAGTTCTATCACATCCTATGTTTCATTTTCCTCTAAGGCCCTCATTTTTTCCATCGCAACTTCTCTCCACTTGGGAATTTCTAAGGCTTACCAGATTTTTTTAGAATTTCTGCACCGTCAAGGATAGAAACAAAAGTTCGAAATCTTGGAGATTAGGCTCTATAAGCTATGAATTTAGATACAGGGTGCATGGTGCATGATCGAGTTTGTTTCCTGAGAGCAATAGACTGGTTAATGTCAGAGGTTTCAGAGACACTTACCTGAACATCTGGATCTATTATCGGTTCTGACTCTTTTTGTACCTCGATGGTGAGGTCTCCCTTGTACTTTGACTTTGGCTTTCTTGAGTAAACTAACATCTCTTTATCACGTTCTTTTGCAGCTCCCCTTGAGTTCAAATTGTCTTCTTTAGGGGATTCAATAGGACAAGGTGTTTTAGTAGGTTCAGTTGTTGGGAAGGATTCAGATGGAGAGAATAATTTCCAAGAACCGGTCTTCACTTCATTTCTCTCCTTGAAGAGAAGGTTTTTGGAAATAAGGAGTTTTTTCGAAAAATGTGACGTCATAGTTGATGAATATTTTTTTGTGGTGGGATCATAGCATTTATAGCCCTTCTGTGTGGGTGAACAACCAATGAATACACACTTAAGTGCACGAGGTGCTAGTTTGTTTCGATGATGAGGGTAGATATGGACAAAGGCTGTACACCCAAATACTCTTCAAGGTATGTTTGAGGTTAGACGAGAGTTAGGGAAGTATTTTTGGAATCTTTGTAGGGGATATTTGAGGTTGAGGATATAACTAGGCATTCGGTTTATAAGATAAGTTGATGTTAAAATGGCATCCCCCCAAAATTTTGCAAACGTGTTTGTAGTGAACATTGGGGCATGGGCAACCTCAAGTAAGTGTCTATTTTTTCGTTTAGCGATCCCATTTTGTTGAGGGGTATCGACGCAAGAACTTTGGTGGATTATCCCATTTTCTTGAAGATGGTTTTTAGGGTATTGTTGAAATATTATGTGCCGTTATCAGTGTGCAGAATTTGAATTGTTGTTTGAAATTAGGCTTTTACCATCGAGTGGAAATTTATAAACACCGACCGGACTTCAGTTTTCTCTTTTAACATATAGACCCCACAAATTCGTGTATGGTTGTCGATAAACGTGACAAACCATTTTGCGATTTGGGATTCATGAAGGTCTCCACACATCATTGTGAATCATGGTAAATAATTTGGATGATTTGTATGTGGATTTAGAGAATGAGGAGCGGTGATGTTTTGCAAGTTCACACATTTCACATTAAATCTCAAAAGAACTTTTATTCGAGAATATTGAAGGGAATACATGACTTAAGTATTGAAAATTTGGATGCCCCATTCTATAATGCCATAAAAAAATGTCACTATTCGTAGGAACAAATGCAGAATCACAACTAGCAAATTGACGTTGCTTACTCACAGCCGTCTCGTCGAAGTAGTAAAGTCCCTCACATTCTTTAGCACTGTCAATCGTCTTCCTTAATAATAGATCCTGAAAGACATGGTGAGAAGGGAAAAAATTAGCAGAAGAATTTGAGTCTTTTGTTAATTGATGACTTAATGTATACTAAGTTGCAGGACAGGTTTGAAACATGGAGAACATTGTTTAGAGTAATTGAATTAGAGATGCGAATTCTCCCTTTTCGAGCTACTGGAGAGAGTGGGCATCGGCAATTTTGACTTTGAGGTTCCCAACACAAGTTGAATATGTGAAAAATAGATTGTGGAAATCCGTCATATGGTCGGACGCGCCTGAGTCAATAATCCATGGTATTCGGGAAAGGGATGTCGTAGTATTAAGAGCTCTTAAGAAATTACCTCTATGGGCTAATGAACTTGCCGAATCGGATGTTTGGAAATCAGAGAACATTTTATAGAGTTGTTCTAGCTGTTCGGGATTGAATACACCCTTTGAAGTAGAGGTTTTTATCTCGGTGGAATTGACTGCAGATTGATAGGCCTTATTTTTTGAGTTCTATCTTGGCTTCCAATCTGCTGGTTTTCCATGTATATCCTAACACGTATTTTCATCATGTCTAAGCTTACAGCAATGGTCACACCATGGGCATCCCTTTTGTTTTTTGGACCGGATCCAATTTTGATTCGTCCTCTAAAATTCTAGGTTGATCCGTTAGGCCCAATTAACTAAATCTTCTTAGCAATGGTTGCATTCCCATCTGGCCCAACTCTGTTAGACCCATGTATAGGCCCAATTCCGTGTAAACCTGTTGGCCCAATATTAACAAGAGGGCCAATATATCACTCCCAGCTAGCCTAGTCTCCTTCAAAATTACGAGTCGCTAGCACTCCTCTCGTCTGGCTTCGGCGAATACTTCACATGGCTATGGCAATGGTTGATGGCCCAATACCCTCCCTCCCACATCGTCCAGCTCTCAACTCAACCCTGCCAAAAATTCGTAAACTTGTTCGTTTTCCAACCCTTTTTGGTACCGAGCACTATCTTTGGAGCAACCCCATTCCTCCTCGACACCAGGGGCGGAGCTAGGATCAATCTACAGGTTGGGCTAATACATAACAAGTCAGGCTAACATCTAAAAAAAATATAAATTTACCCAAAAAAAAAATTTTTTTACTGAAATTTTTTTTTTTTTTTTTGCCCTAAAAAAATTAAGTGGGCTTGAGAGGGGATTGGGCTACAGCCTAGCGCAGTCCCCCCTTAGATCCGCCCCTGCTCGACACACAAATCCAATTCTTGCCACAAATTTGTCATTTCCATGTAGTAATCTATCACCTCTCTTTCTCCTTGCTTCAATTGCCAGAGCTTGGTTTTAATTTCAAAAATTTGAGATAAGTCTTCAACGTCGGAGTACATCTCACGAGTTGCCTCTCATATATCTCGAGCTGTTGGCATGAAGAGGTAGGTTTTACCAATTGAAGGCTTCATTGAGTTCACAGGCCATGCCATAACCATGAAATTTTCGGACTTCCATCTCTTTTGAAGATTCATGTCTACTGGCTGCTTCACATCTTCGATAAGATATTCGATTTTTCCTTTTCCTTCAACAATCAATTTAATTGACCGTGCCCATACCCTGTAGTTTCGTCCATTAAGTTTTTCCACCGAGAGTTGGAAGGAAGAATTATCCATTCCAAATGAACTCGAGGTTGGAGCGAGTTATGCATCATTTGTAACAAGTTCGGAATTTGCAGAATTTTGGCTAGTGTTTTCTGCGATTGACCTGCCTTGTTTGGGTTGGAGCCGTGGCTCTAATACCATATGGAATGAATGAGAAAAATATGTATTCTATATTTCTCAATGATATTACAAGTCTTGTTGCTCAATATATAGTACAATAGATGATGATGGGAAGGAATGTAATCTCTTAAATAAGGAAAAAAATAAAATTATTACTAACTAAACATAATATACAAAATATTCTAGTATCCCATAATTTCGAGATTTCTTCACAAGTACTCTAAACACTACTTCCATGTGCACTTCTCTAGGATCATTCACGAATCCACTTATCATCTCAAGGAAGATTTTTGAATAGGAAACTTGTTGGATTTTATGCGAAATAATAAAGAGATGAAAAAGATAAATCAACACACGAATTTTATGTGGTTCAGCGGTGTGCCCACGTCTATGAGAGCGAAGCGGAGATAATTTTATTCAGTAGTCAAAAATATGGTTACAACATATTATTTATACTAACCCTATCCTGAACCTATATAAGACTTTAAGGCCCGAACTATATGAGCCACATGCACAACAAAACTATCCTTAAGGCAGATTTAAAGGAATTTTCTTGTTCACTCGTAGCTCTTTTCACTGAGTGTTTGCCTTTGTGATCCTTGTCTTTCAGTGGAGAGGTAGTGTGTACATTGCTGGGGTGGGGAGTGTAACATGCTGCATATTAAAAAGGACATTGTTTGTCGCATTTTGCATCATGCAAACATAACATACATAAACAGAACCAAGACTATTGAAAATCTGCATTTCAAAAAGTATAAATAAAGTGTTGCAGTTTTAAAGATTGTCTGTGAGGAAGAGGGAGAGATAAATTAGTTCTGGAGCAATTTTTCCTAAATGAATAACTTGTCACACTTTTTAATGTTGCACTTACATATGTGTATGATTGTTTGGACTTTCTATTTACAGATGGGAAGCAGGGCCAAAATCCTTTGATGGCATTCGGGCCCCCCACTCTTATAAAACGACGCATAAGTTGACAGGCTTTAAATCTCCAAGCAAGTATCCTGCGGTAAGGAGAAGAGCACCTGCATATTTTCTTGGAGTCAGTAGTTGAACACAGTTTAATTACCGCATACTGCCTAGAATTGCACGTGCATGCTAATGCTGGAATTCAAATGTGGTTTTTCTTATTTTATTCTTCCTGCTTCGTAATGAATGTTAAATATTAAAATGCCACTTTGAGCAAAATCTTTTGAGTAGCAGGTTAGTCTTGCGGAATTACTTTCTAAAGCATCCTCTTGTTGTTTTATACATCTTTGTTCCTCCATTATGCAACCTATAGATTTAATTTGTATTTTACGTTCTTTTTTTTGTTAATTATCAATTTTGATTCCTTCTAAATTACATTGTCGGAAGCCTTTTCAATGATTCAGCATGTGTGGTCAAGGGTCACAAGTCATGCTTGCAGAAATAAATAACAATATACTAATCCGTGAAGCCCACTTGCTGCATGCTTATGATGGAATATGATGATTGAATAATTACAAGATCCTCGGGTATCCTTTTATGAGACCTGGTTGACGTCTTTCCCCTGTTTAACTTGTCAGCCTTTTCCACCAGATTTGTACGACTTGCTGGAGCAATCTTTACCTTTCTATAACATGCTGAGGCGCCATGTGAAGCAGAGTGGTATAATATCCCTCCAGCCTAAACTTCCAGTTCCTGCCAATGAGAAGTTGCTTGTTTGGGTTGGTAATGGGATTGTGCCCCGTGAAAGTGCAAAGGTGCTTTTCTATAAATGTAGAGAATCACATAGGTAGAAGCTCTCAATGTCATACTTTAATGTACCAGAAAGGTTTAAATGTTGTTTGGTTTTGTTATTGAACATTGTAGATTTCCGTTCTAGACTCTGTTGTCCAAGGTGGCGATGCAGTTTGGGAAGGGCTTCGAGTTTATAATGGGAAGATATTTAAACTAGAGGAGCATTTAGATCGGTAAGTGAAAGGGATTAAAGAGAAGTTATAATACTTCATTCTTGAATAACTTGACATTATTGAACTTGTTCAATATATTAGTAGTATTATGATGAGTAGTATTATCTTACGAATAGGAAAACATTGTCAAATTATCTTCTTCGTTGTCTGCTAATCGTTGGTTGTGTGCCATATTAAAAGTTAATTTTTTATTGTGTTTTTTCTACATGTCAGTAAATTTAATAAGCTAATAAAAACTACTTTTCTGACAATCTCCTCCTGAAACTGATTTTCTCAGCCTGATTGAACTAAGGGAAAAGCTTCGTTAACAAAATTGGGGTGGTGATGGTCTAAGAAAATCAGACTTGGAAACTGATTTAGCCCTTGTTTAGCCCCCATTTTGTAGAAATGAAAATGTGTGGAATGATTTTTTTTGAAAAATGAGTGGTTGAAAAAGAAGAAAAATTGGATAAAAATTAGACTTTTAGTAGATTTTTGGTAAAAGTTGGTGAAACGTGTGGTTGAAAAGTTGATAAATGTTGGTGGTCCCATGAAATTTGCAATTGGAAATGAGTTTGGAGAAAAATGAGTTCTTAAGTGGGGGGTCAAACAGGGGGTATAGTTTTGAAACTACACACAAGCATATGTATTTATACATATTTAATGAACTTGTTCTTATTTCCAGGTTGTTTGACTCAGCAAAAGCTCTAGCCTTTAGCAATGTACCAACTCGTGAACAGGTGACGGTGGTTTTATACACGTACAAAATAGTAACTTGTTGATGCAAACAGTTCATTTAATTATTAAACTGTACTTTTTGCCTATCATTGGAGCCTGGTAGTCTTTGTTTTTACTTATCACTAACATATTCAAGTTGCAGGTGAAGGATGCCATATTTAAAACTCTAATAAGGAATGGGATGTTTGATGAGACACACATTAGACTCACTCTGACACGTGGAAAGAAGGTAGGCAGATGTTATTCTTATTTGGTTCCTCCCTTATAGAGTAGGCAAACTTTGAAATTGTAATGTAGCTTGGGGTTGCTTTTACATAAGTGCACATGCATGAAGAAAATGGTTAACTGAACGGTAAATTCTGAAGAAGCTTTAGCCATATTTAGGTCCAGATGAAAGTATATAATACCAAGAACTCTCCGAATAAATTGATGGGCTTTATGTTCCTCTGAAAATGCCCCCAACGAGGCCCTTTGCTTATAATTATACGCTCACTGTAATTCCTCCTCAGTTTTCTTTATGGTTATGGTGCAAGTTCTAATTTGGGCGGGCCAAGCCAACATTTTCCTCTACATCTAAATAATTAGCAACATGTAAGGAATCGTTTCTACCTGCCTTCCCTTGATCATAAAAGAAAATTTGGTATAACATACCACGTTACCTGGACTGAGACATGCTAATGAATTATACATAGCTTAACTATTAAGCCCTTGGATGGGTGATATGCAAAAGGAGACAACTGATCATGTTCCGTCTGGTTTCTACTCCCCTTCCCACAAAGAAACAAATAAAAAAAAGAAAGAAAGGTATTCATATATTTAAATTAATCACTTGGTGATCTTGTGGCTGGACTGATGGGAAAATAAAAGAGAAATGTCTTGTGGCCTGATACCCACACAATATCACTGACAATTACTGATCATGTTCCGTCTGGTTTCTACTCCCCTTCCCACAAAGAAACAAATAAAAAAAAGAAAGAAAGGTATTCATATATTTAAATTAATCAGTTGGTGATCTTGTGGCTGGACTGATGGGAAAATAAAAGAGAAATGTCTTGTGGCCTGATACCCACACAATATCACTGACAATTCAGTGTTCAGTACTTAGATATCACTAATCACAACAAAACCACCACAAACTAAGCCTTATTCCTGTACTTAAATATAGGCATAGCAAGGAATAATATATCATAATATTGAACTGCTAATACTTCATTTTGATACCAACCATGTTCGAACACATTAGGTAAAATAATAAAGGTTAGTGATGATTGACTTCTGATTATGGGCAATAATGCAGTAAAATCAGGTTATTAAAGAACGATAACATAGTGAAATGAACTGGAAGTTTTGGAAATTAGGGAAAGCGGGTGGTAAGGAGATTACAGGTTTCCTGATGCTTTTAATAGCCAAAGGAGTGCATTCTTATATTTAATTTTTCTTTTATGTTCTATGGCATATATTCCGATGTAACTTTCCCTGCTTCTACATCATGAACCTCATGTTCCTTGGATGAAAGTTTCCAAACATATTATTTGGGACTAACTTGGGTATTCCACATTTCTCATATACTAGTCTAGAATTATTCAATTGGTTTATGCTTTTAGTCATCCTATTGTCTGGTTTTCCAGGTAACTTCTGGAATGAGCCCATCATTAAACCTTTATGGATGTACATTAATAGGTAAGATATATGTGTAGTGCTTATTCCCTTACATAAGTAGCATTGGCTGTGGCATAAACTATGTCTCACATTGAGGTTATATGGCACTTCTGCCAAAATGACCTGCTTTTTGAATCTTGGGGTGTGCTGTGGGCATTTGTGCCCCTATTCTCCTTCTCATTTCCAAAGGATCATGTATAAAGTCTCTGATGAACCTTTTACATAGAACAATTGCGTAAACAACCAATTGAGACGAAAAACCATGCTCCATGTTTTATGTCAATTGGAAAATATAAGCTCAACTTTTAATATGACTTTTTATTAATTTCCTTCGCTTCCTCCTTAACCAATTCTCATGATAAAATTTTGGTGTAATATAAATTTTTAAGCTAAAAAGACCACGATCACTGTCAAAAGAATTTACAAAGCCTGCACAATATTTTCAGTGGGAGACGAGAAATAACTTCCTCGGACCTTTCTGTAAAGCCCCTATTCGTTAAATTCTCGTTTTTCAAATTAGATGGAACTTTGCTGAAAAGAGTTAATTGGTCTAATGAAAGCCTGTCTCAAGTTAAGGATGCAATGACGAGAACTCTGTCCCCTGGAAATGACAAAGCTATCTAGACTTTTTAAGTACTAGTTTTTTCTTTTGCAAAAACATAGGAGGGTTCTGCTCTGCTCTTATGGGACATACAATAATTAAGCACGGTAAAATTTGCTTGACGAATTATTATATTTTTGGGATCCATGAGTTATAGAACATGATTTTTAAAAGCATATTTCAGTCAATGAAGGGAGCAAGTTGCCCATGGTCATTTCACATTCCAAAACCTTTGTTTTTCACTTTTTCTGGTGCTGCTATCCTTTCACAGAACAAACTTTTGTACTCTGTGAAAAAATTACATTTGTAATTTGGTAAATATAGGCCTAGTTTTTATTTGTACCTTCGCAGTGCTTGCTGAATGGAAGCCCCCAATCTATGAGAATGAGAAGGGTATAACATTGGTTACAGCAACCACACGCCGTAATTCACCAAATGTAAGGCTCTTTATTTTTATTCTTTCATCTCTTCCTTTTGGATTCCATGATCTGCTTGAATTACTTCTGCGGATCCCGCTTTTCTTTTCTTTTATCTATTGTTTTTGATCTAACTTGGTCAACCTAATATGCAAATTCTGACTTGTATGATACATTTAAATTAATCTCATACTGCCCAGATTGTTCATCTACAATTTATAACTAAAATATGTTGTGGCCCATCCGCCCTTAATGTGATTCAATTCTCAAGTTATTTTAATCTCATGTTTCATGCTCTTAAAAATCACACAAATGAAGGTCTTCTGTTATTTACAGTTAATTGGTTGTACAAACTAAGCAGAAGTGTGTTTTTCAATCAGTTCATTAAACTAGAAAATGTTTTACCTGCTCGGATTGAGGTCGTGAATTTAAGGATCGTATAAATTTTCACAGCATCAGAATTTTCCAATCTGTGTACACTGTCGTTGAAATTCATTCCTTATTCAATTATAATTCATAAATCTCTCTGGCAAACTTTATGCAATGTTGAGTTATATAACCATGGAATCTAAAATTTTGTCTTGTTATTGCAGAATTTGGATTCAAAAATTCACCACAACAACCTTCTTAACAATATCCTTGCGAAGGTATATTGGTCAATCTACTTGTAATTTGCTTAAGTAGAATCCTATAGTCATATTTTTATATTCTTAATTCCTTGTCATAGTTAGGGAGTTCTATTTAGTTTGACTCAAATAACTTTTGGAGTTGGTACAGATAGAAGGGAATAACGCAAGTGCTGATGATGCTATCATGCTGGATAAAGATGGCTATGTGTCAGAAACAAATGCGACAAACATAGTAAGATCATTGATCATAACAAACATACAATCTCCTTGGTTTGCACTTCGTTATACCTAGGAAAGAGCTAGTAGCCTAGTACCGGGATGAGGTTTCATTGGATACATCCTAAGGAAGAATGTTGATGTGGTTTTCAGTCACTATATCCTAAGAAACATTGTTAATCAGACAATAATTAGTTCTTACTTGAGGTGTCATAGAAAGAGGTGGTATGGGGTGGGAGATTCATCTGGCACTGCTTGTCCCGATCTTTTTCTTTTGGAATTTTCATTTGACGTGTTTTTTTCCCCCCTTTGCTAGTAACTTGCATTTGGCAAAATAGAATTATCCCACTATTCGTGGACCATTTGGCAGTAGATAATCTGGCTCCAAATTATTGGCATTTCGCATCTTGTTATGGAAACCATCTATTGTGTGTTTAATAATTTTCTCTCCCTGTTCTACAGTTTCTAGTGAAAAAGGGCCGTGTCGCAACACCTCATGCTGATTACTGTCTTCCTGGCAAAACACGGGCAACAGTAAGCTTCATAATATACTCTTCCAAAATTTTCAATTTGTATGGATGCAGTACTTAATTCGCTTGATTCTTTCTTCCCAGCTTTTTCATGAATCAAATAAGATTTATTTTCACTTATAAATATTGATAAAAGATGATTCTCAATGATTTCTAATTCTCCATTGGCAAGCTCAATGAGGAATACTGACTGTGATCTGTTTTTTAATGTCTGTGTCTCTATAGCCTCATGGATGGAGGTTAAATATCCTGAAATGTTAGTTGTGTGAATGAATCTTCTAATTCAACTACAACAATTTGATTGGTTATAGGAAATATAAGAATTATTTTTCTCTTTTTCGATACCTGAAGACAACCATTTCAAATGATTGACTTTATCTGAATATTTTAGCAGACTTATTATTATTATTTTATTTTTTTTGCAAAATCATTTTTTAATTGTCTTATTTGCATAGAGGCATGTTAATGCTTGCTTAACTTAATGTTATGCTTATTTGAAGATTATTTTGACAATTTACTGGCTCTTACATGCTTTATATATCTGTATTTGCAGGTCATGGACCTTGTAATAAAGGAAGGGTTGATTTTACAGGAGCGGCGTATCAGTTTATCAGAGTTCCATACGGCAGATGAGGTCTGTTTTGTTATTTGCCAAGATTTCTTCTGATATAGGATATATTTCACACATCCTCGAAAGATGTGGTTATTCTTGTGCTACGAGTCAGACACCTGACTCTTGATACCAAAGAAAAATATGAGGAGCAATATCAAAAGGGACCAAACTGTTGGCAAAATCCAGAGAACATCTTTCACTCTAAGATACACAAGGAATCAATCATATCTGGATGATAACATTGTTGAGGAGTTTGTCGAAGTGTCCAATCTGTTCATGCC
>NC_036239.1:6980811-6983999 GCF_002742605.1 Olea europaea var. sylvestris
GGGGGGGGGGGGGGGGGGGGTGTGGTTGTGGATTTTGCTTATGTTGAAAAACAATTTCACGGAGTGCTAATAATAGTGAGCAATAGGAAAATGTTGACAGAAGAAAAGAAAAAGTCTACTCATAATACCAGATGTTTTTTTAATAATCTAGAAGAATTAGTGAAATAGACAAGGTATACAGTATCAAAGTGTAAATGAACTCAAACCATTATCCTTACATTAAATTTATAAGTATGAGGTTTCTTATGATCCCTAGCAGAAACGATGAGCGTTAGGAATCTTATTACAAGTAAAAGAATAGAAAGTCGCTGCAGAAGCCCTATAATTACTGGGTAAGTTCCTCTCATCCACAACCCCGGCTAGCAGAGGCCCTTAACCCTTTTTTAGTTTAGTAAGATACGTTGTCTTGGTTTCAATTGGATTGGTTATAAATTATAAGTCTACCATACTATACTTATATCATACTGTAGAGAAAAGAACTAACTATTGAACGAAGGTCAGGTTTAGCATTCTCTTTCGGTTGATTTGCTTCACGAGCTTCAGTATTTCAAGATATGTTGATTGGATATCTTGACTGCCCAGCTCTATAAGGTATTCCAAGGGGGATTTTCCAGGTGAAGAGTTTCATGAGAGGTAACTCAGACAGGAGGAAGAGAAGAAATAGAGCATCTACAACTATGATCTTGTTTTTGTCCTCAGTCGAAAAGAGATGTCTTGAGCAATCAGAGAGCACCCGAATATCATGACGCCCTAAAAGTAGCCTTAAGTGGAGATCTTGTAGACCTCATCTTTAATCATACAATAAGTTAGAAAATAATCACTTGTATAATGAAATCCTTCAGAAGTGCCTAGTCTTTGATTGAACCAATGGAAAGCTTGTGTTCTGTATAGCACAGTTATCAAGCACTAGTAGTCTGTGTTATTCCCTTACCCAATCTCTAAAATTGTATTATTTTAAAAATTTTGCATTGAATTGTTGAGGACATAGTTGGGGTGTAAGTCCATATTGTTGGCCAATGGCCATTCATGTGCCATTGCCATATTTTGCCCCAAATGATGAGGATCTGATTTCCTTTAGTTGGTTACTGTGCTTCAACATCCGAAAATTCTACTTGTTCCTAAATTTTTCCTTGAATTGAGAAATTTGAAACAGATAGTTGCTAACAGCCAAAAGCCATTATTAGAGATGTGGTTCAAATGAGTATCCTTTTCTGAGAATTAATTGATCCTTTTACACACTGCTTGCAAGATATGGTTTTCTTTTATACTCCTACTTTTACCAGACAAATGGTTTTACTGTAATAAAACACAACTGTAAAGTGGGGGCAACACACTCCATCATCGGCCTGCTTACCGTTTTCAACGATTAGACTTTTATTTCATGGATATAGAAAAGAGTACATCAGTTTTGTCTCTTTACATGTAACGGCTTTCTCTTTAGCAACTTGTTTTTATAATTTATATGTGCATATCTGCACGTCTTGTGCGCTCTGACATCTTTACACAATTGTGTGCTCAAAAAATCTCTTGCAGTTGTCAATGGCCACATCAAACGATTGCCAGATGAAGACATACAATCTAATGTTCTCGAAATAGTTGGGTCAAATGTCCAGTCAACTTTTATTACATGTCCAGCCGATCCAAATGCAACACTTGGTATAAAGCTACCGTTCTTAGTCCTGATTGTGAAAAATATGAAGAAGTACTTCACTTTTGAAATTCAGGTGCTGGATGATAAGAATGTCCGCCGAAGATTTCGAGCTTCTAATTTTCAAGTCTGTAAGTCTGCCTAGTGTCTATTTAAGCTTAATTACTTACATGCTTGTTCTTGTTACCCTTCGATAATACTTGAGTTCTCTCTTTACATACTTTTTTGATTGATGTGAATGTATTCCTTGTATAGCTCAATGTACTTTCTTCGTCCCAATTTTCATGTTTTGGTTAATTTATGTTTGCACTTTCCCATTTAACTTCGACTGCTAATGAAAATTGGAGAATAAATTGTTTAACAGGGCCAATATGATAACACAAGTTTTTCTCCCAAGGTGCTTAACAATTTTATGTTATGCTTTTTCGTTAGTGCCAAAGACTTGCTAAATAAAATCTGATGTGTACCTGAAATCGGGGAGGGTATATCTGACAGTTAATACTGCTGGTGAAAGTGATGGATTCTTTGAAACTATAAATATTTGAGAGCAATTTTGATTGTTCTTTATTTATTTGATTATAGTTTATTATTCCAAGTGGGCATGTTTTGTTGTTTGCCCTTGTTTTTGCATCCATTGCTTGTCAATTGTCATCGTTAATGTAATTTAATAGTATTCTGTTTTATTTTATTTACATTTTGGTCAGCTTAAATAACTATTTCACATGAATGGATGCATACTATGGGAATTTGGTGCCTAAAACATTCTATTGCATATTTGAGTATGATAAACGTCAATAAGGTAGTTAAAATAAAAAATAAAATAATTCTCGTCCTTGTGCACCATATCTGAATTCGAAATGGCAAAGGATGTACTTAATCCCTTACTCTTAATTATTGGAATATGAAACAGGCAAATTGTACGTTTGATCATACTAGATGTCCACAAAGAAAAAATTTAATGAAAATAAAAATGATTAGGGAATACATTCTTGCACTAGTTTTGTGCTCTAGATGCCTTTTCCCATAGCGATATTGTTTCAAATGGAATTCTCTCTCTTGGGTGTCACAGAAGATCATAGAATGATGCAAACAATATTTCATATAGGGGAAAAAAGAATGATGTGATGCTAGAGTTTTCTAACTTTACAAGATTAACAAACTGATTAGACAACTGTGACAGTTCTTCCTGTAATCTGTCCGCTGATATTTTCTTCAGACATTATATTTTCCTCCCATTTCATGCTGCCACTTCACCTTGTTTAATAGTGTCATCAAAATACAAGTTTAGGAGAGGTGGAACACGCCTTTCTCAGTCAAACTTCATACTGTAAAAACACCGTTTTACTTTGTGCTTCCACATCTCAAAAGGAAATATAGATATTAGCTTCGAACCTGCACAAAAGAGAGAATAAACAAGTCATTAGCCAACACAAGTATTTAATGCAATCCATTTTCAAAATGGAAAATCAAGAAATTATTAGCTGTAGGAGTGGGCATTTTTTCCCAGAACCAATGGAATCGGACCAGAACCGTTTAGAAC
>NC_036239.1:6984470-7171097 GCF_002742605.1 Olea europaea var. sylvestris
TGTTGGTGTTTAAACTCAACCTTCTGATCGTGTGTTGATGATTGCAGAAGATATGAGAGATCATGGAGAAAGTCAATGGATCGCTAGAACCAAAATGATCAGCGCTATTCCTGGTTCAATAATTCTATTTTGAAAAGTTTATTTATCTGTAATCGTCATACTTTGCATAATGCATAATCTCAGAGAGAACTTGAATGTGTTGTAATCTAGCACCAATATTCGCACTTTTTCCGAGTAGTTCTTGTTCAGTGACTGCAAATTCTTATTTTATTACACTGCATGATGTCATATTTTCATTTATTACATTTAACAATTTTAGAAGGTATCATTTGATGAACTCTTTAAATAATGCGAACTGCTTTTCTTATTTTTTTTTTTTTTTTTTTTTTTAAAACACGACACTTTTGATAACCCATTTTTTTGTTTGTTTATTTTACTTAATTAGTGTGTTTTTGAAACAATAATTTTTCCAAGTAGTTCATTTTTTTATTATCATAATTAATAACAATAATTTCCATTTCGTGCTAAATATTTATATATTTTACCTATATTTGTATATTTTGTCTTCAATATTTGTCCTCCATTTTTTCAGTACTCTTTTTTCTCAAAATTATTTTCGAACACATATTCATACAATAAAATATTTTGCAAGTAAATTTAAAATTTTTCCTACTTTTCAACCACTTATACTCCAAAAAATTACTCATTTTGAAAGAAAAATCTTTTGAAGGCATTTACAAACCAGTCCCAGTTCCTTCCAAAAACTCATCTGTACCGGGTGGATATCAGTGGGTCTTTGACCGGTTCACTTGTCAACTGGTCCATTAGTATGATCCGGACAGGACCAGTGACTGGTTCTACATAATATAGATATTGAGGAGACCACAATGCACCCAAGTTTCGGGCTGAAAATTTAAAACTGCTGTGTGTTGGACGGAAGACAACCAGGCTGAGTAAATGGAAATTGATCAGAAATAAGCACTCAAACCCATTTAAACAGAGGTCGTTCTCATTGTAATTACATACCCTATTTCACACATTATTAACGATAATTAAGCAAGCAACAAAGCACTATTGGTACCTCGCATATATAACGTTCGATTTTTTGTCAACATGAAGTCATCTAGAGTGGCTAGATCGCCCGTCTCTAGCATCAGAGCCAACTATCTACATGTCCCTCGAAGAGAAGCAGAAACCTAACCAGAAGGCAACGGACATCCAATTCTTTTTTTCTTTTCTTTTTTTTTTGGCCTGACAAACGATAGAATTGCTCATTTTATGGACAGAATAATCTGAGTCAGGTAGAAGCCCATTCAAAGTAATGGCATCGAGCACCTCTAGCAGCAGTCCAGTTTCCACACCCAAAGAACAGGCTCCCTTGCTTAGGACCTGGTTTACGAACAATCCCTTTGCTGCTTTTCACCCCACAATAACAAAAAGGATGGTAGTGCACCACTGGAGCTTGCAATTCCCTCAATTTCTGAGGTTGAGGTGATGCAGAAAAAGGCTGTTGTTCCTGGGATGGCTTCCGAGTATAGCAATCATCAATGGTCTGGCAAGTAAGCGAGTTAGTAATTGAAAATTTAAAGCCTTTGTGCATGAGCAATGCAAGTAAGCGGGCAGTGTTTTTGGCATCATCTAGACCACAGTGCGCACGACCTTGCCAGGACAGACCAGCCATCTGGACCGCCTCCTTGAGATTGCACCTCACCCCACCAAAAACCTCACAAAAAGGAACCTTCAAGTTGATCCATCTGGGCAAAGAGAGGGAAATACATGTTAATGCCTACGGACATAACATATTTCGTATAAAAATAAGAGAATGTAGATGGCAGAGAATAGTTTTAAATTTTGATGGCAAGCATTTAAATGAGTACCAGAAATTTACCGATTGAAATAAGGAGGCTTTCTAAGTTTTTTGTAACGGCACTCTGACTCTAGCATTACTCGACAATCCCAATTGGACCACGTAACCACAGCAAAGTTGGTGTTCTTAATCCCCTTCTTCTCAAGCCATTTATCATGCCTAAGAAGAGCTTCACTCAGAGTAACACCCCTGTCCACCTAGTAAAGCCAAACAGTCATATGAGAACAAGTTCCACAAAATTTACAGTCGACACTAAATAACTAGGACTCAGGATAAAGGATAGCATCAGACAGTATGAAGAACATAATTGGTTAAGTTCACAAAACATACCGACATCTGAACTACTTGGCAAATTTTTCACCAGTCAAAATGGAATTTGGGTAATCAGCTTGACAGCTACCAAATTATTTTCTCAAGATTCCATCTAAGCTCATTGTCTCATATCAATCTCATTTCTCTGAGTCTTTGGTCCTAGAGTGACTACAAGTCATAGCATGTGTTTTAGCATATTAGCTGAAAAATCTATTAAGATCTCACTCCAAGTGTCGTGTAGTTTTTTCAACTACTTCACCAGCAAGAAGAAAATTTCTTGGATATTCTGCACTGCAGACAAAACATATATCGTACTTTTACACTTATAGGAATCACCCATTGCTTTGTTTATCATAGAAAATATTTCTCTCAATGAGGACTATAGAATAAGTTACTCTAAAACTGCCGTCTCTTAATAACCAGTTAACTGCAAATGACTGCAAGACATAGCATGTTTTAATCCTATTAGCTGAAAAATCTATTAAGATCTGACTTCAAGTGTTGTGTAGTTTTTTCCTTCACCAGCAAGAGGAAAATTTCTTTGATGTTCTACACTGCAGAATATATTATAGTACTTCTACATTTATGGCAATCACCCATTGCTTTAATCATCCAGGAAAACGTTTTTTTCAATGAGGAATCATAGTTGCCCTAGAGCTGTCAACTTCTAATAACCAATACACTGAAATTGACTGTTAAAGAAACAGCTTCCTTGTGACTAAACTAAATTTGTCCAAGAAAAAAGCTAGATTCTCACGTAAAAATATTATATACTCAAAACAGATTATAACGAGAATATGAAGTGCTAAGGGACTGTCAAGAGTGAATTGTATGGATAAAAAAAATACAGGTAATCTTTATCAAATGTGGGTGACTTTACGGTGTTTCTATTTTCATTTCCTTCGTAGTGGCTAGGTGGAGATGTGTATTCTACAATTTAAAAAGTTCAAGAACAGATTCAATAATAAATGCTCAGTCAGGCTTTCTAAATTGGACTGCATAATCCAAAAGAGTGGCTTTATTATTAATAAAAAAAATGAGGTAAGTCTCCTGATAGGGTGACCCTGATAGATTTAAGAGTTTTTTAAACCTTGATGAAAGGAATGACAGAAAAGCAAAGAATCATGGGAACAGCTATTCAAGCCAAGTAGCACACTGCACACCATCGTGGTTTTATGCCTGGAATATAGCCTTGTGAATTTTCTTCCACAATGAATTTGAAGCGTAACCAAGAAAGTATTGGACCGAAGAAACGATCTCAATATGTGCTCTCTCCCCCTGAAGAAATCCATCTCAGTATATGCTCTCTCTCTCTCTCTCAATGGAAATCTACTAGCCTTATATGGGTATCACCTTCAGTAACTTTTTTTGTCTCTCTCTCTCGACAAGCACGAACAAAATGATTGAAATACATTCAAAACAAACCTGAATTTGTTGGATGCCTGTCAGATCCTTGCAGAAATCACTCAGGAGTTGGTTGCAAGTTGGTCGCACATATGTTTGAAAACATGCTTCCAACTGTCCAGTAATGCTGTTCACTATTACTGATGGGAACTCAATTATCTCTTGTGGATGAGGATTCTTTTCTTTGTCACACGTCGCCTCAAAATCAATAACAATAAAGTATTGAAAATCTTGGAAGCAGTAATCATGTGGATAATTTGGAGGAAACATGTTTGACGGGGTATACTGAAATTGATAATTTATTGCAAATGGGTAGAACCGTCCCTCAAAGGCATTAGGTTGGTGCGTCAGCACATTACTAGAATCGGGATAGAAGGCTGACCATGAGCCAAAGTCATGATGACTGACATCTCTTTGTTTAGATTCTTCAGAAGATTCAGGAGGCTTGCTGCTTAATGTGGCCTCTGGTTTTGTAACAGTTCCACCTGGGTGAGCATAGATGCTCTCTTGGATCCCTGGAAAGCCTTCAAGAGAGTTACCATTAAAATACAGAGTGCAAGGATAACCCTTGTTCTGGAAGCATTTTATGGATGCCTCACAGTTTCTTTCCATGGTATCTGCATTTCAAAAAATAAAATATCATGAAAATATTAAAATCAGAATTCAAAGAGTGATGGTTCGGACGATATAAGAAATCATATAAGCTCTTCCCTGAGGCAAGTGCTATCAATCTAATTTTACTGGGATATGGAGCATATATGTTCATCAATCTATTCCATATTTTTGTCAGAAGTCGGCTATGTTCTAAATAAAATGAGAAGTTATCTCAGCGAGAGATTGGTAATTTTGAACATGATTTCCCAGGGACCAAAATAAAGTATGAGCAGCATAGATCCCACAAGCATGTTTGATAAGCAGTATTTGACATCAGTGGATAGTATAAGGATAAAAATTAAACTTATTTTACTTCTCCAATCCTATTCAATATGGTCCAATATAAAATACCAAACATGCCACACGAATTCCCACCCCCACCCCAATGTTTGTCACTGGAGGTGAATGAAATATAATCACCATTCACTACCACTAGTTTCACATTCTACACTTCTACAGAGAGATTGTTTGCCATTTATGGGGACCCTTTTTTGGCTTTGCAGCAAAGTTTGCCAGAGTCTGCACTTAAGTATTGGGGCTTGGAAGGAAATCAAGATGATGATGTTTTAACTCCTCTCCATCCACCTCTAGTTTGTCCTCTCAATGAAGGTCCTAAAAGGAAAAACCCAGGGCTCTGTCCTATAAGTGCAGCAAAATTAAGCCATAGACCAATACAGATAGCATATCTTGCTGTCATGGTCTGTTCATTTTTAGGTAAAAAGATAATAATATAACAAAAGTACTATTATCTTTTGTTTCGGATCAGATGTGCTACAGAAACTATAAAGGCTTCGGGTAATATTATTTGGCTCAATCCATCTGTAGAATTTGTGTTTCATTTTATCGATACATATTTACCCTATTATCTATATATGTGTGAATTCATATCTTCCCCATTTTTGCCTACAATGAGTATATTTGTTAAACTAGATTTTTTCTTTTCCTGCGATATCTTATTGCTGAATTATTTTAGTTGCAATGCAAAGTGTGTAGTAGCGCAGGGTGGCAGCTGACATATAGAAACACTAAAAGAATTATTTTGGCAACTAGCATCAATATTTTAGTATTTCAAGTAGAATCTTCCCTCTTAACTCCAGCAAGATGAGATGGATCAGGAATAAGATACCATGGCTAGTGTCCTACATTTACATCCCAGCTCAATTTTCCCACCATCTCTAAGACACATAACCTCAATGCCAATCTCAAAATTGATTCTAAACAATATTGTCGCAAACTGTAGTTTTCCGTATGTATTTTCAAGTCATATAACATCGAATCCATGAAAGCACCAAACTAGAGGGGTAAAGTGGGTCCTCCCAGTCTGCCTTCACACTACTATGCCCCAGTAGGCCTTGTGGTTAAATGTAGAGAGCCCAAAGACTTCCACATGGATTGATGATGTGCTGGGCCTGGACTACATGGCACATCTTACACGTCTACAGCTACTCTTACAACCATTTGGCTGACAAAGAGTGGAGTGCTTTGCAACCAAGAATGTGAGCCATTCTAACATTCCCCTTTCCTTTTTAATGAAATTATGCTACTATTACTGGTATTGTAGTGTTTCTTCTTTTTTTTTTTTTTAATTTTAATTTTTTTATTATCTTCTAAAATCATTTGCGTTGTTTCATGATCCAAAAAAATAAATAAAAATATTCATTCCAGTCTCATACCCCTTAAGAATTTGCAGTGGGCATATATTTTTTAGTAATTTTGGATGCATAAAGGTTTACTGGTCAAAGAAGAGAATATTAGTAGCTGTTTTCGGTTTTGTCTTATTTAAACTTAGAAAAAGAAAATAATAGAAGGAGAAGAGAAGAGAGAGAGAACTTTGCCCTTGCAGGGATCAAACCAGATCTAGCGAAGGGATTGCCTTGAAGCCCAAAAACGGTGAATGGTGTCAACACAACACTCTCACGTTAGGAAGTATAGTGTCAACACAACGATCTCATGATAGGAAGTATAGACTCCAAAACGTAGCACGATTCAAATTCTAATTTGATAAATTATTAATGTATTAACTCTGATGACTTTAAAACAGAATCTAAATGAGTAGGCTCCTATGTAATAACAGTGGTTTCCAGAGTTTGTGTATTACATATTTTCTAAATTTACAAAAGTCCTTGACATGAAAACATTTGAATTTAAATTTAAAGGTAATTTAGTAATACCATTTCAATTCTAAAGGTGATTTGAGATGCAGAACTTCTCCAAACAAGTCTCCATTCATCCAAAGATCATTTAAACTTTCTTTTTCTAGATTTTGTAGCCTGCATCACAAATCACAATCATCTCATCTCACAAGCATTCCACTGAAAATGCCAACTAGTGTATACAAAAAGGGAAAGCCAGATCAATTGTTAAAATCCCTGGAAGCTTTAAACTTACAGGACGTGCAGTGCACTTCAAAATATTTGACATGCTTCCTATCACACACCAAAATAAGTGCATGGGACTAAGACATCAATCCATAAACCATTATCCCTCCCAAAACTCGTATATAATTGCTGATTACTAAAAGAGGTTAGGCTGCATAGCTCAAAACTCCTTGCCCTAGTATTCTAGATATATCTTATGACATAATATGAAGTACAGTGCTGCACCAGCTAAAAAAAATGCTTTCTTCTTGACTCTTGTTAACTAATAACTTTTTCCTTCTAGCAAATTGTATTCCAGTATTTCAGTTTCCTTTGTATTGCAAGCTTACATCTCATGTAAATAGGTCTTTCTTTTATAACCAATACAGGCTTTACTTCCAAGTTCCACCCCTCAGAGGTACAGGTGAAGCCCTCACTATGACTTACAATCATAATAATCACATCTATGGTTTGAACGGACACAGAAGCTAGGACACAAAACCAACACAATTTATACAATCATGATCGCGGTGAATCATAGCCCTCCCCCTCATCAGGATTTCTGAGTAAATATTTTTTGGTCAGTCTGATCCACATACGCATTAGCCCCTATCTCAGTATTACTATAACATACAAACACGGAAAGTTCTAATCTTGCTGCACGCAAATTATGAACAAAAATCATTTGTTTCTAGTCTTTTCCAGATAGAAAGAACACGCAAACTATGAACAAAAATCATCCCTTTATATTCTTTCCAGAAAGAATGAAATGAAAAAACAAACACAAATTCAATCGACGTGACAACTAAAAAGCGTAAAAAAGTAAAATCAAAATTCAGAAAAAAAAAAAAAATTAATTACTCGTCTAAATTTAACAAACTCCACGCTGTCAGACGAATAATAAAAATTAGAAAATTGTTCAATCAATACAATTCGAAACAATACTTACACATACGCTCACACTCCCACACCCATCTATTCACACAGAGAAAGGGGCACTGGACAGAAATACCTTTATGCTCTACGGCAACCTTCATGAAGCAGTATGTAGAGATCCGGAAGCAAGTACATCAGATCTCCCCCCCTTCAATTTCCTCGCCTGCAACACCGAATTTCACAATTCACATACATAATCAAAACGCCCACTCAACCAATTCATCAATGTAACTACATTTACACATATACATACAGCATTTATGGGGGGAGGAGAGGAACCTGTGTGCTGTTGTGATTCCGGGGATGGAGTAAAAAGGGAGCGTTGTTTGTGAGTTTCTGCCATTAATATATACTTTAATTACCTCGATTTATTTTGTTATTGTTAATATTTTTATTATTGGGAAAATTATTTGCCGAAATTAATTATTTCTTTTTAATATTCTAAATAAGTTGTTCGTAACTGAACTGAAATCTATCCTGCAGCGTACGTTAACATTGGGCCATCTGCATCGGCGGATAATTGGGATACCATATTCCTATTATATGGATATTAGGACTATGTTTGGTAGATATTAAAATTTTAATTTAAGTTAATAATTAGTTTTAACTATAGATTTTATGGAATCAACTTTTCAACTACGTATTTACGAAAAATTTAATTTTAATCTCTACCAAACATGGGTTAGATATTCATATCCTATTGAATTAGGAATATTAGTTAGGTATTTCTTTTTTGACCTCGTCTCAATTCTTGTGACTTTTGAAATAATCGAATTAAATCAAGCTTAAAAGATAGTTTGACGCAATTTGATATTAGGTCCGATCCAAATGATATTTTTCTCGTAAGCATAGTTAAGACGATCCACTTTAATATATTGATAATAATGTTATAGTGATGACTTGATATGTAATTAAAACATTATGATGATAATTTAATGCTATAATTAATGACAATAGTAATGGATGCTATGAAATTAGTATTATGATGTCAGAAATTACAGCTCTATGATATATTTAACTGTTTAACCTTTATTTAAGTTTCAATTCCATCAATTCAAACAATTAATAAGACTGCGGTTGATTTGACGTTTTCGAGCCATTTTTCGATTTCTTTTTTCGAAAACGCGAAATACGCATTTGGTCCGTCGTTTTTGAAAATGCATTTTCAAAAACGAGTTAAAATTTATAACTGAAAATGCAAAACGACTTTTTATTGTTTTAGGCATTCATAGTTATAAATTCTCAAAACGCGAAAAACATCTAAAACGCGCCTTTTTTTGGGAAAACTAAAAATCGTTTTGAAACCTAAATTGAAAATGGAAAACTAAACCAACCATACGCTAATTAATCAGTTTGATTCTATTACATCTTAAAGATTGAACTCTTAAGCCTGTATGATTGCGAAAGTGAAAAAGGCAAACCAATTCTATGTAAGTTGGAAAAGAAAAACCAACCAAAACCATATAAATGCATTTTCCACTCAATTGGCCAAAACTATACTTCAAGTGTTTGTACCTTAGAATTCGAACTCCATTTCCACTTTCGCATCAATCAGCTAAAATAGAAAACGAATTCCTCAAATGTGACATTTTTTATAGAATTGAAGTCAATCAAACGAATCCTTAGTATAAAGAAAGGTTACCTTCTCAAGGATCATTATCAATTCAGTACATTTTATTCTCACCTTTAGTAGTACCAAACTGAAGAAAATTCTAAAGCGTTATTCATTTTATGTGAGAAATTGATGTCAGCAAACAAAATAGCATCTCTTGAAATACCTTTCAAAAGAACCAACAGAAACTGAAGTGCTCAAAAAATTTCTTAACATGAAATTTCTCTTTGAAATTCATTGGTTGACCACTGAGAGATTATGGAGATTCGATTGGATCAGGCTGTACACTTTTCTGAACTAGTTCGGTCTGCTCTTTGACATGAACCTGGTAGAAACCGGTAGCTGTGGCAGCAGATGGAGCACGGCCAACATACTTGATGTCCTCCATAGTGCCCCTTCCCAGTGCTTTCATAGCAGTATGTAGACGAGGCGCAATGTAACTGTAAGCTCCCATGTTCATTGGCTCTTCCTGACACCAAACAACCTCTGCATCTGAAAGAATCAACAAAGAAATAAAACCAAAATGAGTTGGCAAGATGAGTCAATTTAGTCCCGGTGGCCAGAAAAACTGTCTTTGAATGCAGCTTCATTCATCTTGTATCTATTTTTCTTGTGCCTAAATAAAATTTAGTTGAGACAATCTTGATGGTGTTTCTCATATCCAACAAAGCATGGATTGGCTTACACGTTACGAGTAAATAAAAAAATGGATTGAAAAACTTCGAACAGGATAATACAATTGTCAATGTAAAAGACATACTTGGGTATCGTTTAAGTTCCCGCTGGACGAGGTTATAAGGGAAGGGACAAAGCTGCTCCACCCTACAAATTGCAATGTCCTTTCCATTTGTTTTCTTCCTCTCCTCATCAAGCTCGTAATAAACCTGCACAGCAAGCAAAAATGCTTTATGTGCATAAAAATTTGTACAATGATGTACCCAAACAGGGGAAAAAGAAATAACTAAGGATTAGTGAAGAAAAAATGGAAGACGGGAAAAACAGAAAAGTTTTTCACACCTTTCCTGAGCAAAGAATCAGACGTCTAATTCCCTCTTCAAGATCTGAGTGATCATTTTGGTCCTTTATCAGGCGTTTAAATCTGGTCCCTTGTTTGTCAAATCCTGGATGGCCTTGAACGTCGTCAAACTCAGATAAATTTGACTTGCAGTCTTTGTGACGAAGTAAGTTCTTCGGTGACATCACAATGAGAGGCTTGCGGAATTCCCTGTGTATCTGGGGCATAAAGATGTGAAAGATAAGAAAATCAAGACAACCTATAGAAGACCACAAATATATGCCCAGTTAGTTCTACTTACTTGACGCCGCAAAACATGGAAATAATTTGCAGGAGTAGTGACATTCACCACCTGCCAATTGCACTCCTGTATTTGTGTCCTAAGGGTAGGGTCCATCTCAGGGATAATATAAGGATGGTCGTCACTCATCTGAAATCAAAATTTATAATGTGATGGGTTAAATTCAATTTCTTGGACAAGCAACCAATTGTAGTGAACTAAAGGCATAAACAAAAAACTTGTGATGTGGCTGAAAATATGATAATCACGATAGGTATAACTTAAATGTATAAGAAGTCCAAAAGTTAACAATTGAAACCAGAGAAATCAAAAAACAAAGATATACATGATTTCTTCATTTAACCCTCCCCTAGATGTCAAGAGGTCGTATCAGAACTGCTTGATTGTATGTGGTGAAGCAGATATACAAAACACATGGAACAAAAGTAGATATAGAGTACCAATTCCAACATAAAGTTACTTCATTAATGTAAGTTCGAAAATTTGATATATGAGGTGAAATGGGGTGGTTAATTTTTGTGGCACTAATATTTCCTTCACTAACCCACGCACCCATACACCCTTCCCCGGGATCACACACACACACACAGAGAAAGCACATCCATATACCCATAGAACAGAAAAGGTAAAAGAAAAGGAGTAGACACTTAGAAATATAATCCCCCAAAGTAAAAAAAAAAAATTAAGGAGAAAGACTACATGCAATGCAGTTCATATATAAGGTATACATGCAAGTGTGAGTACAAGGAAAGGGTAGCACCTGGAGGAAACGTTCCAAACGGGCACTCGAGTGTTCAGGGCCTTGGCCGTCATAACCATGAGGTAGAAGAACAACTAATCCAGTCTGCCGCAGCCATTTTGACTCCCCACTACTGAGAAATTGATCGAAAATCACCTGAGCTCCATTGGCAAAATCACCAAATTGGGCTTCCCACAATACCAGAGAGTTGGGGTTTTCCATCGAGTAACCTAATTCAAATCCCAAAACCCCAAATTCTGATAGAGAGCTGGCAGGCGAAAACGAAAACGTTAATAAATTATCCAGAATCTACAAAACATTCGCCTAGAGTTTGAAATACATATGAAGCAACTCAAATGCTAGGCAATGTCAAGGTAAAAGTGCATATATCAGAGCAGAATGAAAGCTAGCAGAACTGGCTTTCATTCGGATAAATGATAATTAATGAGCAAAAAACTTGATTTAATTTTAGAAAGTAAGAATATTGTGCTGTGCTGGGTAGAGAATATAGAGTTTTCAATCAATCCCATGTTACACGAGAGGAACAAATTTAGTCACTCTTCCACAATATAAGGCGGATGGCTCTACAAAAATGCTACACAAAAAAAATGGTAATAGTATGGAGAAAATATAATCATTTGGCAAAAACTAGTAGCACATATCAACTGATTATGCTAACAACCTTGATAACTATCCTAAAAATAGCATTGTAGTTGAAATGTCATGTGTTAAGTAGCATCCTTTCCAATGTATTTCAATTTTCAAAAGATAAATCAATTAACAACTACTATAATCAATCACATCCTTCATTGCTAAAAAATGTAAAAGAAGCGAACAAAAGAGGTCACCATTATTTCAAATCAAATTAATGTGGCTTTCAAATCTTTCTTCTTTACAATTTTTTTATGAATAGTGGGGTGGGGGGGGGGGCCCCTAATTACAATTTTTTTATGAATAGTGGGGTGGGGGGGGGGGATCCTCAATAAGATACCATGGGTAATGCATACAAAGACTTCACACATGATGCAATAAAGCCCTAAAACTTCAGGAATAAAAATGCATAATGTCAAACATTTCTTTAACATGAAAGGAAAGATTTTATGGACTAAATATGGAAAAGAAAAAAATTATATTTAATTATTGGTTTTTGTTTCAATTCAGTTAGTTGAGCTAGGATAAAGATGCATCTCATGTGGTTATAAACTTCGTAGATATTATAATGCAAAATCCTAGATGCGCCTGAAAGGAGGGTTTATTTTATTTAAATTAAATAACTAAAGTTTTATCTTTTGCTGAAGAAGCAATAGATATATCTATCCATGATACACTCCTGTAGAAGTCTGATTACTGTCAGTGTGCAATGAAATTATCCACCTTGAACCTGACAGACTTCCTAATTCTAAAAAAGCCTTGTTGATTTTATATGAATAGTGGGGAAAAATAAATCCTCAATGAGATACCATGGGTAATGCATACAAAGACTTCACACCATGATGCAATAAAGCCTTAAAACTTCAGGAATAAAAAAGCATAGTGTCAAACATTTTTTCAACGTGAAAGGAAGGATTTTATGGACTAAATTTGGAAAGAAAAAATTTATATTTAATTATTGGTTTTTGTTTCGATTCAATTAGTTGAGCTAGTGTAAAGATGCATCTCATGTGGTTATAAACTTTGTAGATATTATAATGCAAAATCCTAGATGCACCAACGGACTAAATGCATCAGCATATAAATCAGGTAAAATAGAATTTGAAAACATCAAGAAAAAAAAATCTTTTTTGGTTTTAAACCTGCGACTAAAAGGAGGGTTCATTTTATTTAAATTAAATAAATAAATTTTTATCTTTTGCTGAAGAAGTAATAGATATATCTATCCATGATACACTCCTGTAGAAGTCTGATTACTGTTAGTATTCAATAAAATTATCCACCTTGAACCTAATAGATTTCCATAATTCTTAAAAAGCCTTGTTGATTTTATGAGTACCATTAATGGTTCCTCATTCTCCGAGACTCAGTTAAAATCAAAGTGCAAACACCATATCCAAAAAATAATAATTTGAGAAACAATTTAATCAAAATTTCCTCCATTTCAAAAATAATGTCCTGTTTGACATTTCTTGCAGCCATCTGGACAATTTTTCAAAGTGAAATTCATGATAATATATGTTAACGTGTGGACAATACCGAAATTAAAAGTAAATTCAATCATGATTAGAAAGGTTTCCAACTTGCCAAGCTTATAACCAGCATAAAACCTATTCCGTAAAACTTTTCAAATTGACACGAAAAGGTCTGCCAGGACACAAAAGGAAAGCAATAAGGGCAAATTACATATATAGAAAGCAGATATGGTACCACAACTTACCTGTTGCTTACAGTAAACATCTCTTCATTTTGGTTCATCATAACATGATCCAAGGGGCAGTACTGGTCCCCCGTTTCCTGGTCATGTAGAACAGCATGTCTGTGACTGAAAGTGCCTCTCTCCACATCCTGCCCACTCAACCTCACGTGATTTCCCTCTACAAGCAATGTTGCAAAAGCAAGTGCTTCTCCCACTGCCCAATCAATACCCTCACCTGTCTCTATCATCTTTGCGCGATCGTCAAAAATTCTCTTCACTGCTCTATGAGGTTTAAAATTTTCAGGTAGGGTTGTAATAGCCTTACCAACATTCTTCAAGATCTCTGGTTTGACACTGCAAATTAGAGAAGTTCACAGCCTCGAAACTCATTGACTTATAATAGAAAATATAAAACAGATTGATGAACATAATATTACCCAGTGTTACGAATACGTGAAAGTTGCTCAGGAGACTTGAAACCCATCCAGTAAGCTGAAAGCCAGTCCCTTCTTTGAGGGACATAATCTTTGCTGGCCAGAAATTCTTCATTAAGAATCGATAGGACCTTGCTGTTTATCTTATCAACATCTTCTTTTGAAACCTGGCCAGATTCTAACAGTTTCTTTTGGTAGATCTCAAGTGCTGACAGATGATTTCGGATGACCTACAAAATGCATCCAGAGGCAAAGTGAAACTTCTAAAGATCCGTAAAGGAATAATACTTTCAAAAGTATAGCACCAGTGAGAAAGAAAGTTAATTTCCGCCCAAAGGCAAAGTGAGACTTCGAAAGACTAGCAAAAAGAATTTTTACTATTAAACAGTGAGAAAGAAAGTTAATTTCCATCCAGAGGCGATGTTAAAGACCAGTAAAAGGAATGATACTCTTACATATCTAGCATCAGTAAGAAAGAAGGTTAATTTTGAGAAGAAAGAGTTCCACTTAAGCTAACAATGAGGGTCATTGTCCCTTAAAACTGATGATTCCATTAAGTCAGAAGGAAAATAAACATCACTAACCTTGTACATTTTAGGCTGGGTGAAGGATGGCTCGTCAATCTCATTGTGCCCAAATCTACGATAGCATACAATATCTACCACAACATCAGTATGGAATGTCTGACGCCACTCTGCTGCAAGTTCACAGGCGTGAACAACTGCCTCTACATCATCACCATTGACGTGGAAGATTGGAGTACTCAGAGCTTTGGCTACATCTGTACAATACTGTGAGGATCTTCCTGATCTTGGGTCAGTAGTGAATGCCACTTGATTGTTTACCACAATGTGAATGGTCCCACCAGTAGTGTAATTTGGAAGAGCACTAAGATGCAATGTCTCATACACGACACCTTGTCCAGGGAAACTACCGTCTCCATGAATTAAAATACCCATGTTCTTCGTTCTATCCACATCATTGGAGTAGTATTGTTTGGCTCTAGTTTTCCCAACCACGACAGGGTCCACAGCTTCCAAGTGACTAGGATTTGCAACCAAAGACAAGTGAATTCTCTTCCCACCCCTTGTTGGCCGGTCATAAGATGTTCCCAAATGATATTTAACATCTCCAGTTCCAATGTAGAGGCGAATCTCATCCACAGGTTTTGTACCGCCACTAAATTCGCTAAATATCTGTCGCAGTGGTTTCCGAACGACGTTGCCCAGAACATTTAGTCTGCCTCTATGTGACATTCCAATGACAATGCTCTCTACCCCAAGATCTGCTGATCTATCAAACATCTCCTTCATGCCAGGAATCAATGTCTCGCAACCTTCTAGCCCAAACCTCTTTGCTGCAGTCCATTTTGTTGCCAAGAAGTTCTCAAACTGGGTGCTCCATATAAGCCTGTCAAGGATAACCTCACGGCGCTGACGGTTGTATTGTGTTGGTGTCGGAGTCTCAATCTTGTCTCTTAGCCAATTACACTTTTCACGATCAGCAATATGCATGTATTCATAACCAATTCTTCCACAATAAGCCTGTTCTAACCTAGTCAGTATCGCTCTCAAGGTTTGCACGGGACGATTCTCAGACAAGAACCCAGATATTCTCCAAACACCAATAAAAAATTCTCTATCGAGATCAGCTTCTGTAAACCCATAAAGGGCTGGGTCTAAATCATCAGGAATAGGCCTCTGTTCCAAATCTAATGGGTCCAACTTGGCTTTCATGTGACCATAAACCTGGTAAGCTCTCACAAGCAACAACAGCCGCATACTCTCTTGGATTGTTTGGCCAGAAATTCCAGGCGAGGTGGTGGCCTGGCCAACAAAGTTCCTAAAGAAATTGTCCCAAGATTCATCCACGCTATTAGGATCTTTCTCCCAAGCCCTCTGGAGCTCCTCAAGATAAACACTGCTTGTCCCATCTAAAAAGCTATCAGTCAACCTGGAGAGAGGAACGGGACGCGGAACAGGAGCAGATTGTGCCTTTGACTTAAAAACTGTAGTGTGGAACTGCTGGTTCTGAGCACGAGTGACCTTTGTTCTCGTCACATACGAACTGCTTTGCGAAATAGTTCGCCTAATAGCCAACTTTGCCACACTGGAACCAGCTCTAAACCAAGCCATTGGCACTAACCAAATCTGATAAATTACGCCAAATATCTAAAACCGCAGTTGTCAACCAAACTTAAGCTCTATGAACTCCGGTTCTATTTCCAAAAGCCTAGCCAAACAAAAGTAGGCCAATAAATATACTGTTAAATAAAACCACGCCATATGTTTAATTTACATTTGCACACCGAATTATTAGCATAATATAGAATATGAAAAGAAAACATTAAATTAGCCGGTTCTGAAGGCAAGGATAATAACCATAAACAACCACACTAAAATTCAAGAGAGAGATAGTTGAGAAAATCACTGTAACCATTGTTTAAGGAAATCACCATCAAGAAACAACAAATTTGGCAATAAAAATAAATTATAAGGAGCTACAAGACTAAAATAGCGGCAAGGCAGAACGAGATCTTATATCGAGGTTGATATTAAATCATTCACAACAATAGCTCAAATAAAATCATTGACCACAATGAAATCGAGTGATAAATCAACAGTTTTAAGTATAATTCAATAAATGTAATGAGATACCTGATTATTGTCACAGATGTAGACGGAGAAATAGTATAAACCCTAGATTATTATTGCAGAGGGAGGCTGCTATTCTTCCCATGTTGCGGAAAGAGAGTTCATAGTATATTTCCTTTATTACTATTTCATTTTCCGAAAAGAAATGTCTCAACTGGTTGGCTTGGCTTGGCTTGGCTTGGCCCAGCCCCGTTGACCAGATAATTTAGGAAACAGGAATAAGTTCTCGTTTAAGATAGCTTAAAAATGGCTAAAAATTTTGATGTCAAAATTTTTAATTAATTTTGGTTACATCTTTTATTTAACTTATAATTTTTATTAAAATTTACTAAAATTTATATAGAAAGAATTGTCAAATAATCCCTAAAACTTTACATTTATACGACAATGTAGTTAGATCGTAGATCTAAAATTAATGGTTCTTCATTTTTTATGCCTTGGTTTTATCGTTATTTTGATCAATTAGCATATTTTTGATTCTAATGATTTTGTTCAAATATTCAAATTGATTGTTGTGAAATCGAGGTAAATATTTTGTCAAATTTTTGTATTTGTTATTATTTTTTGCTTAATTCAAAATATTTGGGGCAAATAAATTTTTTACGCCTTCCCAATATACTTTTTTCAAGGGAACCATCAAATGCAAATTAATAAAAAGTAGAGATAAGAGTGAGACGCTAAAACAAGAAAAAAGAAAAAAAAGGGGTAAAATAGAATAAAATTGAAAAACATCAATATGTGATGGTTGAACCTTTGATTTTTCATGACTCGATCCTCTATTGGAGCTGACTACTTGTAAAAAATAAAAAATAAAAAAAATTGATAAATTAAAATCAACGATGATTAAAAGAAGGTAGAAACAAATATGTAAATTTAAAATTTAAATGAAAAGATTTAGGTCGATGCTCCCCGGTTGTTTAAATCATAGGTACCGGATTTCGAATGTAATGCCCCGAATGTTTATAGAATTTAATTATTTGGGGATAGAGATTTTAACCTAGATGCCTTTTAATAATTTTGAAAGTTGAGAGACTAAAGTGAAATAGTTAAGTTTAATATTATTTTGGCCAATAATTAGATTCTGATAGAGGGAAAATACATATATTGATATTGGACTCTTTTTATAGCTAGTAATTAATTAGAAGTTTTTTACTTGAGAAAATTTTAATTCAAATAATTCAAGCCTAAGTCCGTGTTTGGCATTGATTTTTCACTCCAAAATATCAAAATTTTGACCGTTATTTCATTATTGAAGTCGTCATTTTTTACTTCTTCTCTCACAGGTAGGACCTACTTTTCTCTTAAATGGTCAAAAAATTAATTTTCAGAATCACTTTTGAACAAGCCTTAAGATATTGATGTTTAAAGAAATTGTTATTTATTAGTATTTTATTTAAATTGGATTTTGCATGAGAGCCTGCCACGTGTTTTATTTGATAGATAAATCAATCATTTTTTTTTTATTTAATTGGTAAATTGATAAAGTTCCAACATTGTCAAGTACTATGGAATTAATTACTATTAGGGTGCGTTTGATTGTCAATATTTTTCATAGAAAATGTATTTTTTTTTCCTCTCATATCCCTGCTTTTGTATTGTTTGATTGACTTTTTTCATGAAAAATATTTTTCTATTTTTTGTCACGTAATCATATTTTTCTCAAAATTAAGGAAAATATTTTCTTTAGAATGAGCGGGATTTGATTTTCTAGAGAACTCACTCTCTCATCTGCCCACCAATAAAAAATGAACATGTATAATTTATTTTTAGGTCGGAATAAAATCAATCAAATATATTTAATTGATAATTTTCATACAAATAAGTTCTAAACAACTGAATTGCCTAAAATTTATTTTCTTTCTATACAAATTACATGCTTACAATCAAAGACATCCTTAGAGTAGGATTGATATGTGTAGTTATTCTAATTTCTAGTTATACATGATGACCTCACAAGTTGACCAGAAATCCTTTATTTATTACGGGGCAAAATGCTATTACAATTCTGCTGGGTGTACAGAATTTGGGCTCACAGAAAATGTCCAGATGAGCTGGCAGCTTAAAAAAAAAAAAAAACAAATAAAAAGTCAGACCAACTGTCCCGTCCCATTTAACCCTCTTACACCCAGCAAAATTGAATGGTAACCACTAATGCCTTACCCCCTTTCACCAACCCAACACTCATTCTCCTACCCCACAAACCCGTCGATTGGAGAAAGAAACCCCAAGAGTTCGCCACCGGCTAGGTTGTCACCTCCGGCAAATTCGTTCTACTAAACAACGAAGAAGCTCAAGCTTTTCAAGAAACCCTTATCTCCTACCCATTTTGCCGCGGTCGTAACTCTCCGGCTGCCATCGTTCAACCGTTTCAACAAAAGGGGACGTCTTCAAATCTTATCTCTTACCCATCCTTTGCACAATTGTTGAACGGTAAGTGTTTTGAGTTTTTTTATAGTCGTAATATTATTCGAATTATGGGATTTTGCTGAATCAGTCTTCTGGTCCTTTTCACCGCCAATAGGCAGATAGAAACATTTGAGATGTTAATAGCAGTACCGAGGAGCTTTGTAATTTAAGCTATTTGTATGGACAGTAAGATGTTGTGACTAAAATTTGGATCCAAACAAGCGGGAGGCTGGTACGAAAGTGATAATGAAGTTTTGGTTCAGCTGGTTCGATAAGTAGTCATGTCTTACTGCAGAACCAGGTTATTGGTTTTGTTTATCAACCTGAACGAGGACCAATTTTATTTTTTATTTTAAATGCAGATGTGCATTTAGAGAAATATTGAGTTTTGAAATTTTAATAACAGATTGAAATGTTGATGCACGTGAAACTTCGGCTCTTTTAGCATAGTCGGTTCCTTCATCGACTAAAGAGCAGAAAAAAGGACCACAAATTCGATCAATTACTCTTTATGTTGACTTCAAGCATATTCTTATGTTTCTAACAAAGATAAATTGTGTGATGTATAAAATGAAGTTGTTTCATTATTTATACGAGGATGCGAAGTATGATTAAGATCTATTTAATGAAGAGGATACCTTCTAGGGACAAAGGGTCTATTAAAATATGGCATGGGCAAGCTTTTGGAACTAACTCCTTTCTTAGCCTCCTGATTTATTCTTCTTCAACTAACTGAGAAAGCAAACAGAAATGTGTTTGAAGAATCAAAAGAGCTTAACTCTAAATTTACTTCATCAGTAACAAAAGTTTTGCTACTAATTTATCTTTTCCGTCTCTCTCTTTCCATCATGTACTGTTCAATAAGACTCATCTTCTCAGCCACCTATTTATGCATATATATATGGATTCCCTCTTTATATATATACATATATGTTTTTCTTTTCTGAAGAAAAGAAACCATTTCACCAAATTAATATAGTATGAGGTGTTAAGTAATTATGATATGATTTCTGTGGATTTATTTACCAGAGGGTAAATTTAACTTCGGCTTCATAATTTTTTTGTAGTAATTTCTTTTCCATTCAATTATCCTTTCTCATACTGTACTCCAGTTCTGAATGAAATAAAAGCAGCATTGCTTCATGCTGCAGTCTTTGGGTTTTCGAATTTGATTGCATTTTGGTGGTATAAGCTGCTCAATTTTGTTTGCCATGTAGGGATGAGAGGGAGGAATTTTGGTGTTTGTCACAGTTGTAGAAGCTCCGATCACTACTTCGAAGATTGCAAGAGAAAAATTCCTTGTCCACGGTGTGTAGTCGGAATTCGAAAATGTTTTGAGGTTGAAAATGAAGGCAACAACAAAGGCCGACTTTTCAGAACTTGCAGCAGCTCTTGTGGATTTTTTGACTGGGTAACAACGGAAGAATTGAGTGTAGAGTCGAGTGCCATTAATGAAGTGATGAATCCTACTACCAATGAGGAAGTCAACGAGTTGCCAGGCATGTTCGAACGTCTAGCTCGAATTGCAAACGAACAAAATGTTGAGGTTTCATTGAACTTGACATTTCGCAAAGGAAAGAGAGCCGTCAGAGGATAATGGAAAAGGAAAGGGGCCGGAATGAAGATTAATTATATTCATTTTTGCACTTACTTTAGTTTGCGTTGTTGGGGTTGTGATGTCATGAGAGGATGGAAAAAAAATGGAAGAACCCAACAAGTGTTATTATTCTAGTTTGCACTGACTTTGTTTTAGTTTTGTCTTGAACATTTTGGTAATTTAAAGTAGTGATCGACATTGTGTGCATGAATTAGCTTATGTATTGACGGGTGTAAGTGTGTTTATAGGTGTTGGAAAGTAGGGCATTTTAACGGAACTATAGGTGTAGATGCTCAATTTGCTGTTGATTCTGAGCACCTATAGTTTAGAGGATAAGATCACCTAACAGAATAATTCCTTATCTATTTCAAGAGGGCCTTATCAGTATTCAGGTTCACCCTTATATTTGAGGTTATATTTTGCTTACAATACATTTCGCATGCTATACTTTCATATTGGAATCATTTGAAAGGACAAAACTAATTGTTTGTGGAATTAATTATACCAAGTAGTACAAGAAGATCAAAACCACTACGTCTGCATAAGCTCTATTTGGAGAATTCATTGCTTTGTACGAAAGTAATATAGTGTCTACCTCATATGTAACAGTGCCTCCAGATGTTGATGGCTTGCTATGTTGCATTTCACATTTCACGCTTGCTATGTTGCATGAACATCAAGATTTTTTGACCTACATCCTAGCAAATGCAACCGGCTTTGTTAGGTTTTAAAGGCAGCAGGTTACAATAGGCTGCATATAAAATGCTTTTGGATTAAAATCAAACGAAAACCACCCCAGAAATATCATAAAAGGCATTAGCTAGAAGTCAATTAATTAGCTAAAGAGATATACAAAGTCAAAAAAAGTGCTCAGGATGTGTGCTTACCACTACAGAAAGATTTATCATCTAGATGTGTATGTCCATATAAGGTAGTGTCTTCTATGAATAGGTCATTTGGTAATTTATATTATCCAGGAAGAGGAATAGAGATCACAAATGTGAAATCCTATCAGAAAAAGTGGAAATGGAATAAACCCTAAAACTGAGTGATACGTTGCCTCAGGCAATAATTTACAGCCATAAAATAAAAGAAATCATAGGAGAAACGTTGCCTCAGGCAATAATCTACCTGTTCTTAAGCTCTTCGAATGGGAATTATATTTTGCAAGATCAATGTACAAGGTAGAACCCCTTTAAAGGTCATACACCATCCTCTGATTAGAACATTCCATATCAAAAAAAATGCTACTGTTTATTAAAGATAGCATACTCAACCCATACTTTATATAAAACTGCAGAAGCAAACAACTCTATGTAAAACCCCATACTAAGCCATTCAAGTCACAATAATTCAACAAAATGCAGAAGCAAACAACTCTATATAAAACTGAAACTATCAAGAAGATAGCAATCTTTTTCAACGTGAACAATTATTTCATGGCACGTGGTTTTAACAAAATTCTTCTCTTCCAAAAAAAAAAAAAATAGCATAAATAAATGGCACCTCCTACAGTAACTAATCAAATTCAATTTTCCATAAGCAGAAATCCACATCTTTTAATATTGCTTTGTCGGCTTAAAAAATGAATGATTTCTAGTATAGTCTTTTTCTTCTTCCTCCTCTTCCAGTTAGTACTTAGCCAGGGCCACCTTGTTGGGGAAAATGTGGATGGTAGTATGGAATCGAAAGACCTATTATAGAATATGAACATAAGCACATGCATAGTACAAAATCAAATGGAAATGGAAAGATGTGAACATGTGTAAACCTTGAGAGGTCAACATGGGATTTGTTGACGTTGGATGGACCGAACTCGAGTTTGGTAGGTGCTGCGGGTATGCATGACTTTCAACGTCTCCCTACATAGAACAATAACTCAATTATTAGTATCGAACAAATAATGATATTAAACTAAGTCACATTAATATACTAACCACCAATAGTTGTGAATATGAAAAAGGAGCCTACATTAAATATGGTTGAGATGCTTAAACGACAGGTGCAACCAATGGCGTGTTACTGTGACTCGACGTTATCTCTTTCCCTTTGACGTAGTCTGCACATAAACATGTCTTACAAATATGATGTAGTGTAATATAGTTTACATTAACAAAAGTAACGATGACCATACCTTTGGTTTCTTTGAACAAGACTCCAACGGACCTTTTTTTCGAAGCTTCCTTGGTGCGCCCTTTCTATTGCTCAACATAGGATCACGTACGCACCCGCTTGCATTTTCTAAGTCACCAACAACATGTAAAATGACATTACTCCCACTATCTGACTTTATAGTGAGTAGCTCTTGTTTTTGGTTACTTATCCACGCCTTTATCGCCAGGGACAGCACTTCATTATCGGCAGCGAGGTTTGCAACCTCCGCAAATTCCCGACACATTGAGTACTAACCAAACCAGCGTAATTAACTGCAACCTTGTGTGTGCTCTACAAACGTCTCGCCTCCATCGCCGTAGTAAATACCTCTCAGGCAGTGATGTGATATCATTACGGATCACTATGACGATAGCATGTCGACACATAATTCCTTAAAACTCAAACAAGTGACAACTGCAAACAATTTCACACGTATCTCTATGGAACGAGACAGAGAACTTTTTTATCTTTCATCGCTCATCACACATGACAACCTCACGTAGTTCGTACATTATCCCTGCAGTACCATCCATCGTAGATATGATGTCACAATAAACCTTCCCATTGAGTTGACTTGAACTTTCCCGAATTTCGAAATGGTATAACACTTCTGATACTGCTTCTCCATTTCAAACGTTGTTGTACACGGTACCATTTGCGAGTATGACTTGAAGTCAGCCTGAAACTCCTTCTCAACTTTATTCCCGAGTGCTCGTTCATATTGCTCGACGAACTATTTTAAAGAGGTCTTCGAATGAACATACCCGTCGAAGAAGGCATTCATACTCTCACTGCGCTGAGTTGTTGACATTCCTGCCCAAAATGTGGTCTTCAAATAGCAAGGAACCCATCGACCTCTATTTTCAAACAGTCCCGATAACCAATCATTACTGTGCAAGTCATATGTGTCCAGCATCGCTCTCCAACCTTCTTCGAATTCTTCAACAAATTGCGAATCATACACCAAGCCACGTATGCTCGAAAAAATCGAAACCTTATCACTGTGGTATCCAAAATTTTCTGGCAATTTCTTCAGAATATGCCACAAACACCATCGATGTTTTGGAAACGGAAAAACAATCCCAATCTCATTTTGCATAGCCCTATCTTGATCAGTAATGATTCCCTGGGGAACTTTTCCATACATACACTGAAGTCACGTCCTAAATAGCCACACAAAAGTATCCGTGTCCTCATTCGACAACAAACCACAACCGAATAGTGTTGATTGTCCGTGATGATTAACGCCAACAAAAAGGACAAAAGGCATATCGTACTTGTTAGTTAAGTAAGTGGTGTCAAATGTGACAACGTCGTCGAATTCTTTGTACGCTTCCCAACACCTATTATCTGTCCAAAATACATTTCTCAAACGAGACTCATCATCCAAATCTATGCTGAAGTAGAATCCCGAGCATTGGGCTTGCATCCTAGAAAATTAGGACTGTATTGATGCGGCATCTCCTTCCCTAAGCCTTAATCGTCTCACTTGTTCAACATAATTTCTACAATCATTTTCCACGCAAGTAATATTTTCATATCCACCCGCTTCAACAACTATGGAGTTGTAGCTTTTATACAATGGAATTCCTGTCATATCATTTACTTCAAACTTCCATTTCACATGTGAACTCAACTCCCGATTGCAATCTCGACTTTGAAGGACTTATTTTATGATTGTGGTCGAGGTGGACTTTGTTAATTCTCCAGATCCCATGATAATCTGAACATGCAGTGATCCTGGCTTTACAATTTGTCTGAATTATTGGTTGGGGCTTTAAAGAACCGCTTGTACTAGTTGTTCTTCGACCTTCACGGCTACATGTGAAGGTGACATATTTCATTTTCCCATCATCCCCTTTTTTCGAATTCCTTCTCCTAACTGGAAACCCAACATAATACGCATATCCTTTATAAAAGTCTCACAATTCTTTTTTTTTCATTGAAGGTCATTCCCACCTTCGGCACCATCGGATCATTTTCTCCTAACGTTTGCTCTTCCAATGATATTACATTGTCCGCAACATTCTCATCAGCAGTGTCTTTCATATTTGCTCCTATTGTAACACAATGAGTGACAATATTCAATACATCTCATCTTTCAGTTATAGGCAATTTATAGAAACAGAGAATCTCATATTCAACTATAAAAACGACACTATAATTTTCAAGAAACATCAAGGTATTGACACTATAAAAAGGACACTACCATCTCAAACAACCAACATTTACGAATGTTTCGATTTCGCACTGTGCATTTTCAACAAATTTCTGAGAGACCGAAATTGGACCAAGATGCTCAAGTTTCTACCCAATATGGTACATAATAATCAAATGGGTTGAAAAGAGTCAACGAAATATGTAGTCGAAAATTTGTGTATTCCATAAAATGTGTGATTAAAACTATTTCTTTCTTTTAAAGTATATTTTAATCACTTTTATAGTTGAAGCAATATTTAAAAATTACATATGAAAATCACGCACAGAAAGAGTTCATGTAGATGCAATATTAACAAATGAAAGTAAATCAAATTACAAATGTGACAGTAAAGGTGGTCATTTTGGTTCAGAAATTCGAAATTAATAATTTTCAAAACTTTATTATCGTTTGGTTTATTTCTCGAAAGCTATAGATTTGAGTCTAACCAATTTTACATTCGTGCAAATTTCAACAAATTTCTGAGAAATCAAAATCCATCTGAAACATAATGACATTACCTGAGCTTGGCTCCACTAGGTTTTCCGGTATCGGGGAATTGCAGATTCGGCCACTGTCGGAGTTGGGCATCACCGTCTTCATAGTTGGGAAGCAATGGCTTCGATTTGGAGGGAAGGCTTTGCGAAGGACAATGATGGGTTGGGAAAGACTTGCAAAGGGCAATGACGGGTTGAGAGATTTCGCCTTCACCGGATGTGAAATTCACGACCACACTGAGAGTGAAATCGACGGTGAAAAGAAAGCGGGTTTTTCGTTTTGGTGTTAAACGCCTCTGCTGACTTCAATTCTGCTGGGTTCAAGATTTTCATTTGGCTTATTAGATTAGTCAAACTGACCAGCTGCTCCCTCACGTGAAATGCACATGGTTTCTAAAAATTTTAAATTTCTGTGGATTTTCTGTGACCCAATTATGTACATAAGGCATTAGTGATGCTATTAATGTGAAAACAATTTTCATGCTTCCAAGTGTCATAGTAAGATTGGTTAATATACTAACATAACCTATAAAGTGAATTGTATTCCCTACCCAATTCTATTTGTGATATGCATCCCCAATTCTAATTGCACCAAAATTCAAATTGTGAACACCCTATGGGTGGCTATAAATACCGCAAGAATGTCAGATTAATCATCATATAGAAAAATTTTATATACACGCGACAAAGAGGAAGAGAGAAGGTATAGAGGAAGAAGAAAGAGTTTTCACGTGCAAGCAATTTATTTGGTTTTCAAATCTATCAAGGTAAGATACTTTTGTATCAGTGGTTTGTTTGCGTGTACTTTTATATTCAGTAATTTATGCATGAATTACCAATGGACCTTCGGGTTCTTTAGAAAGAGACGAGAAATCCTACAGGAATTTAAGAGATGAGTATGTCACTTGGTTACCAATATACTCCATATGAGAAAAAAGTGATATGAGGTGTTTTATTTTATTGTTATATAATTGTCTATGAGAACTGCACGTATCTTACTATTATTTTTAAATATTCACTCTTACAATAAGGCTAGTTTGGGTCGATTGAAATTGTGGTGGGATGATGATGAGGATCCGAAAAACGAAAAGCATTAAGTTTTCTATCTTTTAAGTTGTTAGTTGGTTTAATTTGATAAAAAAAAAACGTGTTATTTAATTAGTTAGGTGTTTTTTTTTTCAAACATCGATGTCAATGATTTAATTTAGATTTATGAATGTTCCAGCTATTTTATAAAAAATTTATTTTTATCGTTCCGTTTTTAATAATTAATATAAAGAAATGTAAATACTTGGTAACATTTCAAAATTTATTAAAATTTGGGGGTGTTACATCGAGATAACCCAATGAACTTAATAACTCGAGTCAAAAAGGCTATGAAGTAAGTCCTAATATTCAACAAGTGCAAAATCATTTTTTTAAGCACAACAAAATTATATGGGGGCTTAGATCCCTAGCATGTGGTTATTCCCTAGCTTATATTTGTTAGCAAAACACACTCTAAACAAATTTTGTTAACATGCATGGAATCAACACTTCTATATAATATCCTTCACCAGCTCGACAACCCGAAAACTTATCTTACAATGTGGTTAAGTGATAAAGAATATATGTTAATATAAATTTTCAAACAACTTACAACCCAGTTCTACCAATTTAAATTCTCTATCAATAAAAAATTTTCACATCTAGAAAACAATTATTCACAAGTATTGTGCTCAAAGTAACTTGGGATCTCACATGGACAAGCAAATATTAAAAAAAAAAAAAATTAGATAGAAATAGCATATTGTTCATATATCATGAAAAAATAACAATTTTAAATATGAAACAATCTTAAGCTGGCAAGGCTATCTAGCATATCAACACAATTAGCACAAAGTAAGCACAATAACTCAAACTTAAACCACACATTGTCTTCAATGTGTAAAGAACAAGATAAAATAAAAGAGGGGATAACGAAACTTCTCCGATTGGATATTTGTGAAGGGGTATTATTACTTGATTTGGACTTGTGATGCTCTTGAATAGCTTGCGTAAGTGACCTCGTACACTAATTTACTCCAAAACTTGGCTTGGAACTATGGATAAATGGGAATTCAAAAATTACCTACAAAAATATTGATAACTAATCAAATAAAAACAAGAAAATACATAAAAATAAATAAAAAGATTAAAAGCTCGAAACTGGGTTGACTCCCAATAAGCCATATTTTATAGTCTTTGGCTCAATTTTAACAATTGAATCATCGACATCTAAAGGAGGCTTGGATGCCTTGTCCATTTTTCTTTGTTTGGCTTTGTTCCACTCTTCTTTATATCTTCAAAACTTAATATTACCTCTTTTCATATAATTTGACTTGTATATTCCATCCAATTCAAATTCAACTATGAAGATTTTCACATCCTCGTCGAGCTGAATTACAAAATCAATATCTTGACAATCAACTAAGTCAAAAGAATGTAAGTTGATTTTCTCCTCATTGATTTAACTCCATTGTAATTAAATTTTCACTTATTTTAGGCTATTTTTCAATGGTTGAACTCTCATCGTGTTGAATGATTGGTCCACAATCAAACTCCAAGGAGAATGGCAAGCCTTTTCTATTAACTCCGTCGAGTGGATTATAACCCTACTTTTGAAATTCATCCCAATATCTGTAATCTCCCACAAGCATGTTGTCTACATCCAACTTGGCAAGTTCATAGTAATACTTTGCAAAAAGCACTTCTTTCAAAAATAAAGAACATCTCCTGAAATTTTTATGTCATTGTACCAATCGTCAGGTACGTAATCTCTCACGAGCATGTGACATCATCGAAATTCGTCCAATGCTTATTTCGACATTTCAAATATTATCTAAACAAACGAAGTTTCGACATTGAGGTATCGGTGTACGAATACAAGCATTGTCCTGTACAATGTATTGCTTGACAAATTTCACATATTGGACCTCCAATCATATATCCATAGTTAATGTAGCAATTAGACATTGCAAAAATTTTTTCACTTTACCAAGTTCAAAATAATGCAACTATAGTTGAAAAGTACAAAGAGAGAATACCAAAAAAAGATAAATTAACAATATGGAGGTCAGCAAAAACATACAAAAATAAAATCAATTAAAATAAATAAAAATAAATTGTTAAAACAAAAGTAAACTGAAGTGGTAATCAAAGTAGGAATATTCCCTCGTAACGGCGTAAAAAAATTGTTCGCTAAAAGTGCAAACCGTAAATACACGAGTCGTTTTCAAGTAATAAAGTGGACCTTTTGAGTTCGAATTGTTGATCTTTCGAGAAATGTTTACTTTCAATTACACAACTTTAATCAATTCAATTTAACAATGAAAACAAACAAAATTTAGATTTTTATTTTGAGAATAAGGAAAGATAGCTAAAATTTTACAAAATAAGAAAACATAAGTACTTGGGGATTTCGAAGGAAAGTGTGGTTGAGATTCATGGTTTTACTTAACCGTGGCCTAATTAATTTTTTCACAAATCAGTTAATAAATTACTCATTTACAATGTTAGACTTGGCTTTTCAATTTTAATTAATTCATCTCTCAATTGAAATTAACCCTAGTTGATTGGTTTACTTTAGTACACCTCTATGTCGATTAAAACTAAACAACGATATCAAATCTTTTTGAAAATGGCCAAATAGGTCACCTAGTATTAGGGTATATCTCTATCCCCTACATGAACGTAAGATATTTACTATTTGATCTAAAATGTATAATCTTCTCTTGAAATACAAATCACTAAACTCAATCATTTAATCGCCAAATAAATGAAAGGCATTTAACACGATAATAAATACACATGAAAAACAAACATTTTAATATTAAAGAGCAAATATTAAAATTAATTAAAGTCTAGCTACTACTATAAATCCCAACACAAAAAACTTAGTACATTTTATATATTTGATAACAAAGGAAAATATTTATAAAATAGATTGCAAATAGAAGAAAATAATGAAGAAACAATGGGATAATAAATAAAACCCTTATTTGGTCAAATTTCTCAATGTTGCCATTGATGAATCTTGAGTTCTTCAAGCATTTCTCCAATTTCTTGATTGATTCTTCTTGTTTATGCCATTGATTTTTCTCCCAAAATATCAAGAAAATCGAGAGGGAAAAAAATGAAAGGGGTTGACCCCAAAAATTGGGCTCTCCACGTAGCCAACCGAAAGCTACTCCAAGTGTTCCTTCCTGCATGCAACAGCAAATGGTCAAGCGTATATGGCCGGTACTAGCGGTGGCCATATACACTCCTACGATCAAGTCAATCGACGGTGGTGGGAATGATGTCGGAATGCGCAAACTCAAGGGGGAGGAAAAAATGTAATATCTTGGTTAAGGAATAAATCGTACATAATACTTACCTTATTTTTGGCCAAGTTCTTGTTATTTATAGGTAAAGGGCATCGCTAGATGTAAGACACGTGTGAACATTCGATGTGTGCAATGTGTCTGCTCGTAGGTGTCCATTCGTCGCTTATTAGGTGGGGCGTGCAATTAATTCTTCTGATTTTGAATTGACATATGACAGAGATGTGCCACATGTTTCCACAAAGTGAAATTATCGTATATGAACGGTGTCAAGTTTTGTAATATAATATGGAAGTCAAGAGTATCGAACCCATAAGGATTATAATTTAATTCTCACTAAGTACTATAATGGTATAATTTCTACTTTATTCAGATGAGTAGATGATTGAACAGTTGTTTCAAACTAATGTAATGTGATTCGTTGTGACAAAGTTGATGAATGCAATTTATCAATATGAGAAGGCCTAGGGATTGATTTCACTTTACTCTCAATTATGATTCAACGATTTTCAATTATTCCAGTTAACTTTCCTATATTTAAAAGCAAGAATCCTAATATATTCATCTCCCCTCTAGCTAGAAAATAATTGTAGATTCCAATTACAATATCTTTATTCCAAATTGAAAATCAAGAATTTATAAAAGTCTCGATTCTTTTATGGAGTAAGCTTTACAGATTTTATACTTTCTCTCGAAATCCATAAAACCTATGTTTTATCAATCTTATGATCACGCCTAAATTTTCGTCTCTCGAGCGTCGTAATTGACTAGTATGTATTCATTCAATTATTAATCAAGTAACTGAAAGTATTAAAATCATAACACAATTAAATATATGCGAGAAAATCAAAAGAAATAATTATAAAATCGTCAACCCATAATCTCAAGTCGGCTACATCAAACCCTAGATAAATCATTTAGTTCGTGATATGGAACATGAAATTCATATCTCATGATAAACAAAATATGCAAAATGATGGAAAAAAACTAGTTTTTTGGGGTAGATCTTCAATCTTCTTCCTCGATGTTGTTCTTGCCTCCTTTGGTGTCTTCAATTTTTGCCTCCTTCAAATTGTATGGTTGAATTCTTCAATCTTGCTCCCTTCAATTGTTCGAGAAAATAGGTTTTTTTGAATAATATTTATAGTATATTGAAGTTCTTGAATGAATTAGGGTTGAGTTGGGCCAAGAAAAGAGTCCAAAAATATAAAAAATTATTTTCCTGCATATCCGATGCCTTGGCATCCAAGATGGGTGTTGCGCATCGTCCATTCTGGTCATTTCTGAATCATGGGCGCTTTGGCGCCCCGGCTTAGCCAAAAAAAAGATTGTACGTCTTTCAGTGTTTTTAGCATAATTTTTTCTCTCAATATCTGATTGAAGTAATTCAAGATGCATTGAAAAGATAACTCAAAGAGATACAACTTTTCTTCATACATCATTCTCCAATTCGATTGTTTGCTATGTCAAAAGTGGATCCCAATATGAGACGAAAACTCTGGAGTATAACTTTTCGGTTGAAAATTAATTTGTGATCATATTTTGACTAAAATTGACCATTTCGACCTCTTTCTTCATCCAATTGACTCCTAGCACTCTCAGATCTTCATTTCGAGGTTCGAGATAACTTTTGATTATTTGCATTTTAGTCCCCAAATTTTGTATCTCTTACAATTTAGTCCTTTCCTCCAATTTTGTCAACTTTTGCTTATTTATTTCATTTTCATCAACCTATATCACAATATCAAAATACACATTAAAACGCTCTAAAACACTCTTAAGGATGGCAAAATAATGAATTAAGTGACATAAATATCGTGACTGTAAAGTACTCATCAAAATGTCACATCAATAATTCCTTAAGATACAGAGACAATCTTGACCAAAAGATCCGTTTTTGAAATTGGCTGTAGAGAGGTGCTTCTCCTCTTTTTCACAGCATAACGTCTCGGTTACCTCACACTTCAGAAGCAACTCCTCGAATCATGAAGACGCCTCGAACTATATAATTTTGGTGACCTCACGCCTCGGACACGACGTTTTCGGATGAGCCTCCTCTTCACATTAGATCGCCGTCCATCTGAAACAGACGCGGCGAGATATTATGTGAGGGGACGTAACAAAAGGAAAAGAAAATAAAAAGAAAAAGGAGGAAGAAGAATGCCCAAAGCGGCCCATTTTACTTTAAAACCATATCCCATAAATTGCAGCCTTGGTCTCTAAAGATTCAGAAATAAATTAAAATGGTCCCAAGCTTTTTAAAGTGGCGCCCAAAAATTAAACCATTGGTTTCATTTCGCAGCAAGTCTCCCAGATAATTGCATGCCACGTTCCTCAACTTTGAACTCGTACAATTTGATCCTCAAATTTGATTTTAATATCAATCGTGCCCTTCAAAAATTGCAACCCCAGGTCCTTGAACTTTTGACTTGATCACTTCGGTCCAAAATTCATGATTTTGCATAATTTCAGTCCCTTTTCTCCTCCTTTGTCTTTGTTATATTTCAATTCGGGGTTTTGACCTACAAAAGCCAAAAATACATTATCGTTAATAGAAATTGGCATAATCACTAATTAACTTATTTGTGTATTAAATAAGTTAGCAAAAAAACTTATCAAGGTTGAAGAGTTGGAATCTGATTTTGCATCGTCACTACAGAGCTATCATATTAATCATTCTATGCATTGTACTTTATGCAACTTGACTGAGGCAAATCTTGCAGTAGATGCCATTGCCTTGGATATAGATTGCAGCGAATAGGTGAGGTATCACCTTGCCTCTAATAATAATATTATGTCAGACGTCTAAGGGGCTATCCTAATCGCCTTGAGAAAGGCAGGTAGAAGAGATGATGTGAACAATTTTGATTCTGTGTGGCATTTTATTTAGCCAGTTGCCCTGTAGGCAGAAGTGAATACGTAATATCTTATTCATAAACAACTTAAACTCCCCCTACAAAAAAAATAGTCGATCTCAAACCTTAAAAAAATATGTCAACGGGGTAACTTGCATTGTACAAAAAGAAACAAAAACTCCAGTTGAAAGTTAAGCAGTTAGTAAAACATGTCATACATTTTTTGTTTATTCAAAGGGGAGGATAACTTCGTCCTTTTTTATTTGACCTTAACGGCTAAAATGGACATATTTTGTCACCTGGAACATACAATGCTTATTTCCCCAAATGTTGGGGGGATGTCTGGTACAATTTTCAAATGTTAAGTGAATATCCCATACGTTTTTGAAAGGTTGGAGACCAAATATGCTATTATCCCATATTTTTATTTTCTAGATATCCAACTTCATCGAGCCAATTTCAGGATTGATTTCGAATTCCAGAAACAGAAGTTAGAGAAGGTTTTGATACAGTTTTCAAGAACTAATACATTATTTCATAGCATATCTCGACTGACTAAGCAATTAAGCAATGAGTTAATAATAACTAGTTATTCATATCAGTTCACGTAATGAAATATTCTTGACATGTTTTTTAGCTACATTATTCGATCATTTAGATAGGTTCTTAGTATCGTTTTAAAGTATTTGCAATGACTTTCGAGATTCATCTTTTGAAAAAATAAAATGTTAAGCGATAAATTAAAATAACGAGTCAAAAACTACATCTTTTAGTTGTTAATTTTTCGGTGCACCTTTCTTAATAGTCAAGGCAAGATCTTAACATTTCCTTTTCTATTCAAATCATCAAGGCTTTTGATGCCGTTTGAATGGTTCGATTTTTTTAGTTATTTTAAAATTCCTTTTCTATTCTCTGTTGGATGGGTTATTTTTTGCAACATAATGTACTTTGTTGATCGTGTGTTATAGTTTGGTTTTCATATACAAATAACCTTTATGAATATATCGTGAAATGAAGCATTACTTCTATCGTTTCCACTAGCTTGGGTCGCGAATCTAGTGACAGTGTGGGTGGTTAGATTAGGATAGAAATGTTAAATAGGAGGAACGGACAATCACTATCTAACCAAGTAGTGAACTTCGAACGACTAGCACAAGTTGACTTGTGAGTCGAGCGAGCGTGTGAGTTCATGAGTAAGATAACTCCTCATGAATAGAAATCTAATTTCAATAATATAAATAAATAATCGAATCGAGTCAACAAGTTGGTGGGTCACGTGATGGGCAAAGCTGAGTATCTAAGTGCAGCCCATCTAACACCACTAATTGAGAAGTGAATGAAGCATTTCCCTTTTTAATTAATTATGTTCTCTTTTTTGTTTTCTGTTTCCCATATTTAAATTAATTAAATGTTAAGACCATTTTGCACTTCTTAAAATGTCAACTGAAGCGGCATATCTGCTGAACTGTATAACATTTTAGGATAGCGGTGCTAAAATATATAAGTTTGGGACCCTGCTGCAATTTTCACTACTACTTATCCATGTAGTCCTTTTTCAATGCAATTTTTATTACAATTTACGTGGAAAGAAAATAAATTCTAAACAATTAAATTATCTAAAAATTATTTACACAAAAATCGTCAAATAGAAGTATTTAATTAATTTTATTTCCAATCTAAAAACTATTATGCTTGTCTATTTTTCATTGATAGGTAAATTGGAGGGAGAGGGAGTGAATGAGAAAGAAAGAGCAAGTGAATTATCTGAAAAATAAAAATCTAGTCTTCTAAAGAAAATATTATCCTTATTTTTAAGAAAAACATAGTCACGTAATCAAAAATAGGAAAATATTTATCATGAAAAAAATATCAATCAAATAGTACAAAAGTAGAAATCTGAATGAAAAAAATGATATTTTCCATGAAAAGTATTGACAATTAAACGCAATCAAAATGCTTAAGTAATAAAAAATTATACTTGCGTCCGAACTCCGAGCACAAAAAGCAATGATAATCCACCAAAAATATTACATATCCTCAAAATGTCAACTCCTTTAGAGTTGAGGAAGAATACAAACCAGACAACACTTATTTCAGACCACTACCATTAATTGAGAGCGAACAATTGTACCGGCCAATTACGTTTTCGACCATCAGGTCCTATCCCCGTGAGCTCCACTGAAATATCAATGCTGCGATGCTGAGCAGCTCGGGCAACACTGATGCGAGATTGCACGCTCACAGCAGGGCTAGTGTTCGTACCAACTGCGGCTAGTTTTTCACTAGTAACCTCCGCCGATGCCATTGCAATTGGTTCTCGAAATGTCAGGATAGTTTGGGACCAGTGAGTTTTAGGATTGTAAGGCGATGTGGATAAATTGGTTGGCATTTCATTACAAAACCTTTCAGTAAATCCAGTCTCGAACCACAAGACTAATCCATGACACCAAGTGATTTCTGGCTTTGACCCCATGGAGTTATTCGTAGAAGTGATCAACTTTGGTTCCAGTTCGACTATTGCTGTAAGTTCCATCTGCTCAGATCACATCGTCCCCAGGTTGAAGGTCTGAAGAAAGAGAGAAATTATTTCGTCTTGGAACTTTTACAGAGTAGGCAGTCGACCAACCATAGTATAAATTTGCAGTAGAACTGGAACCAAAAGCATTGGATAAATAAACTAAGCCCCAGTTTGGGCTCCATTTTAATTCTAATGCATTTTTTCTTCTTTTCAACCACAAGTTTTCAATAAAATAACATTACATATAAACCCAAAACTTTTTCTTCTTTTTTAACCACACATTCTCCAAAAAGTCACTATTCCAAAATACATTTTCTCCCAAAACCTCGCTAAAATGGGGGCCCAACCAAGGGCTAATTTTGCATTGTAGAAAAAGTTTATATAGTAAACATGAGGTAAGCCTCCTGTCCCAGAGCCCAAAGGTCATATTAACCCCATTGATTTTTTCCACATCTCATAATCACCATCTCAAATAGGAAACATGCTGGAGCATTATGATTGATGAAACTTCGGCCACCATCATATGAAAAATTTACTAGCTTATTCATCAAAATGATTAAAGTAAATCAAAAAACCTACCTGAAGAACTTGGGTAGGAGTGACGATATCACAACTGTCAATGACGTCAACAATAGGATTCCGAGCAGCATTCTCAACTTCTTCCAATCCAATACACGACATATTGAAACCATAAACATTTTCCCAAAATGGTATACTAGTACCTCCTTTCCCAAATCCTACAACAAACTGTAAATTGAAAGGAAGGCAAAATCATTCTCTCTGTCAACAAGAAAACATGTCGAGAACAACAGCTAAAACGGAAATGCTCAATTCACCATAGTAGTCGTGTCTGGGAGAATTGCACCTCCAGGCTTCAACCATCGATCTCGAGCAAGCAACACAGTACTGAGCATTGACTCATAGAGAAGGTAGTATGATGCAGCACCAACGGGACAGTTTATTACAAAATTAGAATAGATCTTGGGAAGGGGGAATTAGAGAGAAGAAAGGGATGGGGATGTTGGAATTGATTGAATTTAATTTGGATTTAAAACATTAAATGTAATATTTAATGATGTGGGCCATTGCAATTAATTTGGGTGAATTGGAAAAGTCTCCAATATAAGCCCATATGTTGATAATCCAATTTTAAGTGTTTTTTATATGGAAAGGAGTCTCACATCGAAAGTTTACAAGAAAATAGTCTTGTTTATATAGTGGGTTGTGTGAATAATATATAATTTAATAAGTTACCTACCACTTGGCTAACTTTAGCTAGCCAAAGGCTAGTCACCACTAGAGTGGTGCTTTGCACCACTTGCGCTGCTCCCCGGACCAGGACCCGGACCCGGATCCGGTCCCGGCACGCGCACGTCGCAAAGTACGCATTGGGCGCTTTAGAGGTGCACTTGGCACTTGGCACATACGCATCGTCGCGAGGAGCTGGGGAGCCTTACAGTTTTCGAAAATGGACTCGTGGTTCGATGACGTGGCAGCACAAGGCTCGGTAAGTTGGCATTCTAGGTGGCGCACGAGTGGTAGGTTGCGTCCCTTCGTCCTGCGTGGCGGTTAGATGTACGCGTGGCATCCGCATGGCTGTGACTATTCAGAAATTGGTGAATAGGCATGATGAATGGAGCTTTACAGTTTTAGAAAATGGACTCGTGGTTCGATGACGTGGCAGCACAAGGCTCGGTAAGTTGGCATTCTAGGTGGCGCACGAATGGTAGGTCGCGTCCCTTCATCCTGCGTGGCGGTTAGATGTACGCATGGCATCCGCATGGCTGTGACTGTTCAGAAATTGGTGAATAGGCATGATGAATGGAGCCTTACAGTTTTCGAAAATGGACTCGTGGTTCGATGACGTGGCAGCACAAGGCTCGGTAAGTTGGCATTCTAGGTGGCGCACGAGTGGTAGGTCGCGTCCCTTCGTCCTGCGTGGCAATTAGATGTATGCGTGGCATCCGCATGGCTGTGACTGTTCAGAAATTGGTGAATAGGCATGATGAATGGACACTTCACTTCATGGTTCAATTTGGGCCGTCAGATTATGAAAATAGTGCGATCCAATGGCTAAGACGAATCAGACCAAGTGGTGCACCAGTTCCTGAAATGTCACACACCTATTTCATGAGACACTTCAATCTCTATAAATAGAGACCCCCAGATTCGTTTTTGACACACCAAATCAATTACGAATTCAATTGATTTCTAAATTCTTCTCTCTCCATATTTTGCTCTAAAAATTCTCTTATATTTCCATACTTATTCCGTTCGAGTACGATCATTCATTGGTTCGACCGACAAAGTTGGTATTGTGCAGTATCGACTTTGGAAGGAGCGTTGTATCTTGGAAGACAGACGTCCATAATCCCATTTGCACTTCATTGGGGGGCGAAATCTGTTTTAAGGAGATTTGCTTATTTTATTGGCATACCTCGCTTCATTTACTGTTTTCTATTTTTCTGCTTATTTTATTTGTTCTTTTGATTGCATTAGTCGAATTTTCGACAACAGGGGATTCAATAGAAGGGAGGAAAAAAACAGGAAGAGAGAAAAAACGCCATAAGCCACCAAATATTATTCATTCATCATCAACTGAAAACTACAATGCAAAATAGGTTTAAATAGTAAAGCAACCCTAACAAGATTGGGCCCGAGCCCATACAAGTCCAAATTTTAAATAATAGTCCAAAAGATAAATAAAACTTAAATAAAATAAGTAAACGTCCGATGTCCTTATCAACTCTCTCGGGGTGGGAGAAAAGTCGACCCTATCGAGTGGATATATCACCATAGGCTGTCATCAATCTCCCAATCATAAGCTGAGTGGTTGGGCAAGTTTCTTCCGACATCTGTAAAAATGTGTCAGTGGAGGTCTGAACCTGGTGTCCTCACCAACTCTCCTTGGGTAAATAGGAGGCGATCTAAGCCAAGGAAGATCCTGCTAACTCCGATAAAACTCCAATAAATTTGGATCCAATTGCTGCAGTGTCTCTCTGGAGATCCATGTACAATCAGAATTTGGTCGACCAACCTAACGAACGAGGAAGCGCTGAACCTCTCCATCATTAGTAAACACAATTTCTTCATCTAAAATAGCATCCATTTTATCTATGTGTGCTGTGAGAGGTGGTAGTGGGTTAGAAGTGGCCAAATAGTCGGGATCAAGGTCCACAAAAAGAGGTAACAAAGGGTCATCTGAGGGAATGAAATGACCTTTATAAGCTACTAGGTCCTCAACATTGAAAGTAGAATAGTAACCAAGATGTGGTGGAATGTCAACAACATAGACATTTGGACCAATTTGCATTAAAATTTTAAAAGGACCAGCACTACGGGCTTGAAATTTGGAGGCGGGTCCATGTAGACGCCGCTCTCGCCTAATGCGGACCATAACGTAATCCCCAACGTTAAACTCAATATGTCGTTTCTGCAAATCAGTTTGGAGTTTATATTTTGCATTACTAGCTTCAAGTTGTTTATTGATCTCAATATACAAATCACGAAGATGTTGTGCAAATGCTTCGGCTGACACTGACACTCTAGCATGTGGGGACATAGGGATGAGATCTAACGATTTCCTAGGCTTGTACCCATGAATAGCTTCAAATGGACCCATACCTAATGAACGATTTATGGAGCTATTATACGCAATTTGAGCTACAGGAGGGATCAAATCCCTATTTCGAAGATTTTCTCAGACCAGACAACGTAATAGGTTATCAAGACTTCGATTAACTACTTCAGTTTGACCGTCACTCTGAGGGTAGTAGGCTGTAGAAAATTTCAATTTGGTACCCATCTTTTACCACAAAGTCCTCCAAAAATGACTAGTGAAACAAATATCCCTATCGGACACAATGGTCTTGGGAAGCCCATACAATTTAACAATCTCACTAAAGAACAACATAGCCACCTTAGACGCATCTGAGGTTTTGCTACAGGGGATAAAATGAGCCATTTTCAAAAAACGGTCAACAACCACAAAAATAGAATCATGTTTCTTTGGGGTGCGTGGAAGGCTTAATACAAAATCGATACTAACATCTTGCCAAGGACAATTAGGGACGGGAAGAGGGGTGTATAGGCCTGTGTTCTGCTTCTTCTGTTTACTCAATTGACAAGTGTTACAAGTACTAACAATCTTAGCCACGTCTTTCTTCAAGCTAGGCCAATAGAATTGACGTTCAACTTTCTCTATGGTCTTATCACATCCAAAGTGACCGTCTAACCCTCCCGCGTGAACTTCCCACACTATGAAATCGCGCACTGAAATTCGAGGGATGCACAATTTATTGGCTCTAAAGAGATAACCCTCCTCAAGTCGGAAGCCATCTGTGGCGCTTGATTGTCCCCTTTGTAAATCAAGAAAGATATCTTTAAAATCGGGACATGCCTTGTAATCCTCCTTAAATCTTTCAAAATCGATGACCTCGACACTCATGATCAACAAAAGGGAGACATGACAACTTAATGCATCAGCTACTTGGTTTTCCACGCCCTTCTTGTGTTTTAAAAAAATGAATAGGCCTGCAAATATTCGACCCAACGACCATGCCTAGAGCTTAATCGTTTCTGGGAGTTGAGGTAACGGAGGGCCTCGTGATCAGAATAAAGGACAAATTTCTGGGGCAACAAATAGTGGTGCCAACAGCGTAAAGCCTGGACCACCGCATACAGTACCTTATCATAAGTTAAGTATCGCTGTGTGGCTTCATTTAACTTCTCACTGAAGTAGGCAACAGGGTGACGATCCTGACTCAAGACTCCGCCTATACCTACCCCGGAGGCATCACATTCAACTTCAAAGACTTTGAAAAAATCGGGAAGGCGCAGAACAGGAGCCTCCGTCATTCATTTCTTGACTAACTTAAAGGCCTTAGCCGCCTCTTGTGTCCAATGAAACTCCCCTTTCTTCATGCACTCCGTGATAGGCGCCATAATAGTGTTAAACCCCATAATAAAGCGACAGTAAAATGTAGCTAAGCCTTGAAAGCTTCTGACGTCATGAATAGCTTTGGGCTCAGGCCAGTCAATAATCGCCTAAACCTTAGCAGGGTCAGCAGATACTCCTATCGAAGAGACAATGAAACCCAAAAAATGACTGTATCGGTGAAGAAAGAGCACTTCTTGACATTAGCATATAGATTAGTTGCACGAAGTGTAGAGCAAACTTGTGTGAGGTGGTCAAGGTGTTGCTCCTTAGTCTTACTATAGATGAGGATATCATCAAAGTAGACAACAAGAAACTTTCCCATGAAAGGTCGGAGAGTTTGTGTCATTATCCGAATAAAGGTATTTGGCGCATTACTTAGCCCAAAAGTCATGACCAGCCATTCATAAAGACCATCTTTCGTTTTAAACGCGATCTTCCACTCACCACTCGGGCGAATTTGAATATGATGGTATCCACTCTTCAGATCAATCTTCGAAAAGATTGTGGCACCAACCATCATATCTAACATATTGTCAAGTCTAAAAATGGGAAAACGATACTTCACCATGATCCTATTGATCGCGCGACTATCCACACATATCTTCCAAGAACCATCCTTTTTGGGCGTCAATAGGGCGGGGACAGCACACGGGCTTAAACTCTCACGAATGAATCCTTTGTGAAGGAGGTCATCCACTTACCTTTGAAATTCAGCGTGCTCGGTAGGATTCATCCTATAATGAGGCAAATTTGGGATGGATGCCCCTGGGACGAAATCTATAATATCCCGTAGAGGAGGTAGATGATCAAGTAGGTCCTCCGAAAAGACATCTCGAAACTCTTGGAAGATCGACTGGACTTCACAGGGCTCTCTATTGTGGAGTGGGATGAAACATCCATGACCACTAAAGCGAACACAACTGAGTCACCAACAAGTGTACACTCAAACTCCGTACGACTAATGATGTGCAATCCCTTTCGTTCCACACTCTTCTTCGTTTCCAGTGGGCCAACAAGCTTTGGGGGCAGTGGATCAAGGTAAATCTTCTTTCCATTAAACACGAAGGAGCAGGAATTGGATCGACCATAGATGGTTACATCTAGGTCAAATAACCAAGGTCGTCCTAAGTTGATGTGCCCGACATCCATTGAAATGACGTCACAGCATATATGGTCCTTATACTTGAGAAACTGGATAGGGCAACACTCCTTGAAAACTATAGAAGAGGTATCAACCCAAGAGACGCTATATGACTGAGGGTGAGGAACAGACTTCAACCCTAGACGGGATACAGTAGCCATCGAAATCGCATTAATGCAGCTGCCACTATCCACGATAACTTTACAGCCCTTATTATTAATCTTGATGTAAGTTTGGAAGATGGCATAACGGCGCCAATCATCGGCATCCCTAGGCTGGGTAAGAGTGCGATGGACGACACCGACTCTAGGCGTATGTGGGATAAGGGGACTAGCCCGAATACAACCTAAGAAGGTATCTTCACTATCCTCCAAGTCATCAAACTCTTCTAACTTAGGCTCATAAACTTGGTCTTCTAGTGGCTCATCAACTATACCTTCACGCTCTTCCAAAACTAGGGCTCGGCTAGGACACTTAGAAGCAATGTGACCAAAACCCTTACAGTTGAAGCATTGTAAATGAGAGGACGTTCTTGAAACCTCAGAACCTCTACCTTTGCTATCCGATATAGAGGTAGTATTAGAAGGAGGAGGTCCTAGAATAGACTTAGGGGATGGAGTGGATGCAGAAGAGGTTGCAGTGCAGGAGTCACTACAATTTCTGTACGGTGCCCTAGTCACTAACTCGTAATCCCGAACGAAAGAGTAGGCGTGCTCAAGAGTGGTGACGCCTCTAAGAACAAGCTCACGTCTAAGATCATCCCGTAAGCCTTGCCTAAACCTACTCAAGGTCATGACCTCATCCTCAACGACCTGACATCTCATTCGAAACTCGTCAAACTGAGCAACGTATTCGGTCACAGGTCGACTGCCTTGCGTAAGTGCATTCCATTGATCCAGCAAGTTGTCCCTGTAAGATTGAGGTAAATATTTTTCTTGAAGGCGACGCTTCATTTCATCCCAGCTCCCTACAGGGGGAGCATGACGCCTCTCCAGGAGGTCCTCAACACTTTCCCAAAAGAGTTGAGCTGTGCTAGTTAATTTCAAACTGACAAATTATACCCTCCGATCTTCAGGGACCCCATACCAGGCAAAGAAGCGATCCATATCTCTAACCCATTGATTGAATACACTAGGATCTAGACAACCATCAAATGTAGGGGCATCTAATTTAATATTTCGAAAGAGGCACTTCTCGTGGCGAGAGAGAGATAGTGTACCATGACGGTGATATTCCCACTCGCGTCCACGGGCTTGATTTTCCTCCCTATGATCATGTCTGGCGTGGTGTCAACCACCTTGTGGACGACGATGAGGTCTATTAATGGAAGCGTCAGAGTTTTCAGCTTAAGTTGAGTATGGAGTTAGGTCAAGAGTGTTCAACCTAGCGGTTAGGGCTCTATTCTCCTCACGATTAGTGTCTACCTCAGTTTGGATAGCCGTTAATTGGTTTTGTAATTGTGCTCACTATCGGGTGATAGCTTCAATGTGGGAAGGGTCCATAGCAAGGGTACACGATAACACTAGCTACGTGAGGTACGCTATAGAGATCAATAAACAACGAGTGCCAACAGTAGATTTGCAACCTGAAATTTTATTTTTTTTAATTTTTGTTGTTGTTTTTTTGTGTGTGTTAAAAATGGGATTACGGAAAGTCCGATCTTAGCAAGCTAATAATACTGGTGAAAATAAAATTGAAAGCAAGGATATAATGGATTATTCAAAATGACTAAACACACGGGTAATCAGGGAACAAAGAGAGTTAATTCACGAAATTCGATCTAGTATGGTGTAAGGCTATAATTAGCAAATAACAGCAACACTAATATTGTAACTGATGCAATTTTAAAATGAAGCAACGGTATAAACGAAAGATAGATAAAAGTAGTGACTCCCTGCAGGTCGGTTGTGACTCCCAGTATCTCGATTGGTTTGAGTTGCCAACGTGTGGGGGCCCCAGGTATGTTTCTGTGCTAACTCTTGCCTCAGTTGCCTTTAACTTCGAACGTCCTCCTGCTGAATTTGTGATGCCTGCTGTCTTGACTCTGATTCTGATGTGGTAGGGGTTACAAAGATTAACCAATTTCACAAGAACCTGTATCTGACTCCTTTGAATCTCTCGAACAGAGGCTGGAAATTGATTTTGTGATACGGTGGCGCTGCTTTGACAGTGAATTGTGAATGATAGATGAATGGTGTGTGACGTGAATTATGGGCGTGGATAGTGGTGACAAGTGTGGCAGTGAGTGTCTCCGGTGTGAGAGACGTCGACGGGAGTAGCAACGGGGTGGAAGGAAGTTGACGGGAGTCGCGGCTGAGTGGTCACCAGCGAGGAGGCGAGTTTCAGAAAGTGGATTCGGGGTATTGGGCTGCTTGTTGGGCCGGATTGCTGAGATATTAGGAAGTGGGGGATGATGGGTTGTGGTCAGAGATGAGCCGACGACGCCGGCAGTGCTGGAGAGTGGTGTCGTTGGCGTCAGTGAACGATAGAAGAGTCGACGTCGTGGAAGAAGACTCGGGGTGAAATCGGGTTTGTGGATAGTGAGATGTGGGCCGGTTTGAGTTTGTATATAATGGGCTAGGGTTAATTGAAAATTGATTTGGGTAGTGAGATATGGGCTGGGTTGGGCTAATATGGGTAGAACTGACTGTGTTTATCAAAGGTGGGCTGATTGAATGTTGGGCTTCAGTTACGGGTAAGTAGTTGGGAATAAGAAAATTGAGCCCAACTAAGCATTGAATTGGAATTAGGGTAATGAACAGCAAAAATTGATATGGAATAAGCAGCAATTTCGAAACGACAGCAAGATGATTTTTTTTTTTGGTAATACTGTAGAAAAAAAATCTAAAAGTTTGGAACTCGAGATGAACAGTACCCTATGAACAGTAAACCCTTTTTTTTTCAACTAACAGAGAAACGTGAAGGAAAAGAAACCGCTGCTCGTAGTGAAATCGTTCTCAATTATGCTATTCCAACAAAAATTCGTTTGTTTTGGGAAGGAGATGAGAAGAGATGTTGGATTGTAGGAAATGAATTACCCAAGATTTAGCTCTAACACCAAATTTGATGTAGCATCAACGGGACAATTTATTACAAAATTAGAATAGATCTATAGGGAGGGGGAATTAGAGAGAAGAAAGGGATGGCGATTCAATAGAAGGGAAGAAAGAAATAGGAAGAAAGAAAAAACGCCATAAGCCACCAAAATATTATTCATTCATTATCAACTGAAAATTACAATGCAAAATAAGTTTAAATAGTAAAACAACCCTAATAAGATTGGGCCCGAGCCCATACAAGTTCAAATTTTAAATAATAGTCCAAAAGATAAATAAAGCATAAATAAAGTTTAAATAAAATAAGTAAACGTCCGATGTCACGTCCGATGTCCTCATCACAGTAGCCCATCCATTCACTCAGTAACACATCAACACTCTGAGGTTGGATGTGTGTTGCATTGTCAAGATCCTCAACTATGCCTTGAACCACTTCAATTACTCCATCCCGTTGCCCGTCTGGGAAATCCACTCCGCAGAAATCCGTTATCTTTTGCAATCTGCACAAATCCAAAAAAATGATTTAAAAAAGTAACCCATTTAAAAGAATCAGATAGAACAGACAACTCAACAGAGGGAAAAAGTAAGACAGATTAAAATCAGCGAACCTGGGTTGCCACTGCAGCCATCTTCTCCCTGGCTTCAACTGCAATAACTCTCGATGCTCCCCCTTGTGCTGCAAAAAGACTAGGGAAACAAAAGCTCATAATACAACCTACAAACAGCATTCACATTACTAAAATTAAAACCGGCTATGAATTTCAATAAATCATAGATGGCTTTTTATGCATGAATAACTCGTGGATAACTATGTTTAGCAAGCTAATTACAGGTATGAAGCGGAGCATGCCTTCTTATAATAGAAGATTTAGAAAACAATCTTCGTCATTAATGGAATGGAAAAGTAGGACAGAAGTTGCTCGAGCATGGCAGTGTTGCCAACAATTCAGTTTGACGGTATCCTTTATACTTCATTTAAGCCAGTCTCAGTTCAGGCGGAACCAGAAAGAGACATAGACAATCAGTGCTAAGGGAAATTTGGTTCAAATTTCAATACTAGCTCTGGTAGACACATCTGCAGATAACTTGGCTCTTCTCGCCCAATAAATAATTAAATTCAGAAGGAATCTCAATCATAATTGATCACTTCATATGAAATGCCAAAATTAAACCCAAATTTATTTCATACCTTAGGATGCCAGTCCCACAACCAACATCCATAACAATTGCACCTCTTAGCAAAGAAGGATTCTCCAGAATAGCTTGCCGGTAAGCATCAGTTCTCACCTGTATAACCAGAATAGTTAGCTTGTAAGTCTATTTAATACATTACAAATTATTACAATAAGCAACTGAACACACTTCTTATTATATAGAAACATATCCATGGTTCCCTTTAATTTCTTGGAGATAGATTATGGTTCACCTCCAACTAGAACAACAAGTTCAATACCTTGTCACTGATCATTTCTCTGTGGATTCCAAAAGAACTGTACGAGCCAAAATAATTCTTATTTATGTTTCTGATTTGATTTGCTACAATTTTTGCTGAAGATTCATTAAACTGCTCATCTTCTTCATTTCTGAAGAACGAGACAGCATATTCCACACCAGCCTGTATACCTCTGTCAGAAGCGGAAGCAACCTCTTTCCCCCCATTTTCACAAGGAGTCGTAAGTTGACATGGATATCTATCTGAACAACTCTCATAGTCAATATTGATCTGTTCAAACTGATTCAAACTTACCAGTTCTTTTGGGTCAATTGACATGTCATCTCCATTCTTATCTTCTTCATCTTCGGCATCATCTGGCAAAATAGGTTTGAGATACCTATTGTCATCCAAGTGGAGCACGATACTCTCAAAATTGACCAGCTCATGTAAGTGGTTCTGTAGATCTCTCTTGGCCTGACAGATCATCCCACAACTCCAACATCTATTCTCTGCCACCTAATAAATATAAAAGAAAGGAAGGAAAGGAACATTAATAAACCACTAACTTCTCCTTCAGTATATTCAAATCAGATCAGATAAATGTCATCACGATAAAATGAAGCGCTAAATTAAAATTCAAAACCAATGATCAAAATTTCCTTCCAATGCTTGATTTTATTCTTGTTTCCTGAAACCCAGAACTTATATTGCCTGGCCAGTTTGTTAGCCTTCAGTCGTTTTTTCCTCCAGAAAATGTTGGATGTATAAGCATATACTAAATGCGTGTTTATGTGTATGTATGCATGCATGTGCGCAAGAGTGAGTCTCGTGCCAAATCAACTATCATCTTAGACCCTCGAATCCTAGATCTGAGATTTTCTCGTCTCTTCCCAGAGCTGAAGTCGATGGATCAATTGTCGGCGAAGGTGTTGTCCAGCTCACTTGTACAGTGGATGCAAAAAAAAAAAAATCATAAATAATTTGTTCAAAATCCCAAAAATCTAACATTCTCAAATCGCTACGCAGTCGCTAGTATTTCTAGTCTAAAGCTATCGACGACAACCCAAGAAGATGATGACAGCGACGACGAAATCGACAACTTTGTTGCGGTTTGGGCACTCGATAATATGACACAAAGTTAAAGATTGTTTGACGATTGACGATAGCCGGAGTTAGGGACGAAAGTGCCGACGACATCAACAGTAATTAAAGGTTGCAGTTCAACGGGGATAGATGGGAGGAATGGGCGCGAGAAAGTGGGAGCCTTTGTTTTCATTCAACATTCACCTGGGTTGTTTCTGAATCATTCATTATTCTATTATTTATTCTTATTTTAGTTGTTTGAAAATAGACTTGACACGTCATCTAGAAAACTTCTGTGACATGGCTTCTATACGCGTAGCACTATTGTTTTTTGAATAGTATTTTCGTATTTGGAGAGTAGCGGTGAATAGAGTTATCATTTATCAATGATGGTAAAGATGTCATTACAAATGTAAGAAGAGTTAAGTCACTTTGTCAGAAATTATTGTCCACTTAATTAAAGGTTGAACCCCAACTTTAAGGGTTCTCCATCGCCCTTGCCTTGGAGTATCGTGAGAGAGGTAAATCGCAGGTTATGCCTTTGAGGATATAGGATGGAAAGTTGTTTGTACACTTGCACTTACCCAAGAACAAAATCCATATTTTAGGATTCGAACCCTTGACGCGACAGCCTCAAGTAAAGCTGAATTTCTCCACCCTCCCCTTTTACTACTTGGAGATGTGCCTTGGGGGCAATTATTGTCCACTTAATTGATAGATGCAATGGTAGTAGATAATTGGATGCAAAAAATGATCGTTTTTTAAATCATCTAAGGAAGATGGTAATTTTATTTATTTATTAATTATTATTATTATTATTATTTTTTACAATGTGTCATGATTGAAGTAAGGAATATTGTCTCAATATTAGATGATCATGATAGATTCAAAGACAATAAATCTTGAAGGTTGGTAAAACATTAATCTCACATACATAAATATGATCCATCAGTTATATGCACACACATGTTTGATGTAGCTTAAAAGTTGATAAAAATATCAATCAAAGTTAACAATTAATTTTAATCATATTAAAATTTGGTGTTTCATATTAAAAATGTCAACTTTAATAAGAGAAGTAGTCAAAATCCTTATATGTTGGTTTATATTTTTTATATTTATTCGACGTAAAATTTATTTCTTAACATGTTCCTGCAAAATAGTAACTTGTTAGAGCAAGCTAATATTGAAATTTGTATGCTCATTTTTTTGAGTCGTAATTGGATTAAATTGCTCATTGGAACTATTGGAGGGATGGCAACGGGGCAGGTATGGGACGGTCGGCCATTCCTACCCCCTCCCGTCGAGTATTTTTATTATCTTACTCCTTTCCCATACCCGATTAAAGGGGGTTCGGGGAAAGTCTCATGTCTCATTTATCGCCCCATTTAATTTTTGCATTTTTTGCTTCTTTTTTTTTTTCCATATCCTTAGCTAGTAAATGGTATTACTTTTTTTCCAATTTGTTAAAAACAATTTATGTTCTCTTTAAAAGGATAATGAATCTATCATTTTTGTTTGATAAAAACTTAAATTTGACATTAGTATTAAATGGGGCGGTTAATGGGGTAGGGACTATGTTTTCTGTACCCGTCTCATATCCGTTTCGGGATAATGATCCTCGCCTCATAACCATCCCATGTACCCGATTAGGTCGGTATTGGGGGCGAGGCCCAGGGGTATTGGGTTGAACGAGTTTTGTTGCCATCCCTAAACTATTGGGCTCTAATATTAAAACTTAAAATTCTATTTTAAAATGTCAAACTTATTTAGAGAAATAGCACAATACCTTATTTGTTAGTTTATATTTGTATCTTTATTTAGTGCAAGATTTATCCCTTAGCAAATCACACGTTTTATGGGATTCATAACTTATATTAATTTTTTAATCATATATTTAATCATTTTTTAACAAAATCTACTAAAAATATATATTTTTAACTGCATCAAACAAAGGCGAATGTCTTTTTTTAGAACTTTTATGTTGACGAATTATAAATGATGTACGTATTTAATTGGGACTTTGGTAGAATTTTATGGATTTTTTTAAGTGATGAATTTTGTAAATTTCATAAACTTTTTATAGATTTGTATAAAAATAATGGAAGTCTTTTGTAGACTTTTATAGATTTTCATTTTATAATTTTTTTAAACTTTTGAAAAATTCAAAAGACTTTTATTTAAAATAGAATTCAAGTAGGTCTAGAACAAAAATGTTGAATTCCCACATACGAGTATATGAGATTATGGTTCTCACAATTTCGTTCTCACTCTATATATAAAATAAAAAATATTCTCTTAAAGATCAAAAGCTTAGCGGGTATCCTCAAATAAAATTTTAATGAATTTTAAAGGATTATGAATTTAAAGAATTTTGTGAATTTAAATAGATTTTTGCAAATTTCATAAGAATCTCATCAAATATGATGAAATTTCAAAATATTTGCTTATATCAGTTATATGTATTTTTAAACTTGAAATATATCTAAATCTTTTAAAATTCTTTTATTAATGAAATTTTTATAAATTCACTAATTATTGAGGATACCTAAATTTTAAAGAAATTTATTAAAATCTCAATTGGAGATACCTAAATTTTAATGGATTTCATTAAAATCCAATAAAATCTCTATTGAAAACACATAAATTTAGAATGATGTTTAAAATTCATCACAATCTCCAATTGAGGACAAAGTATTACATTATTCTTTAATAGAAAATACATAAAAATTAATCAATATTCAGTATTATCAATATGTCTTACCTTTAAAGATTAAACAAGAAATTAATATATTTATTTTAATTATAAATAAGTTTTTTTTATAAAAAGTCTTATAATTTTAATTTGACTAGATTTTTTTTCCATAAAAAAATGATGAAAAAAAAGAAAAAAAAACTATACGAATCTTTAGTTACAATTTAATTCCTTTTAATAGAAAATTTCGATAAAAAATAAAAAAAGAGCGAGGGGAAAAATGGAAAAATAGAAACAAATATAACGAGTTGATTTTTAACTCTAATGTTTGCAGAAGTAAAAATGGAAAGAGAATTATTGCAAGAAAAAAATGCATTATTATAATTTATTTTTTGTGAAAGTTTTCCAAAATCTTGGGATGAATGTAAAACAAATTTTGAGATTTTATTTTAGTACATACTACTTAAAAGTTAGTACCACATAGACTTTTAAAAAAAAATCTTTAAAAATCATTAACAATTTGAATATTCAAAGATGTATAGAGATTTTTAAAAAGTTTTAATTGAATACTTCATATCTCTTAAAAACCTATAAAAATAAGAGTCTTAATTGAATATATCAATAGTTTTAAGGACCGTGCTATATACACAGCACGGTTCACACCAACTTTCACAGCCCCCTCACATCGGGGGGGCCCACGCACAGTAAAAAAAAAATAAAAAACAGGTGGGGCCCCCTCATTGTGAGGGGGCTGTGAAACTGAGTGTACAGCCCGAGCTGTACACTCAGTAAAACCCTAGTTTTAAAGAGTCTAAAAAGTTTACATTAAATACTCTTAAATTTTTTAAATCTCAAAAATCTTCAAAAAATTCCCACCCTGTGTTGTGGGCAGGTTTGCAAATACACTTATTTTATATTTTAATTTCAAAATGCATTTAATGTGAAATCGATAATAATAATATTTAATTAGACGATGTTGAATATAATTAAGAGGAAAAAAGAAAGAAAAAGAAAAAGATGTGAACAACTTGTTGGGTTACGTGCCACACACTACAAACCACCGGTTATTGTCACAAGGCTGAGTCATGCTTGCGTTTTTATTCTCAACTCATGTGATTCTTAATATATTATAAATATAAATTAAATGCAAAAGTTAAAAGACAATTAGAAACTATTTAATAAAAATTCCTTAACAACTCAAAAATTTCCAAAGTTCATAGCCACCATAAAACGCTTGAATTAGTTGACCCGACAAATTGCAATTTGAACATACTATTTTCTCGGTCGAGCATGTCGCACCTAGTTTGCTTATTGCACTTTAACTGATTGACGTGGTTTGCAGGCTATTACGTTAGTCCAAGAGTTTACCCATTGCGCATCCGAAAAGTAGCGATTGCAGGTTTTTCCGTCATAAAAAAATAAAAAATTAAGCCCAGTTTGGTGTTGATTTTTCAAGCTAAAAAACTAATTTTTGATTGTTACAACATGGTCAGCCGTTATTCTTGACTTCTTCACTTACAGACGAAATCTACCTTTCAAACTAACGGTCAAAAAATTAATTTTCAAAATCAGCACCAAGCGCGCTCTAAATTTTTGGTATATTTTAATGAAATTTAATGATTGAAAAATTAATAAAAGTCGTAGATGTTACAAAATGTGTAGCTGAATATGAGTTTGAAAAAAAAAATAGTTTTAAGAAATGGGACCAAATATAAGCTAAATTTTTAGTAACTTTTTATATAAATTGATGGAATTTGTGATTGAAAATTTAGTAAAGATTATTTGAAAAAAAAAAAAAAAACTTTAAAAATGGGGAACAAAAGGGCCTGGAGTAACAGGGGGGCGGTCAGAACCTCACCAACAGGATTTCAATATTAGGATGTTATGCGTACGTCTTTTAAGGGTCAACACAAGCTGGTGAATTCCGACCATTTTCCAGCATGTCAGAACCTCACCAACAGGATTTTAATATTAGGATGTTATGCGTACGTCTTTTAAGGGTCAACACAAGCTGGTGAATTCCGACCATTTTCCAGCATCATCAAAATTATCCAACTAATGTTCTTAAACATCAGTTCGGCACGTAAAGCGAGTTAGGCACGAGAATTTTTTTCTTTTTTCTTCTTGCTCTTGTTTCGAATTCAGAGATCTCGAGAAAAATCTAATTACTAATTAGACTCCCTCATTTAGGGGATAAATAATAAGAGATAGGGAATATAAATTCTTTTGCATCTCGATTCAAAATAAATCCATCGTTGAAAATTCAAATAGATATGTTTTTCTAGAAGGATTCTCGAATGATTTTATTATTATCAAGACTCATTTTTGGTATTTATCATTGACTAATTGATTTTATATTTTATATTTTAATTTCAAAATGCATTCAATGTGAAATCGATAATAATAATGTTTAATTAGACGATATTGAATATAATCTACACTGCCATAAAAGAGAGAATGGGGGTTTACTGTTCATTTTTGTCACACTCATTTTCACATTGAACTGGTTTGGAATTGGTTTGATAACAGTAATTTATTACAGACTGTAGCAATATTTTTTTTATAGTGGGTGGGAGCTATTTTTCACAGTATAAAGGTGGTAATCTGAATTTACTGCAATACTCAATTTTTCATACCTCCCACCAATTATCATCTCTTCACTCTGTACTCAACCACTCTTTATTTTCGTTTGTTTGGATTTTTTTATTGGTAATCTTTTTATTTGTTGATACTTTTTTTAATCACTATTTTATTTTCAACAAATCACTTTTATGTAAGAACGATAATAATTTATTAGGAATTTTTACATCCAAAAAAAAAAAATTTAAGTCATATCACATAATTTTTTAAATAAAATTATGTAAATCTTTTTACTTGTTGATAATTTTTTAATCACTATTTTATTTCCAACAAATCATTTTTATGTAAGATGATAATAATTTTATTATGAATTTTTAAGTCCAAAAAAAAATTTACGTCATACGACATAATTTTTTTAACAAAATAATGTAAATTATATTGAGAAAATTGTTGCGAAAAAATAATAGACGCTAATAAAATAATTATTTTTTTAAAGACGAGTTATATGCATTTTTAATATACACGTTTGATGTACGTTTAATTATTTTCGATATTTATTTAGGTCATTCGATGTATCTATGATATAGTTCTCAAAATGTGTTTCGAGAGAACATAGAAAATTTATGAATTCAACTATCGTATAATCAGCGATAAATTTTTAAAGTTAGTTTGTTATCGAAATTTTTGAAATAATAGTTTGAAAATGCTTGTTTTGATGCCCCGTAAGATTTGCTAGGATTGATCGTTTAACGACGTGCAATACTCTAGTGAATACTTCAAAATAATATTAAGAATGTAATACTTTGAATTCATTTGATAACCCGTAGTGAGCTTGAAAATGAAAACAAAAACAAAACTTAAAAAAAAAAAAAATTTGTTTCAGAAATGCTCTGTGTACAGAGCTAAAAAGCTTCGTGCACGGAAAGACTCTACTGTATGTTTTTTTTGGTTTTTTTTTTTATCTATAGTAAATTCATTTTTTAATATTTAGTTTTAAAAAATTAAATATATATAAATATTCTTTATTTTTATGTAAAATATAAAAAGTTACTTATAACTAAAAAAATCACTTCGACTAATAATAAAATAAAAATTATCTCTAAAATGCAAAAGTTAAAAGACAATTAGAAACTATTTAAAAAAAATTCCATAACAACTCAGAAATTTTCAAAGTTCATAGCCACCATAAAACGCTTGAATTAGTTGACCCGACAAATTGCAATTTGAACCTACTACTTTCTCGATCGAGTCATCGCACAGAATTTGCTTGTAGGCTTTACCTGATTGGTTTGGTTTGCAGGCTATTACGTCAATTCGAGAGTTTACCCAATGCGCATCGGAAAGGTAATGACTACGGGTTTCCCTATCATAAAAAATGAAAAATAAAAAATTAAGCCCAGTTTGGTGTTGATTTTTCAAGCTAAAAAACTAATTTTTCACTGTTACTTAGCATGGTCAACCGTTATTTTTGACTTTTTCACTTACAGGTGGAATGTGCCTTTCAAACTAACGGTCAAAAAATTAATTTTCAAAATCAGCATCAAACAAGCTCTAAATTTTTAGTATATATAAATGTCGTAGATGTTATAAAATGTATAACTGAATATGAGTTTGAAAAAAAAAATAGTTTTAAGAAATGGTACCAAATATAAGCTAAATTTTTAGTAACTTGTTATATAAATTGATGAAATTTGTGATTGAAAATTTAGTAAAGATTATTTGAAAAAAAAAATAACTTTAAAAATGGGGAACAAAAGGGCCTGGAGTAACAGGGGGGCAGTCAGAACCTCACCAACAGGAGGGGGTGGGGCCCTATTTTTGCGCGGGACCCACCCCAATTGTGGGGATCGCCTCTGTTTACATCAGCAATTTTCTAACATATTTCAGAATTACGGATCTGATTTGGTAAGTGGGTGTCTGAACGGCAAGAAAATCTTGGTCGTCATTCACGCAACCAGTAATGTATTTATACATGCACAAGCGATTCTGGCGTACCATTCAATCTCAACATCAATTACCATCTCAATCAGTAATCAAGAGCAACAATGGTGGAAGGAAAAGGAGAGGAGATAGAGTTTATACATTTGTGGTCCATACCAAGGTCCCTTAGCACCAGCCTTTTGTACTCCTTTGCGCAGGTAGCACTCCTAATGTATTAATCCAACCACGCCTATCATTTTCCTTATCTGTTTGTTTATGAATTTGAAGTGAATTTTATTATGCAAATTGCATAGGAGTTGTTTGAAAGGTCAAAAGACCGACTTCTGGTGAAATTTACGGTGGGCCATTGAGTTTCTTGCTAATTTTTTTTTTTTTTTTTTTTTTTAAGAGAATACTAATTGAACCAAATTGGATAATTAATGCTTTATTGAAAAAAGTTTGATTTAAACTGAATCAGGCAGCCATCGTTGTATGATGTTCCACAGTAGAAGGTTTTAAATTAATCTTCAAAAAGTCAACTGAATCTCTGATAACCTCATCCAGTTAAAGTCCAGCGCTGTACATCAGAACATTTTTATCATATAATCGATTATTCCTGTAACTTAGTCACGAATGTCTACTTTCTCGAGGAAAAGGAAACTCATAAAACCATAACATGCGGGCACCATGAATCTTCACTGAGGGGATTTTAAATTAACCCTTTATTCTTGCGGTGAAATATTGAGAATTATTGTAGAATGACAAGACGTAACTTACCTTAAAATTCTGTAACGTTCCAATTGGAAAATAGGATTGAGGTTGATATTTTAATTGCTTGAAATACAGAGAGCAAACACGTATTACAATTTACAAGTTGGCTGTCTATGAAATTTTGGTCGTCGTTTTGCTTAAAACGGGGGTATTGTGCATGTTTCAAGCTTTCCAGAAGCTAACATTAGAGGAATATTCCATCTGAAAAGCTAGTAAAAAGAAGAGGTGCCAAAATAGCTCCGTGGTTGTAAATATTTATTCTTTTTTAGGTTTGGTATGACACGGTTTAGTTTCCTTTTAGCTTGGGTTCTTTGTAGATGTTTACAATGGAGGCATGGAAGGGAAACTGGGGTGGGGGTTGGGGACTGATGGACTATGGTTGAAGCTCTCCTTAGAAGCTTCATATGGTTGCTAACTGGTATAGATTAAATGAATTATCTGTTATGTTCAAAAGAAAAGAATATTGCCATTTGAAAAGGCACATGACATTCATAGGTGGGGAAATATGGGATGTTTGCTAACATATTAGTTTCTGCTATTCCACTTAGGAATATAATGTCTTCCACTTGTTTTCCTTTTCAAACTGGAATACGAGGCCGTGTTAGGCGTATTTTTCAAGTTTTCATGCCACCTAAATTAGTGATAGCACCACCATCTACTCATCCTTTATGGGATGTTTGCTAACATGCTTGTTTATGCTATTCCACTCAGGAATATAATGTCTTCCACTCGTTGTCCTTTTCAAGCTGTGGTACTAGGCCATATAATGATTATTTTTCAAGTTTTCATACCTCCCAAATTATTGATAGCACTACCACCTACTCACCCTTTAAAAATTTAACGGGATTGAAAGCTAATTGAATAAATCAAACGATGGGGGTACGATGGAGAAAGCTACAAATAATATATAATTAGATTTATTGATGATGTAACAACTTTTCTCGTCTCTGCTTTTACCAGAGAGATGATATGGAAGTTCTTGATGAACTCCTTCATCCAAATTTCCTACGTGTTCCTGGAATAGAAAGGCCATACCAAGCAGAGCTCCTATCAAAGATGGTAAGTGAAATTAAATTTTACTCTCATTTAGCAAGCATTTTGTGCATTGATTAATTCAGAGCTTAATAGTTGCAATTTATCATTCCTAAAAAAACATTGTTTTGTGTCCATAACTCTTGTGTTATATATGCGAATCCAGGATAAATACTGGGCAAAATAACTCTCACCTAGTTTAATCTATTGGGATGCTTAAGCTATGTACTTTTAGCTTTTGCTAATGTTATTGATCCATGATTGAACATAGTATCATCTACAATACCAATTTTGATCAGGTGATTTATATAGAGAAATGCGTTATTGTGTACAAGTGCCCAAGTGAAACAGTACTTACTAGGAATTTTAAGTCCTTTTGCTTTGAAATAAAGATATAGCTATAAATTGGAAATGTATGTGCCGGAATTGGGCTTGGTTTTGATTCTGCACCAACTTTGAAATTACACCTACGAAGAATTTTAAATCCTTTTTTTGTGGAGACTAAGATATAGTTATATATGGAAGCGCCACAAATCATGCTGGTTTTTGTTTTAGCACCCTTGATACTTTTTGCATTTAAGCCAAAGGGAAGACAGTTCAATAAATATCTTTATGAGGATTTTAGTGTTGCTGCATTTAACTTTTATACATTTGCTCTTGAAAAACTATGTAGTTGACCCTTTTTCACTGGGGTTGAATATGTGTTCTATGAGGAATTTAAAATTAGCAAAAATAATCTATAACGAGTTACAAATTATTTAGTCTAGATACACAAGAAATAAACTTACTACCATCATAGTCATCAAAGCAAATGCACTAAAATATAAATAACACCAATAATTGTTTACCAAGGAAAAACTCTTGACCGACTCTTCAACAAAAAAAAAAAAAAAAAAAAAAAAAACCCTTCGGGTTTGCCTTGCCATCAAATGATGCATATATGGTTTAGGCACAACTAAACTTTAGTAACTTTGACTCCGAATTCATAATTACTCAAAAATTCCTCGGTTATACACTCTGGCACCTTGTCTAGGACTTCTAAAAAAAATTCTTGTTCTTCTTTAACTGGAAGTCCAATTCATTCTTGGCTTCATCGGAAATCTAAAGGTTATATGGTAGATGATTTTATGGTGTTTTTCATGTGTGAATGTGAAAGAGAATTTTGGAAGCAAGATGTACCATGACTTAATTGATCTTCTCTTAACCTTTTCTTTTCTTCAACACATAGAAAAACGTTAATTAGGTCTGTATATAAACTGATTTTTTAGTTTTTGGTGGTTTGGGGGTGTTTCAAAGTTTGACTTGAGAGAAAAGGGTTTTCTCGCCTAATTGACCGCTCACACAGAGCGAAAGGTCTACTAAATTGATTGTCCGCTCGAACAAGTTAAAGTGCATACAAGAAGATGTGAAGAACATGATTAAATGAATTCTTCAACATGATCAGTGAGTTCATTCTTTTTTACTCAAACCCTCCTAGAAGAAAAGATTGATATCATTAAGTATTTCATCATTCAATCAAAAGATTGACTTGTTTAGTTAAGATTTTAACCTGACTAGTGATATCCTCTTTGTCATTCTTAACAAAGAGTTTACGGAGCTTAGGTTTAGTATGACTTATCTCTCCATATTTGTAATAAGTGGGGATGAGCTTAGGAGCAGTGCTCGATTTAGAGGTTTGAACTTTAGACCGAATTCTTCATTGGATATCTTTATTCTTAGACTCCCTGAGTTCTACCTTCTTAGTCTTTGTAGAGGCAGGTACAAAGATGATTTTAAAAGAGGTAGTAATATGAGGGGGGAAAAAAAGTTAAGGCAAAAATGATCCATTATAAAAAGATTGAACTAGTAGATATAGTCAAACACAACTAAACTTTAGTAGACTTTGATTTTGAATCCGTAATTACTTGAATAAACATGTACTGTGCACTTCGAAATCTACTTCTGAATCTTTGAACTTTTTTGGGATCTCCAAGAAGGAACTTATTTTTAATTACCTGGACCTCCAGTCACATGAATTTAGGAAGCAAAATGGTTCAAAACTCAGTTGATCTTCTAACTTTTCCTTTTTCCTCAACACAATAGAAAAGGTCAATTAGAGCTGTTTGTAAACTGTATTTTTTACTTTTTGGTTATTTGGAGATGTTTCAAAGTTTGAATTAGGAAAAAAAAAAGGTTTTCCTGCCTAATCAACCGCTCGAGCGGCTTTTGGTGCAGAGCGGGCAGTCTACTGAATTGACCGTCCACTCGAGAACCCTCTAGGTGCCCCCTTGAGCAGTCACGCTCTGGTAATCTAGCTTGCGTGTCCTCTTACGGTCATTGAGCGATCACACTGTTAATTTAGCTTGAGCTTGATCTTGAGCGGTGAACATGTGGCTTTATTCATATCTCAGTATTTTCCACTACACTACAATTATTGACACCCTTCAATTTGAACCCGATTTCAACTCAATTTAATGATTTTGGACCTGGAACTTACCAAAATTTACTTAGACCTAGCAGTTCTCGTTCTATTCTTCTTTGGAAACGATTATTACATGTATATAACTAACTTTTTTTGCTCATATGCAAGTTACTTTTTTGGGATTGACTTTTCCGATTCTGTTGCTATCGTGGGCTTTCTTTTTTCCTGGTCAGGTTAACAAAGTCATGAAATATTTCGATATCTATTGACAGGAATTATATGAGAATAAGATCGTGTTTGGCTCTGGACAAAAGAAGTGTCAATTCTGTAAGGTAAGACCTCTAGAATTAGTAGCATAAGAGTCAACTTGGGTAATTGGCTTCTTTTTACTAATCCTTCTCTTCTACTCTGTTACTGTGAACTTTCCAACTATTTTTCTACAGTGAGATAACAGTTTTCATGTCTGTAGGGAACATGCTCTATAGGTGTGGATTGATCCTTATATTTGCACTTTCTTTTAAATGCATACTGCATAATTTTCAATGAACTTGACATGTCATAGACATACGCTTTGGTGATGTTTATATTCGTCCATAATTAGTTCAATGATGCATTTGCTTGGCACAGATGGATGTGACATAAACATATGCTACTCCATTATATCATTTTTCTTTTTATTGGGTAAAGTATGAATTGTTGGACTGCTTATTACCTACTCAATTATATAGCTCCTGTGTGGTTTAGATGAAAATAATATTTTTAGTAGATTTTTGATAAAAGTTGATGAAAATATATGGTTGAAAAATTATGGGTCCAATAAAATGTGTTATTAAAATTAATTGTTGACTTTTACTTGTATTTTAATCCAAACTTTTAGCTGAAACAAAAAGGGGCATCATTACACTTGGTAACTTTCTGTTTAAAGAATGAGTTGTACAGCGTGATTTACAAGGCAAAGCATTTCGTTCTTTTTCTTTAATCTAGTCTTTCTGGTAGACTGCTTACTAAGAAATTATTTTAAGCTTTCACGATATCTTTTCATAAGAAGTCGATATCAAAATATTGAAGAAAGCCTGACAGTCTTGATTTGTTGCTCTTCTGGTAATTAATTGATCCTGATAACAATTGTATCCATTTCTCTTAGCAATTCACTTTTTGAGTAAATGAAAAGTTAATTATTCTACACCGATTAATCCTTTAATTTTCCTATATTATGTAAAGGAAGCTCAGCTACAAGAATTTTCTCCAAATCAATTGTGTATTTAGCTCACATGCTTCAATGACAATAAATAGATAAATAAGGAAATAGATAAGTTTTTTTGTGTTAAAACGACAAATGAATGCACTATTCCTTGATGTGGTAAAAACTCTTCTGCTTCAAGTTTTATTTTGTTTTTTGCCCCAGCCATCGTTCTGTACTTTCCTATTCGTGCATCATGATAAAATGCTGCTTTATTTTCCTCTCGGCCGCAGTTATTACACTTAAACTACCAATACCCAACCTTTTTGACTTAAGCTGCTTTTAACATATTGGGCAGCAGAGCAAGTAAAGACAACAATTTATAACATTTATAACATTTTGGTAGAGAAGTAAAGACAACAATTTAGCCCCTGTTTGGTGCAAATTAAAATCTTAGAGGGTGTTTGACATTCATTCTTATGGAAAAATAAATTTTAGAATAGTAGATTGATGGAGAATGTGTGAATGAAACATAAGGAAATTTTTTTATTTATGTGTAATAATATTTTAATAAAGAATGTGTAGTTAAAAAGAAGAGAGAAAAAATATATTTTGATAAAAATGAGATCAAATAGGGCCCTGATTTTAATCGAAGTTAAAATCAACAACTAATTTTAATTACACATTTTATAGGATCCACAACTTTTCAATCACATATTTCAATGACTTTTATCAAAATCTACTAAAAATTTGATTTTAATTCCCACCAAATAAGGGCTTAATATGTGACGATGCATTCTTATGAAATGTTTGTTTATACACTTCATCACAGGCTCAAACACGACTCTAACTTTTGACCTCGTGGAACCTATTGGTAGGTAGGAGTTGCTAGTATTTATAGGCTTGATTGAAAAATATCTTCTATTTAGGTTCACCCCTGACCAAATAGTCAATTGATGATATAATTAAATATTTTTAGGTTAAGATAAATAAATTAGACTACTTTGAAGAGATGGGTCTATTTAAATGAATAATTTTGACTTAATTGAAAAGGCTAAACCTAGTTAATTACCCTAATTAAAAGTTAGTAGGTCCAAATCCACTAAGATTAATTAATTTTGGATTGTATTTTGTATACATAATAGTTTACAGAATGTTTTACATATACATAATGTTGTAAGATATGATTTGACATACTTTCTTAAATAAATAAATAAATAAATAAAACTTCACCACTTTTTTTTTACATCTTATCTGTATGTAAATTATTGTGTAACTTCATTATGTATAAGTAACATTATTCATTATTTTTAATGGTCATAATTACGGGGAGGAATGCTACCTAAATTTGTGTAACTAATCACTAATTTCTCTGTTACATTAATTAATTTTTAAAGCAGCCTTAATGTGTGTGCTCATTTATTTACATGCTATCGCACTTTCATTATCTTAATTATAACGATTTTGATATAAACAGACCACTAATGTAGGTTTATCTTGCTAGCCTTCACATTGAAGTACATAATATGAAGTGCGATATATAGATCATGCTTTATTATAGTTTCTTTTCACACCCCTTCTACACATGCACTCATTCAAATCGATATAATCTTGCTGCATTTGTTCCTTGGTGCACAAGGTTTTACAGTGTGGAGGAAGACGGAAGTGATAATAAGTGATACCGCTGATTTCTCTATTCTTTGTGCAAGACAAATCAGACCGTTGGGTGTTCAATATCAATTTTTTATTCTGACCCACCTGACTCCCTTGTCAGACAATTATAGTACCATAATACGTTGTAGATGCCAATGCCCAATTTTGCCCCTGTTGTCATTTACATATTATTCATATAAAGTATCGATGAGGGCTAAATTGACTTTTCGTAAATGCTAAAGGCATAAACAGCTTAAAAATTGGCAAACAAGCAGTTTTAAAAATATGGTGGGGCCGGTGATTTGACACAAAAATCAATTTTTTCCAGCATAATTTTTTTTCCCAGACAGGCGCTTAACCACGAATCATGGATCAACCATTGGATCTTAAGGAGGTTTGGCATTTAATCAGTTTCGACGTGTAAAATTTTTCTTACGGGTATATACTAGGTTTTCAATTCCAATGAGTTATTGATAATATGAAATTTTTTCCATCCAAGTAGTAGGCCAGAAACTTGCTTGCTTCTTATTAACATGTAGCAGCTGTTTTTTCGAAAGTGAGAGCCGTTCATATTTACCGTTCAGTTATGAATCATATGATATGATAACAGGCTTATGTTTTACTTCCCCCTATCGACAGAATGTGGCTAGCCAACATATGCCTGATCTAACCGATGAATTAATGAAGAAAGGAAAGCACTGTATATTGATAGAAAACCCCCTTGATATTTTGGTAAGTTCACATGTTTTATGCATTCAAATATGTACACATCTTATTTTAATTTTTCTCACAATCTAGTGTGATATAATGATTTTAACATTTACTGCATCGTTTAATGCCTCTTAATTCATATGGAGGCCCAGTTTTACGTTTAGGAAGTGAACAAACTTATCAAAAGAAATGGTTCATTGAGGTTGAGAAACTATACGTGGAATTGATGGAATACGTGGCTTAATTTTTCTTCAATTTTCTTGTTATCATGTTCCATCCTTCTTACTTATCATTTCAATGATCGTAAATTTGTCTGCTGTCATGTTAGCCATCCTTTGACAAGGTTTCGCCCCCATCATTCATGGAGCTGGGGTATGCTAGCTTAGTCTCCATTTACAGCGAGCTGTGTGCACAAGGAAAATCTCCTTCCATCATTGACGGAGCCCTACTTCAAAATGATCCCGAGGTTTCACACAATTCTGAAAACTGAATATTCTACTTGTAGTTCTTTCCTTTTCTTTGTTTTTTTGATATACAAAATTATACACGGTGGTGATTCTTGTCTTAGACCTGACTAGAAATTCTTGCGACGTTTAGATATTTATTTGCTTCTTTTTGAAGTGAATATCAGTCTTAAGTTGCTTTCTCCAGAATCATTTACTGTTCACTTCTTGTATGTTGATTTGTTAATTATTAGTTATCGAGATAGAAGGGTCATCAGTCATGCCAGCATGGTTTATTATGAGCATATTTTTGTAATCTTATTTTTAGAATTATTTTGTTATTTTGGCATCTCGTAGCGCCTCAAGGATTACGCCTCACCTTACTATTATATTGAATAGCCATCAATAAGATTTTTTTCATTGACAATTATGTCTAGTACTCTATTTTCCCTTTTTTGTTTCTATGTGTCCAATGTTTAAACAAGCATAATCAGGTAATAGAACAACTTACCAATTATCCTAAAAATACAATCTCTAATTAGTTACAATTTCCATTCCGGAAAACCATTCCATACAAGATTGTTTTTCTACACTCCCCCTGAAGTTAGACTGTAGATATTGACCAAGCTCAACTTGCGGTTGAAATCATCGAATATTTGTTTCGATAATCATTTAGTAAACATATTTGCTATTAGCTCTTTTGTAGGAACATGTCATATAAATAATTCCATCATCCATCTTTTCCTTTATAAAATGTCTGTCCACTTCTACATGCTTGATTTTATCATACTGTACTGGGTTGAGAGAAATGTTGATCACCACTTTATTGTCACAATAAAGTTTGATTGGAAACTCCATTTTGACTTTCAGTTCTTTATCCATAATCCTTTGCATATTCCTTGTGCAACCACTCTAAATTCAGCCTCTACACTGCTACGCGCCACTATATTCTATTTCTTGCTTTTTCAAGTTATCAAATTTTCCTATACAAAGGTATGGTAACTAGTAGTAGATCTGTCTTCTTTTAATCTAGCCCTCTTATTTTTCTCGAAGACTAATCCTTTCCTAGAGGCGCCTTTTAAATATCTGAGGATTTTATATACTGCCTCTAGGTGAGCTTCTTTGGGAAAATGCATATGCTGACTGCCAAAGTTATGTCATGTCTCGTGTGTGATAGATAGATTAACTTGCCAGCTAGTTTTTGATATATGTCTATTTCCGCTAAGTTTCTTGTGTCCTTTGATAATTTACCCACCTCAATAGGTTTGTCGCTTGGCTTGCATCCCAGCATGCCCATTTCATTTAAGAGGTTAAGAATGTATTTCCATCAAGAAACACTAACACTCTTCTTTGATCTTACAACTTCCGTCCCTAAGAAGTGCCACATTTGTCTTAGGTCTTTTACCTCAAACCCAGCGGCTAAGCATCACTTCACTATCTCCATTTCAACTATGTTTTCCCTTGTTAGGATTATATGATTCACTTATACGATTAGGATAGTTTTCACCTCATCTTTGGATTGTTGAAAGAACATGGTGTGATTTGACTGCCCTTGCTGGTATCCTCGACTTTTTAATACTTTAGCAAGTCTATTGAACCATGCTCTTGGTAATTGTTTGAGGTCATATAGAAACTTCTTGAGTTTACACACTTAATTTTTCTCATTTATGTTGTTGAAGCCCGGTGGTATTGTCATAAAGACTTCTTTTTCTAGTTCTCTATTGAAAGAGGCATTCTTAATGTCTGGCTGTTGAAGAGGTTAGTCTAGATTTAATTCTAATGTCTGGAAAACTCGAACTGTATTGAGTTTTGCCACTGGCACGAATGTCTCTATGCAGTTGATGCCATTGGTTTGAGTGTATCCTTTGGTAATTGGATGAAGTTTATGGCGTTCTATTATCCCATCCGTCTTGTACTTTACATTAAAGATCCAAGGTCTCGTATACCCTCTCATTCTCCTGCCGTTTTTTGTACGGGGGTATTATCTTGTGGGCGCTTAAATTCTTCGTCGACACTGAGGTCCAATTCCTGCTAGAGTGAGACCCTCTTCATGTAGTAGTCCGTAACATCTTGTGAGCCTTGCCTCGTTTCCCATAATTAGTTTTTAATTTCGAAGATGTGTGAAGAATCTTCTATGGGAAACACAAATTTTAACGTTTTAGTAGACAATGAACTATTCATGAAATGGTTCAATAATATTTTTTATGTTTTGTGGACTGCAAGCCTTGAGGCTGTATTGGGAGGCAACGCTGAGACATAAGTCTCCAAAAACTGCCTCACAATCAACACCTTGAGGCCTTTTTTTTGCACCCCTCACCCGGAGGCAGTGTGATGTAGGATTAGATAAACACAAACACAGAACCAGTCACATAGGAGGAGAGGGGAGAAGTAGAAACCAAAGAGGAAAGATGAAGAAGGAGAAGGAAGAAAGAAGAGGGTGGTGGAAGTCTGCAACACTCAATTTTCATTCAGCCATCAAATCTGCCCCCCCATGCATAAAAGGTTCCATACTTCTATACAATACAAAGCATAAAAGGGCTTGGGCCAGCCCAATACATGATACAAGCCCAAAAACAAAATAAAAGGTTTGGGCAAGCCCAAAACATAATACAAGCACAAATAAAATACTAACTAAATAGTCTAAGCTAGATGTCCTCATCAACTCTCCCGGGGTGGAAGAAAACTCGACTCTGTCGAGGGAATAACTCATAAAAGGCTACAGTCAGTCGCCCAACCATAAGCTGAGTGGTTGGACAAACCTCTTCCGACGTTCATATACACGTGTGATAGGTGGTCTGGGCAATAGAAAATCATGCTGACTCCTATAAAGCTCCAACAAGTCAGGATTAAGTTGTTGGAGTGTGATGTAGAATGAATAACAAAGAAAGAAGAAGGGGAAGTGAGGAGAAGAGAAGAGGGGAAGAACACAAAGAGGAGAAACGGGGTTGTAGCCAAACTTTTATTCAATCAAATTCATCATCTCAATAATAATGTAAAATAGGTTTAAATACTGAAAATACTACAAACCTAAAAGATAGGACCAAGCCCAATACACAAGTCCATAAAAATAAAATAACCCAAGTCCAACTAAGAAATAAAAGTCCAACTAAAATAATTAAAACTGGGATGTCCTCATCAATTCTCCCGGGGTGGGAGAGAAAACTCGACCCTATCGAGTGGCCATATCACCATAGGCATCCGTCAATCTCCCAACCATAGGCTGAGTGGCTGGGCAAGCTTCTTCCGGCATCTGTAGAAATGCGTCAGTGGTGGTCTGAACCTGGTGTCCTCATCAACTCCCCTCGGGTGGACGGGAGGCGATCTGGGTCAATGAAGATCCTGTTGACTCCGATAAAATTCTAATAAATCTGGATCCAATTGCTGTAGTGTCTCCCTGGAGATCCATGCACAGTCACAATCTGGTCGACCAACCCAACAAACAAGGAAGCGCTGAACCTCTCCATCATTAGTGAGCACAGTTTCTTCATCTAAAATAGCATAAATTTTTTCTTTGTGTGCTGTGAGAGATGGTAGTGGGTTAGAAGGGGCCAAAGAATCAGGATCAAGGTCCACAAAAGGAGATGACAGAGGATCATCTGAGGGAATGAAATGGCCTTTATAAGTTACAAGGTCCTCAACATTGAAAGTAGAGTGGTAACCAAGGTGTGGTGGAATGTCAACAATATATGCATTTGGGCCAACCTGCTTTAAAATTTTAAAAGGACCAGCACTACGAGCTTGCAATTTAGAGGCGGGTCTATGTAGACGCCGCTCTGGCCTAATGCGAACCATAACGTAATCCCCAATGTTAAACTCAATATGTCATTTGTGTAAATCAGCTTGGAGTTTATATTTTGCATTACTAGCTTCAAGTTGTTTATTGATCTCAATATGCAAGTCACGAAGATGTTGTGCAAATGTTTCGGCTGATACTGACACTCTAGCCTGTGGGGACATAGGGGTGAGATCTAACGGTTTCCTAGGCTTGTACCCATGAACAGCTTCAAATGGACTCATGCCTAATGAACGATTTATGGAGCTATTATATGCAATTTGAGCTACAGGAAGGATCAAATCCCAATTCCGAAGGTTTTCCCGGTTCAGACAACGTAATAGGGTACCAAGACTTCGATTAACTACTTCAATTTGACCGTCAGTCTGAGGGTGGTAGGCCATAGAAAATTTCAATTTGGTACCCATCTTATGCCACAAAGTTCTCCAAAAATGGCTAGTGAAACGAACGTCCCTATCAGACACGATGGTCTTGGAAAGCCAATACAATTTGACAATTTCATTAAAGAATAACAGGGCAACCTTGGACGCATCCGACGTCTTGCTACAGGGGATGAAATGAGCCATCTTTGAGAAGCGATCGACAACCACAAAAATAGAATCATGCTTCTTTGGGGTGCGTGGAAGTCCTAACACAAAATCCATACTAACATCTTACCAAGGACAATTAGGGACAGGGAGAGGGGTGTATAGACCCGTGTTCTACTTCTTCTGCTTACTCAATTGACAAGTGTTACAAGTGCTAACAATCTTAGCCACGTCTTTCTTTAAGCTAGGCCAATAGAATTGACGTTCAACTTCCTCTATGGTCTTATCACGTCCAAAATGACCGGCTAACCCTCCCGCATGAATTTCTCACACGATGAAATCTCGCACTGAAGTTCAAGGGATGTACAATTTATTGGCTCTAAAGAGATAACCTTCCTCAAGTCGGAAGCTATCTGTGGCGCCTGATTGTCCCCTTTGTAAATCAAGAAAGATATCTTTAAAATCGGGACACGCCTCGTAATCCTCCTTAAGTCTTTCAAAATCGATGACCTGGATACTCATGATCGACAAAAGGGAGACACGGTGACTTAATGCATCAGCTGCTTGGTTCTCTACGCCCTTCTTGTGTTTTAAGACAAATGAACGCAAATATTCGACCCAACGACCATGCCTAGAACTTAATCTTTTCTGGGAGTTGAGGTAACGGAGGGCCTCGTGATCCGAATAAAGGACAAATTCCTGGAGTAACAAATAGTGGCGCCAATAGTGCAAAGCCTGGACCACTGCATACAATTCCTTATCATAAGTTGAGTACCGCTGTTTGGCTTCATTTAACTTCTCACTGAAGTAGGCAACATGGTTACGATCCTGACTTAAGACTCTGCCTATACCTACCCCGGAGGCATCACATTCAACTTCAAAGACTTTGGAAAAGTCGGGAAGGCGCATAACAGGAGCCTCCGTCATTCACTTCTTGACTAACTTAAAGGCCTTAGCCACCTCTTGTGTCCAATGAAACTCTCCTTTCTTCATGCATTCCGTGATAGGCGCCATAATAGTGCTAAACCCCTTAATAAAGCGATGGTAAAATGTAGCTAAGCCGTGAAAGCTTCTGACGTCATGAATAGCATTAGGCTCAGGCCAGTCAATAATCGCCTGAACCTTAGCAGGATCAGCAGATACTCCTGTCGAAGAGACAATGAAATCCAAAAAACGACTGTATTGGTGAAGAAAGAGCACTTCTTGACGTTAGCACATAGATTAGTTGCGTGAAGGGTAGAGCAGACTTGTGTGAGGTGGTCAAGGTGTCGCTCCTTAGACTCACTATAGATGAGGATATCATCAAAGTAGACAACAAGAAACTTTCCCATGAAAGGTCGGAGAGTTTGTGTCATTACCCGTATAAAGGTACTTGGTGCATTACTTAGCCCAAAAGGCATGACCAGCCATTCATAAAGGCCATTTTTCGTTTTAAACGCGGTCTTCCACTCATCACCTGGGCGAATTCGAATATGATGGTATCCACTCTTCAGATCGATCTTCGAAAAGATTGTGGCACCAACCATCATGTCTAATATATCGTCAAGTCTAGGAATGGGAAAAAGATACTTCACCGTAATCCTATTGATCGCGCAACTATCCACACACATCCTCCAAGAACTATCCTTCTTGGGCGTCAACAGGGTGGGGACAGCACACGGGCTTAAACTCTCACGAATGAATCTTTTGTGAAGGAGATCATCCACTTGCCTTTGAAGTTCAGCGTGCTCGGTAGGGTTCATCTTATAATGAGGTAAATTTGGGAAGGATGCCCCTGGAACGAAGTTTATGGCATGTTGAATATCCTTAGTGGAGGTAAATGATCAGGTAGGTCCTCCGGAAAGACGTCTCGAAACTCTTGGAGGACCGATAGGACTTCAACAGGGCTCTCGATTGTGGAGTGTGATGGGACCTCCATGACCACCAAAGCGAACACAACTGAGTCACCAACAAGTGTACGCTCAAACTCCGTAGGACTAATGATGTGCGATCCCTTTCGTTCCACACTTTTCTTCGTTTCCAGTGGGCCAACAGGCTTCGGAGGCAGTGGGTTAAGGTGAATCTTCTTTCCATTAAACACGAAGGAGCAGGAATTGGATCGACCATAGATGGTTATGTCTAGGTCAAATAACCAAGGTCGTCCCAATATGATGTGCCCGACGTCCATTGAAATGACGTCACACCATATATGGTCCTTATACTCGAGAAATTGGATAGGGACTAAACAATGCTCCTTGACAGATATGGAGGAGGTATCAACCCAAGAGACGATGTATGGCTGAGAGTGAGGAACAGACTTCAACCCTAGATGGGATACAGTAGCCATCGAAACCGCATTAATGCAGCTGCCACTATCCACGATAACTTTACAGCCCTTATTATTAATCTTGATGTAAGTGTGGAAGATGGCATGACGGCGCCAATCATCGGCATTCCTAGACTGGGTAAGAGTACAACGGACGACACCGACTCTAGGTGTATGTGGGATAAGGGGACAAGCCTGGATACAACCCAAGAAGGTATCTTCACTATCCTCCAAGTCATCAAACTCTTCTAACTTAGGCTCATAAACCTGATCTTCTAGTGGCTCGTCAACTATACCTTCACGCTCTTCCAAAACTAGGGCTCGACTAGGACACTTAGAAGCAATGTGACCAAAACCCTTACAGTTGAAGCATTGCAAACGAGAGGATGTTCTTGAAACCTCAGAACTTCTACCTTTACTATCCGATGTAGGGATAGTATTAGAAGGAGGTCCTAAAATAGACATAGGGGATGGAGTAGATGCAGAAGAGGTTGTAGTGCGTGAGTCACTACGACTTTTGTACGGTGTCCTAGTCACTAACTCGTAATCCCGAACGAAAGAGTAGGCGTGGTCAAGAGTGGTGACACCTCTAAGAACAAGCTCACGTCTAAGATCATCCCGTAGGCCTTGACCTAAACCTACTCAAAGTCATGATTTCATCCTCAACGACCTGACATCTCATTCAAAACTCGTCAAACTGAGCAACATATTTGGTCACAGGTCGACTGCCTTGCGTAAGTGCGTTCCATTGATCCAGCAAGTTGCCCCTGTAAGATTGAGGTAAATATTTTTCTTCAAGACGACGCTTCATTTCATTCCAGTTCCCAACAGGGGGAGCATGACGCCTCTTTAGGAGGTCCTCAACACTTTCCCAAAACAGTTGAGCTGTGCCAGTTAATTTCAAACTGACAAATTGTACCCTCCGATCTTCAGGGAACCTATACCAGGCAAAAAAGCGATCAATATCTCTAACCCATTGATTGAATACACTAGGATCTAGACAACCATCAAATGTAGGGGCATCTAACTTAATATTTCGAAAGAGGCGCTCCTCGTGACGAGGGGGAGATAGTGTACCATGACGGTGATATTCCCGCTCACGTCCACGAGCTTGATTTCCTTCCCTACGATCATGTCTAGCATGGTGTCGACCACCTTGTGGACGACGATGTGGTCTATTAATGGAAGCGACAGAATTTTCAGCCTCAGTTGAGGATTGGGTTAGGTCAAGAGTGTTTACCCTAGCGGTTAGGGCTCTATTCTCCTCACGAGTAGCGGCTAACTCAGTTTGGACAGCCGTTAATTATTTTTTAATTGTGCTAATTGTCGGGTGATAGCTTCAATGTGGGAAGGGTCCATGGCAAGGGTACTAGAGCTAGAGGCAGTAACGCGACCACTGCGCAATTGCATACACGGTAACACAAACTAGGTGAAGTGCCTACTGAGATCAACAACCAACAAGTGCCAGCCGGGAAAATAGTGACTGAAATTTATCTATTGTTATTATTATTATTTTATTTTATTGTAGGGATTACGTATGGTCCGATCGCAAGCTAATACTACTAATGCCAATTAAATAAAAAGGCAAAGGTACAAATGTTAGGTCTAGTCACGTGGGGTAAACGAGTGAACAATGGGGTCGGCTCGTGAATTTCAATCGAATAGATTTAAGGCTAAATTATCAAAATATTAGCAACACAAAGAATTAAATGATGCAATTCTAAAATACAGTAACAGTGTCGCTAAAAAAATAGATAGGAGCAGAGGCTCCCTGAGTTCAGTTGGCCTGAGTCGTCCTAGCGTCGAATGCCTCCACTTTCTGAACTGTTAAGCTCTGAGATGCCAAGATAGAAAATTCCGTATTCGTCGAGGAAATAATGTACCTATAAAAGAATGTCAGGAAATTCTCAAAATTATTATTATGATTATTATTTTTTTAGCTCTTTTTTTTTTGCTCCTTTCTTTTTTTTTTTTAATAATACAAAATCAGAACAACAAAATAATAAATGAGCCAACTTCACAAATTTTGGGCCTAAATCACACTCAAAATCTCAATCGAGCCCAAGCCCAAGCAATAACTAATAAATCCAACCCGACTGAAATCAAACCCAAATCCAAGTGATACAAATAAACGAGCCCGATTGAAATTAAGCCCAAAACCAATTGATAACTAATAAACCAATCCGATTAACTAATAAACCAATCAAGCCCAAACCATAACTCATAAACCAACCCGATTGAAAGCCGTGAGAAAGAAAACTCTCGCCGATATTCTTCTTTCTGCTGAAGAAATCATCGCCGATTGAGCATTAAATCGCTCGCAGACAAAATTTTCGGCAAAGTCAAAGAAATGGATGTTATAAAATCGCAGCAAATATCGGCATGGCCAATCGACAAGGTGGTAGTGCATCCGCTAGTGCTGCTGAGCATCGTCGACCACTACAACCGTGTTGCACGCGACAGCAAGAAGCGCGTTGTTGGTGTTCTTCTTGTAACTTCCTTCAAAGGCACCTTGACGTCACTAACAGCTCTGCAAACTGTAGATGGGTGACTGGAAGTTTGGCTACTGGAGGTATTTAGTGGCGGTAATGGATTTATATTGGTTGCTGAATATGGAGGTGGTCGCAGTGGTGGTCGTCACTTTGGAGGTGGCGGCCGATGATTTTTTAGGGTTGCGATTTGGGGAGAATTGTAGCAGCAGTTTTTGGTGATGACGGTTTTGGATTTTGTAGTAGGGCAACTGGAATTTTTTTTTTTATTGCAGTGAAAATTCCCAAGTTTCGCTCTGATACCAATTTGATGTAGAATGAATAACAAAGAAAAAAGAAGGGGAAGTGAGGAGAAGAGAAGAGAGGAACCAGGGAAGAACACAGAGAGGAGAAACGGGGCTGTAGCCAAACTTTTATTCAATCAAATTCATCATCTCAATAACAATGTAAAATAGGTTTAAATACTGCAAACCTAAAAGATAGGGCCAAGCCGAATACACAAGTCCATAAAAATAAAATAACCCAAGTCCAACTAAAATAATTAAAACTGGGATGTCCTCATCAGAGTGTCTCTCTAGGGATCCATGTGCAATCAGAGTCAAGTCGTCCCACCCAACGAACAAGAAAGCGGTGAATTTTTCCATCATTGGTCAACATAATCTGTTCATCTAAAATAACATCAATCTTATCTTTGGGTATTGTGATAGGGGCGTTGAAGTAGGGGTAGCAATAGGTTCAGGTTGAAAGTTAACAGCTGGGGATAGAAAAGGGTCATCAGAGGGCTTAAAATGGCTTTTATAAGCAACTAAATCCTCAACATTGAAAGTAGAGTGGTAGCCAAAATGTGATGGAATATCAATGACATACGCATTTGGACCAACATGCTTTAAGATTTTAAAAGGACCAACGCTACGAGCTTGCAATTCGAAAGCGGATCCACATGGACGTCGTTCCGGTCTAATTCGGATCATCGCATAATCCCCAATTTTAAACTCAACATGTCGTTTATGCAAATCAGCTTGAAGTTTATATGATGCATTACTTGCCTCTAATTGTTTATTGATCTCAATATGCAAGTCATGAAGATGTTGTACAAATGTCTCAGCTGACACAGACACATTAGCATGTGGAGACATAGGGATAAGGTTTAAAGGCTTACTAGGTTTATAACCATGAATAACTTCAAAAGGACTCGTGCTAAAGACTGATTCACAGAACTGTTATATGCAATTTGGGTTATCGAGAGGATTAAATCCCAGTTCCTCAGATTTTCCTAAACTAGATATCTTAATAGGTTAACAAGACTGCGATTAACAACTTCAATTTGACCATCGGTCTAAGGATGATACGCAATGGAAAATTTCAACTTAGTGCCAACCATGTGCCATAAGGTTCTCCAAAAATGGCTAGTGAACCGATCATCCCTATCCGACACAATGGTCTTAGGAAGACCATACAATTTAACAATCTCATTAAAGTACAACCTAGCAACCTTAGACGCATTTGAAGTCTTGCTACAAAGGATGAAGTGGGTCATTTTCGAGAAACGATCCACTATAACAAAAATAGAATCATGTTTCTTTGGAGTAAGTGGGAGTCCTAGTACAAAATCCATACTGACGTCTTGTCAAGGACAACTAGGGACGGGAAGAGGTATGTAAAGACCAGTGTTTTGTCTCTTTAGTTTAGCCAACTGACAGGTGTTACAAGCACTAACAATCTTGGCTAAATCTATCTTCAAACGAGGCCAATAAAATTGACGTTCAACCTCTTCGATTGTCTTATTAAGTCCAAAATGCCCAACCAGGCCTCCCACATGACTTTCCCAAACTATAAAGTCTCGTACTAAAGTCCGAGGGATGCACAATTTATTGGACCAAAAAAGATAAGTCTAGACGAAAACCATCAGTAGCATTCAATTGTCCACTTTGCAACGCAAGGAAAATGTCCTTGAAATCGGGATATGACTCACAATCTTCTTTGAGTCGTTCAAAACCTATGACCTTGACACGCATATTGGTTAAAAGTGAAATGCGGCGGCTTAAAGCATCTGTCGCTTGATTTTCGCCCTTTTTATTCTTCAAAACAAAAGAATAGGCTTGCAAACACTCGATCCAACGACCATGCCTAGCATTCAACCTCTTTTGGGAATTAAGGTAGCGAAGTACCTCATGATCTGAATAAAGAACAAATTCCTAGGGTAACAAGTAATGACGCCAATAGCGTAAAGTTTGTACGACTGCATACAACTTCTTGTCATAAATCGAGTACCGTCGTTTGGCATCATTTAATTTCTCACTGAAATAAGCAATAGGGTGGCGTTCATGGCTCAAAACTCCATCTATCCCTACCCTAGAGGCATCACATTCAACCTCAAAAACTTCAGAAAAATCAGGAATTAGCGTGACTGGAGCTTCTGTCATTCACCTCTTAACCAACTTAAATGTTTTGGTCGCTTCGTGCGACCAATGAAATTCCTCTCTTTTCATGCATTCCGTAATAGGAGCCATAATCGTGCGAAACCCTTTAATGAAACGACGATAAAAGGTAGCTAAACCATGAAAACTCCGAACGTCATGTATAGTCTTGGGCTCAGGCCAACCAACAATGGCCTGAATCTTTGCAGGGTCAGCAGACACTCCTATCGCGGAGACAATAAAACCTAGAAATACAACAACTTTATCTGTGAAGAAAGAACATTTCTTCACATTAGCATACAGGCTTGTAGCACGAAGGGTAGAACAAACCTGCATGAGACGATCTCTATGTTGTTCCCTAGTTTTACTGTACACGAGAATGTCATCAAAGTAGACAATGAGGAATTTACCCATGAATGGTTGCAAAGCTTGTGTCATTACTCTCATAAAAGTACTCGGGGCATTGGTTTGCCCAAAAGGAATGACCAACCACTCATAAAGACCATCCTTCGTTTTAAAGGCAGTAATACAAGTGGAGGTTTGACAAGGGTTCAATCATGTAATTTCAGGCAAAGTAATATAATAGCAGAATATAAAATTAATTGATGCGATTTAAATTAACAGTAATATAGACCAAATATAGATAAAAATAGTAACTCCCCCTTTTTTTGTTCGCTGAAGCAACTGACCGATCAACAAGACAATAAGAGGTACCTGCAAAATAATGTTAAAAAATAATTTTTTCATTTTTTTGGCTTTTTCTTTTCTTTTCTTTTTCTTTTTTTTTTAAACTTACAAAATCAAATAAATAAATCTATTACAAATCAAGGCCCAAACACTAATAGAGGCCTAAACTACCAATCATTCCATTGTATACATGCCCACTCACCAAAACACACAAACAGACAGAGGCCCAATCCATTATGTTTAGGAGAGAGAGAGAGATCGAGCAAAACTTTTAGGGCTGCTGGCGAAAGAGATATCAGCCATTGGTTGTTGAATAGCGACGGCGATGTAGATCCTCGACGGCAGTTTGGATTTGCAGCGACGGTCGTGGTGGTGTATTTTGAATTGCTGATACGGAATATGGGTGACTGATTGTGAATAATTACTGGTGGCGATTGGGGACGGGATTTCATGATTGTGGTGGTGGTCGGCAAAGGAAGGAGTTAACTATTTGGTTCGTCAGTTTAACAGTAGTCGGCAGGTAGTGAAATTTCTTCGTTACTGTATTGCCGGCGGTTACTGTTCATTGCGTAGAATTAGGAGTTTCGTTGGATGTAGTGTGCTATTAACGAAGGAGGCAGAGTTGTTGACTGGATTTTGTAGCAACAGGGTTGGAAATTGCTTTGGCATATATATGTAATGGATGAAAATGCTGGAAGTTGTAGGGGACTGTGTTTATATGCGCGTATGATTACTGGGTTTTGTAGCAAGGGATGAAGTTTGAAGATGGTGATACTAGGATATGCTGGATATGGGATGTAGAAAAACGACCGAATCTAGGTTGGGCTCTTATACCACTTTGATGTAGGATTAGATAAACACAAACACAAAACCAGTTACATAGGAGGAGAGGAGAGAAGTAGAAACCAGAGAGGAAAGATGAAGAAGTAGGAGGAGAAGGAGAAAAGAAGAGGGCGGTGGAAGTCTGCAACACTCAATTTTCATTCAGCATCAAATTTGCCCCCCCCCCCCATGCATTGAAAGCTGCATACTTTTATACAATACAAAGCATAAAAGGGCTTAGGCCAACCCAATACATGATACAAGCCCAAAAACAAAATAAAAGGCTTGGGTAAGCCCAAAACATAATACAAGCCCAAATAAAATACTAACTAAATAGTCCAAACTAGATGTCCTCATCACAGGCTTGAGTTTAACCGTGTATGGCTCCTACATTTGGATTATTTATCTCACAATACTTAAAAACTTCTGGAATTTGTACAAGTTCTGATCGTTTTCTTTATAATTGTTTCTGATGAATCTGGTGGTTCATTTGCTGTACATGGAGCTTGGGTTTCTGGTACCCACTTGGCTTCTGCAGTCACCCACCAATTCCTTTCTACCTCATCAACATGCAACTTAAATTGAATGATTGAAAGAGAACTGGGGGGCTTGACTATATTACTCAGATAGCCTTTCATCTTTAGACATTCTACTAACTTTAGTTTGTTATATCATGTATTATGTGAAGCACTAGGTTTCTTGGTAGTTCTATTTTTGCCAAAGACCTTAGATCATAATCCTTTTAATCTTAAATTGACTAATTATGATACATCTTCTCCACACGCAGGGTACTTTACGCGGTCTATGTGAAGATCTTGGTATTCCATTTCAAGCTGCGATGCTCAAGTAAGGCAAATATATCTGAATGTGTTCTATTTATTCAGCCAACAATACTACTTCCTTTCTGAGCTGTGCAAGAGAAGTAATAAATTTTGCATATTTCTGCCTTTTGTCTATTTAAAGAAGATTATGGTTGTGAAGAGTCCAAAGGTCTTCTTTTTTTTTTTTGAAGTGAATAAAGTGTAGAATAGGGAAGAGAATCAGGTAAATGTAATTGTACTAAAAAAAGGGAAGCAAATATGTTGAAACAAGGAAAGTGAGTTAAACAGACCCCCCAAATAGTCGTGGAAAAAGAGACAGAGAGAAATGGGATTCTGCAAAGTTCATAAATAAGGAGATCATTGCCTCCATTTCTGGCATCCCTCTTCAATATTTATTTTTGTTTTCTTTCAAGACTAGAAGCACATGTAAGAATAATTTTTGCACTAATAACAATAGATCCTATTTATGTTGACTACGTATCTAATAATAACGTTGGAAATAATACATATAAACTATGATTCTGCTATTAAGATAGAAAAACTAGGCAAGGCAATGTAAAGAAAGGAAAGAATTCATTGAAATTCTATCTACAATTATCCAATGGCTACAACACATATGAGCTGGAAAAACTGATCATTCAGAAATCTGCTATACGAGCTTGCAGATATTCCAACTCTCTCTCTCTCCCCCTCTCTTTCAAGCTGATGATAGATAGTTATCATTCTCCTTAGGGTCTGCTTGGGAGTTTTGGGGTACCTTTATAGAAACGTGGAATTTTGAATCAAATATTGTATTCCTTTTTTCAACGAATAATTTTACATCAATAAGGGCCTTAATATATAGTACAAACAGAGAATAAAAAAAGGTAAACTTATAACTAGGGTAATGTAGAAATTTACCTAATCCAACTAAGGTAAAAAACTAACTATACAATATTACAAAATATTTCAATAATCGGGATTTCTACATTGCCCCTCAAATTGGATCGTAAATGTTGACCATATCGAATTTGTAGATAAAATCCTCGAAGTTTTGTTGAGATAGTTCTTTGGCGAAAATTTCTACGATCTATTCTTTGGTAGGTACATAGGTCATACGTATAATCCCTTTTTCAACTTTTTCTTTGATGAAGTGTGTGTCCACTTCAACGTGTTTGGTTCGACGTGTTGGACTGGATTGACGGAGATGTTGATAGCTGCTCTATTAACGCAATACAATTTGATTGGAAAATTCACCATAACCCGTAATTCTTCCAATAATTTCTTTATCCATGGTTCTTTGCATATTCCTTGTGCAACTGCTCTAAACCCAGCTTCAGCAATACTTTTTGCTACCACATTCTGCTTCTTACTTCTCCAAGTTACCCTATACAAAGGTACAATAGCCATTAGTCGATTTTCTGTCTTCTATTGATCCATTCCATTTGCATCGGTAAAGACTTCTAGTTCTTTTCTTTTGTTTTTCTCAAAGAAGTGTTCTTTTCCAGGGGTACCTTTGAGATATTTAAGGATTCTGTAAACTGCTTCTAGGTGAGTTTCTCTTGGAGAATACATGTGTTGACTTACCACACTAATAGCAAATGCAATGTCAGGTCTTGTGTGTGAGAGATAGATTAGCTTGCTAACTAACCGTTGATATCTATCCTTTTCGACTGGTTTTCCCATGTCTACTCATTTTCTTCTTGCGTCCATAGGTGTGTCACTTGGTTTGTATCCAAACATGCCCGTTTCGATCAAGAGATCAAGAGTGTATTTACGTTGTGAAACATTGATATCGATGTGGCTACTTCCATCCCTAAGAAGTATCAATTCCATCTCGGATCCTTAACTTCAAATTCTGCTACCAACTTTTTCTTCAATCTCTCTAGGTCCACCATGTTATCTCCCGTTAGTATTATGTCATCAACATATACAATTAGGATTGTTTTTGTCCCATCTTTAGATAATTGGTAGAACACAGAACGATCTGATTTTTCTTGCTGATATCCTTGCCTTCTCAGTACTCTTACAAATCTGTCAAACCATACTTTTGATGACTGTTTGAGACCATACAAAGAATCCTCTGTATTGGAGTACATATCACGACGACATCCCACACCTTTTGCCGTTAGTAGAAAGAGATGTTTTTCCAATTGCCGGTTTCATGGAGTTAACTACTCACACAGTTATTAGTGAATTCTTTGACCTCTATTTTTGTAGAAGGGCGGCATCAGTTGAGGTAGGTTGCTTCGTTTCTCTTGTAAGATACCTTAGTTTTCCTTTTCCATCGACAATGAGCTTGATTGACTGAGCCTATTCCCGATAATTCTTTCCATTCAATCTTTTCACGACGAGCTGGAAAGACAATTATCCAGTTTGCTGGAGCCCATGGTAGAGAGAGATTCTACTTCACCGCTTTGGGGCTCAAATGTTGTCAACCGGTTGCTATTTTTTGTGTTTCGCCATTGACGGTTGATGGCTAGGTCAAGAATGACCGAGCGCTCATATCATGTAGAAACATGAAGTGTGGAATCAAATATTGTATTCTTTTTTTCAATGAATAATTTTACATCACTAAGGGCCTTAATATATATTACAAACATAGAATAAGAAAGGTAAACATATAACTACGGAAATATTGAAATTGACCTAATCTAACTAAGGTAAAAAATCAACTATACAATAATACAAAATATTTCAATAATCGGGATTTTTATATGTGGATTTTTTAAAGTACCAATTTTGGACATTTATGAAAGGTCCGATTTTGGGTATTTTTATTAGCTATTTTTAAAACAGTCAAAGTCATGCTTGAGAGTTTATTATCCCGTTGTTTTGAAATTTTTTAAGATAATAAAATTACACGTGCCCATATATAAAAGAGTTATAAATGTGTTTGAATAATTGTTTTAGATGATAAAATTGGAAGAAATATTGAAAATAATTGTTTTAGGGAGGATATAATTGAAAATAATTGTCTAAATTTCATTCCTTTTTAGCGTAGATTTTGAAATAATTATTTTAGAGGTGAAAATTGAAGAAAAATTGAAAAATGGTCAAAAACCACCATTTAGTAGATTGAGAAATACAATCCAAATTACAAAGGTGGTTTTTTAATGAATGTCTCGCTTTACAATGAATTTAGTTGTTCAAGTTATGGAATGATTGAGAAAAATATGTATTCTATATTTTTCAATGATATTACACGTCTCATGTTGCTCAATATATAGTACAATAGAAGATGACGAGAAGGAATGTAATCTTATTTAAAAAATAATTTAAGGAAAAAATAAAATTATTCCTTACTAAACATAATATTCAAAATATTCTAGTATCCCATAATTTTGGGATTTCTTCACTCCCCCTTAAATTGGATCATAGATATTGATCACTTCTGACTTGCAAATTCACTTATCAAAAGTTTGTCGATGTAGCATTTGCTGAAGATGTCTACAGTCCGATCTTTGGTTGGAACTTATATCATACAAATAGTTCCATTTTCAACATTCTCCTTGATGAAGAGCATGTCCCCTTTTACATATTTAGTTCTGTCATGTTGAACTTAGTTGAGAGAGATGTTGATAGTTGCTTTATTGTCGCAGTATAGTTTGACTGGGACTCTCATCGTGATTTGTAATTCTTCTAATGGTTTCTTAATCTACAATTCTTCACTTATTCCTTGGGCAGCTACTCTGAATTCTGCTTCAGCACTGCTACTGGCTACTACATTCTATTTCTTACCACGTTACGAGATTTTCCTATACGAAATTACAATAGCCAGTAGTTGATCTTGTAACGCCCCGACCCCTAGTGGATCGGAACGCTACTTACTTTACTTAGCTTAACCGGTGGTTTAGTAACAAGTGTATACGTTTTAGCTGAAGCTTATATCTTCGAATAATAATTTAAATAATAATAATACTTCAAATACTTTAAACAAAAACACTGAATCATTTTTCAAACAACAAAATGTAATTTATTTGAAGGAAACATAACTTGTTCTTGCATTCTGCGTTATTCAAAACTTTAAAGAAATAACATTGGAAAACATTTCATAAAAATAAATCCAAATCACTTATTCACCGGATTTCCATGGGCCCGTTGCATCACTCTCCATCTTCTCCTCCATCCATGCCCGAGGTAGAATTCCTTCAATCTGTAGAGATGGGATTAAACCCATGAGTTGAAAAACTCAATAGGTGTCATAGGTGCATTCGTGATCAAGCTATACATTTCAAAACATTAACTTTATAACTTTTCATACATGTCGTACCCGGAGGCACCATTTGACATGAAGGGGTATGCCGTACCCGAGGGCACCATTTGACATACAAACATTTCTTCAATATAGAGGGGTATGCCGTACCGGAGTACCATTTGACATACAACCATTAACATAGAGGGATATGCCGTACGGAAGTACCATTTGACATACAAATATTAACAAGAATCGAAACTTATAACTTAACACGATTAAACACATTGCACCTCTACCTACCTTGATTGATGCTTTTGAAACTTTGAAAACTTGGATTGAAAACTTCGATAAAATTTGGACGTTGAAAGAAATGCACTCCTTGGATGCTTGAAAACCGTTGAGAATTGATGCTTGAAAACACTTCTTAAACTTTTAGGAAAAATAGTTTTCCTCTCTCTCTTCTTCTCTCTTGGAAACTTTCTTTAGTATGTAAAAGCTCTTACTTTTGGTGTGAGAAAAAATGAGTGAAATGAGGTCTCTATTATAGATAAATATCTCATAACTTAAAGCAAATGAAGGATCAAATTTCATTTAAGAGAGAAAATAGGGGTGCCATTTAAGTTTGAGGTTAAATGCTTCAATTTAGTGGGGTTTTTATTGCCAAAAACGTGGGTGGCCCTTTGAGAAAATAATTGATGAAAATAAATATTTAAATTTTAGAGAAAAACGAGAATTTTTCATTTTAGGCAGTTTCGGTCGACCGGTTGTAGTCCAGTTGACACTGCACAATTTTCAGTGTTTCTATCATAACTTCTTCTCCTGATATTCGATTGAGGTAATTCAAAGTGTGATGGAAAGCTAACTCAAAGAGCTACAATTTTTATTTAGATATCATTTTCGAAATCGAATTTTTCCTATGTCAAAAATGGGTCTCAAATGAGACTAAAAATCTGGAGTATACTTTAGTCATCCAATATTCATGTCTTAGTGCCACTAAGGTGTCTAGAATTATTTGTGGTTCTACATCCCCCACACCTTAATTAAAATTTCGTCCTCGAAATTTACCTTCTGATTAGGCGAATAGTGTTGGATACTTGTCTTTGGCTTCTTCTTCTTCCCAAGTGGCTTCTTCTACGCCGTGATGATTCCACTGTATCTTAACCAGCTGAATCTCTTTATTCCTTAGTTTATGCACTTTTCGATCCAATATGTTGATCAGTAGTTCCTTGTACAATAAATCTTTCTGTACCTCCAAGTTTTGATAACTCACTACATGATTAGGATCATGTACATACTTCTTTATCATCGATATATGAAATACATTGTCCACTGTCGATAATTCAGGTGGCAAAGCTAGTCGGTAAGCCAATTTTCGACTCTATCAAGTATCTCGAAAGGTTCGATATACCGAGGTCGTAGCTTGCCTTTCTTTCCAAATCTAAGTACACCTTTCATCGGTGCTACTTTCAGAAACACTTTATCCCCAACTTGGAATTCTAAATCCTTCCTCCTTGTATCTGCATAGCTCTTTTGTCGATCCTGTGCTGCCTTTATTCTTGCACGGATCTTATCGATTACCTCGACCGTCCTTTCAACTATTTCTGGTCCTAAAAATCTCTTCTCTCCTACTTCATCCCAATGAACAGGTGATCTACATCTTCTACCATAGAGAGCTTTGTATGGTGTCATTCCAATAGTTGCATGGAAACTGTTATTATAAGTGAACTCTACTAGAGGTAAGTATGACTCCCAATTACCTCCTAGAACCAAAACACATGTTCTCAGCATGTCTTCCAAAGTTTGGATGGTCCTTTCAGACTGACCATCGGACTGAGAGTGATATGTTGTACTAAAGTTCAGCTTCGTTCCCATAGCTCCTTGTAGACTTTTTCAAAATTTGGACGTGAACCTTGAGTCTCTGTTAGACACAATAGATATAGGTACACCTTGTAATCTCACAACCTCTTTAATGTACAACTGTGCCAATTGGTTTAAACTGAATGTCATTTTCACTGGAAGAAAATGAGTTGACTTCGTTAGTCGATCCACTACTACCCATATAGCATTATTTCCTCTTGCTGCCTTCGGGAATCCAACCACAAAGTCCATCGTGATATTTTCCCATTTTCATTCTGGTATATCTAGTGAATTTAACAATCCAGCTGGTTTTTGGTGTTCTGCCTTAACTTGTTGACATACCATGCACTTCTACACGTAAAACCCTATACTTCTTTTCATATTTCTCCATCAAAATGTATCTCGAAGATCTCGATACATTTTCGTACCACTGGGATGTGCGGTGTATGGGGTGGAATGAGTTTCTTTCAATATCTCGTTTCTCAAGGCTTCATCCTTAGGCACGCAAATTCTTCCTCTAAATATCAGTATCTGATCCTCAGCTACTCCAAAGTCCTTTTTCTTATCGATACCAACTTCATTCTTAATCTTCTACAAAAATGAGTTTTTATTTTGTGCTTCTATAATTCGATCTCTAAGAGTAGGTCGAATTATTAAAGCTGCTAGACGAGCAGTGACTTGTCCTGGTGTGGTAACCACTTCGATCTGCAACTTTTCCAAATCCTTGACTAACTCCACTTGAGAGGTGGGTAGTGACGTCAATTGTCTCATTGATTTTCTACTTAGAGCGTCGGTCACAACATTAGTCTTACCCGGATGGTAGTGAATAGTGCAGTCGTAATCGTTCACCAATTCCAACCATCGTCTTTATCGCATATTCAATTCCTTCTGTGTAAAGAAATACTTGAGACTTTTGTGATCTGTGTAGATATCACACTTCCGTCCATACAAGTAGTGTCGCCATATCTTCAAAGCATGTACTACCGCTGCAAGTTCTAAATTATGCGTCGGGTAGTTCTGCTCATGTTTCTTCAATTGTCTTGAAGCATAGGCTATCACTTTTCCATTCTGCATTAGTACACATCCCAATCCTTGCTGTATATAACAAACCCTTACGTACCTTCAGGTATTGTTAATACAGGTGCTGATATCAATTTCTGCTTAAGTTCTTGGAAACTTTGTTCGCATTTTTTCGTCCATTGGAATTTTACTCCCTTCCTTGTAAGCTGCGTCATTGGTCCAGCTATTTTGGAGAATCCTTCTATGAATCTCTTATAATATCCAGTCAATCCTAGAAAATTCCGTACTTCGCCAGCATTTGTTGGTGCTTTCTAGTTGGTTACTGCTTCTACTTTTGCTGGATCTACTTCAATCCCTTGGGCAGTAACTACATGTCCAAGAAATCCAACTCGTTCAAGCCAAAACTCGTACTTCTTGAATTTGGCATACAGTTTCTCCTTGTGTAATACCTCTAAGGCTATTCTCAAGTGCTCTTCATGTTGCTCCTTACTCTTGGAATATATCAGAATGTCATCGATGAAGACTATGACAAACTTATCCAAGTATTGATGAAACACTCGATTTATTAGGTCCATGAACACTGCAGGTGCATTGGTTAGCCCAAACGGTATCACCGTAAACTCGTAGTGTCCATATCGAGTTCTAAAAGTTGTTTTAGGTATATCCTTTGTCTCTACTTTTAGTTGATGGTATCCCGATCGTAAGTCGATCTTGGAAAATACCTTAGCTCCTTTCAGTTGATCTAACAGATCCTTGATCCTCGGCAGTGGGTACTTATTCTTGATGGTTAATCGATTTATCTCCCTATAATCGATGCACATCCTCATGCTTCCATCTTTCTTCTTTACAAACAACACCGGCATATCCCATGGAGATACGCTTGGTCATATGAAGCCCATATCTAGGAGTTCTTGCAACTGCTTCTTTACTTCTTGTAGTTCTTTTGGGGCCATTCGGTGTGGGGTCTTAGATACTGGTGCCGCCCTGGGAATTAGGTCTATGGTGAATTCCACTTGCCTATCTGGTGGAATACCAGATAGATCTTCTGAAAACACATCTACGAATTCCCGTACTATTGGTATGTCTTCAACATTTATCGTCTCTTGTTTCCCTCCTGAGATGTTTTCTAAATATCCTTGACATGTTTCTTTTCTCAACATCTTCTCAGCTTGAAAAGCCGATACTAGTCGAATAAGGGGTTTCGTCTTCATTCCAGGGAACGAAAATGGTTCCTCTCCTGGTTTCTGAAATGATACTTCCATTTCCTTACATCGGATGGTGGCGTAAATACAACCTAACCAATCCATGCCTAGTATTACATCAAAATCCTTCATTTCTATCATGTATAGGTTCGCTTCCATTGGTTTTTCTTCAATTTCGATACTTATTGACTTGGCTATTCTATCAGTATTCAAAGGGTTGCCCGAAGGAATACTAACTTCTAATGGACCTTCCGACTTATCACAGGTAATACTAGATTTAGCCATAAAAGTTGTTGAAGCAAATGAGTGTGTAGCTCCTGAATCAAACAATACATAAACAGGTGTATTGGCTATCAGTAGAGTACCTGCTATGACATTAGAGATTTCCTCTGCATCCTGTTGAGTCAATGCAAAAACTCGTGCTTTCCCTTTCTGGTTCTGGTCGCTGTTATCATCCTTCTTCTGGGTATGTGTGGGATAATCCCTAATGATATGTCCTGGCTTGAAACATCGGAAACAGACATTTTTCCCTTGTAAGCACTCGCTACGATGTGTCCTTCCACACTTAGAACAAGGCGCAATAACCGGCACAATAATTTTGCTGGCATTGGCTCCGCCATTAGCTTTCTTGTTCTGCCACTTGCCTTTTCCCTTGTCCTGGCCATTCCATTTCCTCTTTCCCATATTACCATTGTCCGGTTGATTGAACAGTTGACCATGTTGTTCAGCACTAGTTTTCTGGTACCAAATAGCATGAGCTCTTTCCAGCATTTCACGGTATGCGGTGAAGCGATGGGACATAAGTATCATGCTTATATCCGAGTTCAACCCTTGTTTAAACTTTCGTACCTTTTTATCTTCCGTATCCACCAGATGTGGAGCATACCTTGAAAGTTGATCAAACTTCCTCTCATACTCAGTCAGGGACATAGTCTTTTGCTTGAGTTGGAGGAATTCACTTTCTTTGTGATCCCTCAAGGACTGGGGAAAGTACTTGTCCATTACTTCCCCTTTGAATTGCTCCCAAGTCAATTCTGCTTGTTGCTCAAGGGTCTTTGTTCTTGACATTAAGTCCCACTAGTGACTTGCATCACCGGAGAACATGAACTCAGCACACTAGACTTTCTAAGCGTCCGTGCACCCTACCAATCGGAATATACGCTCCAACTTGCGAAGCCACTCCTCGCCTGCAAGTGGATCAGCTGCTTCGTTGAAGGTAGGGAGCTTGTGCCTTCGAAATTGCTCGACCACTGAAGCATGGTTTGGAACATTAGGAGCTAGTGGTAGGGGTTGAGCTTGGTTCGGGTTTTGCCTGCCTAGGTCTTGAACCGCTCGGAGGAGGTCTCTTAGCAAGTTTTGGTTTGCTCGGGCCATTTCCTTTAGACAAAATATATGGTTCTTATTAGTTTCATTCTTCGAAAACTAAAGCAAAGAAGATAGTATTTTATTTCTTGACATAAGGGAAGCTATTACAAGGATTTAAATCTAATCCCTATAAGTTCTACGGATCTTCTTTGGTGGAGCTTCATCTTCGGAGAAGTCTTCCGCCTCAGTTCCGGACTCTATGTCCATCTCAACCTGTGGCTCAGGCTCAAGATCATTCTCTAAATCATCCTCGAGTTCTTCTTCAGGATCTTCTTCCTCAGCTAAAGGTTCCTCCTCAGGCTCCTCATAGATTACATCATCCCACAAATCAATCAGGGCATGGCAATACCTCTCAAACTCGAACAGGTTTAGGTTGCCTTCTAACATTTCATCTCTAACCGTGACTCCCATATCTCCCCATTGAGGTGGGAGGGAGTGTGTGAGGTTATTTATGGCCTCGATATGCGTGATCTCCATTCCAGCATTAACCGTCGTCATGCATCTCTCATAGATGTCATACACATTTCGCTAAGCGGTCGGGTCGGATCAGTTACATAGTTTTCATAGGAATGAATAGCAATTCTACGGTCCAATGTTTCTCTATATGTCCTAGCCTTTCTACGAGCCATATCTGTTGCATTTTCACATACATTATACTTTTTCTTTGCTTAAAGAAAACATGCAAATATTTAAACTTTCATATCATGCAATTCCCTTTAAACCCTTAGCTTTTGCCCAAGTCCATTACATATCTTTAAATAACACATCTCTAAATCATTTCAAAGCATCATAACATAAATATAATCATTAACTTTAAACATGAACATACTTGGGCCATAGGATGAGATTGATGGATGGATGCACGATGCCATGGAATACATTAAACTTTTCATTTTCCTTTTGTTTTTAAAAAAAAAATACTTGGTCTACAGAACCGGCTAAACCGTTTTTTTTCAAAAAAACATACTTGATCTACAGAACCGATTAAACCTTGCTCTGATACCACGCTGTAACGTCCCGACCCCTAGTGGACCGGAACGCTACTTACTTTACTTAACTTAACCGGTGGTTTAGTAACAAGTGTATACGTTTTAGCGCAAGCTTACATCTTTGGATAATAATTTAAATAACAATACTTCAAATACTTTAAACAAACACTGAATCATTTTTCAAACAACAAAATGTAATTTATTTGAAGGAAACATAACTTGTTCTCGCATTCTGCGTTATTCAAAACTTTAAAGAAATAACATTGGAAAACATTTCATAAAAATAAATTCAAATCACTTATTCACCGGATTTCCATGGGCTCGTTGCATCACTCTCCATTTTCTCTTCCATCCATGCCAGAGGTAGAATTCCTTCAATCTATAGAGATGGGATTAAACCCGTGAGTTGAAAAACTCAATAGGTGTCATAGGTGCATTCGTGATCAAGCTATACATTTCAAAACATTAACTTTATAATTTTTCATACATGCCGTACCCGGAGGCACCATTTGACATGAAAGGGTATGCCGTACCCGAGGGCACCATTTGACATACGGACATTTCTTCAACATAGAGGGGTATGCGGTACCGGAGTACTATTTAACATACAACCATTAACATAGAGGGATATGCCGTACCGGAGTACCATTTGACATACAAACATTAACATGAATCGAAACTTATAACTTAGCACGATTAAACACATTGCATCTCTACCTACTCTGATTAATGCTTTTGAAACTTTGAAAACTTGGATTGAAAACTTCGATGAAACTTGGACGTTGAAAGAAATGCACTCCTTGGATGTTTGAAAACCGTTGAGAATTGACGCTTGAAAACACTTCTTAAACTTCTAGAAAAAATAGTTTTCCTCCCTCTCTTCTTCTCTCTTGGAAACTCTTTCTTTAGTATGTAAAAGCTCTTGCTTTTGGTGTGAGAAAAAATAAGTGAAATGAGGTCTCTATTTATAGGTAAATATCCCATAACTTAAAGCAAATAAAGGGTAAAATTTCATTTTAAAGAGAAAATAGGGGTGCCATTTAAGTTTGAGGTTAAATGCTTCAATTTAGTGGAGTTTTTATTGCCAAAAACGTGGGTGGCCCTTTGAGAAAATAATTGATAAAAATAAATATTTAAATTCTAGAGAAAAACGAGAATTTTTCATTTCAGGCAGTTTTGGTCGACCGGTTGTAGTTCGGTTGACACTATACAGCTTTCAGTATTTCTATCATAACTTCTTCTCCTGATATCCGATTGAGTTAATTCAAAGTGCGTTGGAAAGCTAACTCAAAGAGCTACAACTTTTATTTAGATATCATTTTTCAAATCGAATGTTTCCTATGTCGAAAATGGGTCTCAAATGAGACTAAAAATCTGGAGTATACTTTAGTCATCCAATATTCACGTCTTAGTGCCACTAAGATGTCTAGAATTATTTGGGGTTCTACAGATCTTCTGTCTTCTATTGATCATGTCCAATTAGCATTAATGAATACTTCTACTTCATTCTTTCCATCTTTCTTAAAAAACAATCATTTTCTAAGAAAACTCTTTAAGGTATTTTAGAATCTTATATACTGCCTCCAGATGAGCTTCCTTTGGCGAATGCATATGTTGACTTACCATGCTAACTGCAAATACAATGTTAGGTCTAGTGTGTAATAGGTAGATGTCTTTCTCAACAAATTTTCCACTGTCATCTATTTTTCTACCAGGACTGTAGGAGTTTCACTTGGCTTGCATCCAAGCATACCAGTTTCAGTTAGCAAGTCCATAACATATTTTCGTTGTGAAACACTAATGCCCCTTTTTGATCTCGCTACTTCCATCCTAAGAAAATATCTCATTGGTCCCAAATCTTTCACTTCAAATTCAGTGCCTAAACTTCTTTTTAGTCTTGAAGCCTTCCCATCTCAATTGTATTGTCTTCAGTAAGGATTATATCATCCATGTATACGATTAGAATAGCTTTTGTCCCATCTTCAAATCATTTAAAAAACATGGTGTGATCTGACTGTGCTTGGTGATATCCTTGATTTCTTAATACTCTTGCAAATCTACCAAACCATGCTCGAGGTGACTGTTTGAACCCATATAGTGATTTTTTTCAATTTACATACCCTGTTGTCTCCATTCTCTGTACAAAAACCAGGAGGTAGTGTCATGAATATTTCATCCAACTTACCTTCAAGAATGCATCTTTTATGTCAAGTGTTGGAGTGGTCAATCTAAATTTGCTGCTAGAGATAAGAGTACTCGAATTGTATTCAACTTTGCTAAAGGTGCAAACGTTTATGTATAATCTATGACATAGGTCTGAGTATACCCACCCCTTGCAACCAGACAAGCTTTGTACCTTTCAGTTGTCCCATCTGCTTTGTATTTCACATTAAACACCCATTTGCACCCTACAGGTTTCTTTCCTTTTGGTAGTTCCATCACATCCTATGTTTCATTTTCCTCTAAGGCCCTCATTTCTTCCATCGCAGCTTCTCTCCACTTGGGAATTTCTAAGGCTTTCTGAATTTTTTTAGAATTTCTGCACTGTCAAGGTTAGAAACAAAAGTTCAAAATCTTGGAGATCAGGCTTTATAAGCTATGAATTTAGATATAGGGTCCATGGTGCATGATCGAGTTTGTTTCCTGAGAGCAATAAACTAGTTAATGTAAGAGGTTTCAGAGACGATTTCCTAGAACATCTGGATCTATTATCAGTTTTGACTCTTTTTGTACCTCGAGTGTGAGGTCTCCCTTATACTTTGACTTTGGCTTTCTTGAGTAAACTAACATCTCCTTATCACGTTGTTCTTTTGCAGCTCCCCTTGATTCAAATTGTCTTCTTTAGGGGATTCAGTAGGACAAGGTGTTTTAGTAGGTTCAGTGGTTGCGAAGGATTCAGATGGAGAGAGTAATTTCCAAGAATGGATCTTCACTTGATTTCTTTCCTTGAAGAGAAGGTTTTTGGAAGTAAGGAGTTTCTTCGAAAAATGTGACGTCATAGCTGATGAATACTTTTTTTTTGTGGTGGGATCATTTATAGCCCTTCTGTGTGGGTGAATAACCAATGAATGCACACTTAAGTGCACGAGGTGATGAGAGTTGATATGGACAAATGTTGTACACCCAAACACTCTTAAAGGTATGCTTGAGTTCAGACGAGAGTTATGGAAGAATTTCTGGAATCTTTGTAGGGGAGATTCGAGGTTGAGAATAAGACTTGGCATTCGGTTTATAAGATAAGTTGATGTTAAAATGGCGTCCTCTCAAAATTTTGCAGGCGTGTTTGTAGTGATCATTAGGACATGGGCAACCTCAAGTGTCTATTTTTTCGTTCAGCGATCCCATTTTGTTGAGGGGTATCGACGCAAGAACTTTGGTGTATTATCCCATTTTCTTGAAGATAGTTTTTTAGGGTATTGTTGAAATATTCTGTGCCGTTATCAGTGCACAGAATTTGAATTATTGTTTGAAGTTGGGCTTCTACCATCGAGTGGAAATTTATAAACACCGGCCAGACTTCAATTTTCTCTTTTAACATATAGACCCCGCAAATTCGTGTATGGCCGTCGATAAACGTGACAAACTATTTTGTGTGGGTGCGATTAGGGATTCATGAAGGTCTCCACACATCACTGTGAATCATCGTAAATAATTTGGATGATTATGTAGATTTCGTGAATGAGGAGCGAAGATGTTTTGCAAGTTCACACATTTCACATTAAATCTCAAAAGAACTTTTATTCAAGAATATTGAAGGGAATACATGACTTTAAATATTGAAAATTTGGATGCCCCATTCTATAATGCCATAAAAAATGTCACTATTCGAAGGAACAAAATGCAGAATCACAACTAGCAAATCACATTCGTCTCGTCGAAGTAGTAAAGTCCCTTACATTCTTTAGCACTGTCAATTGTCTTCCTTGATAATAGATCATGAAAGACATGGTGAGAAGGGAAAAAATTGGCAGAAGAATTTGAGTCTTTTGTTAATTGATGACTAATGTATAATAAGCTGCAGGACAGGTTTGGAACATGAAGAACATTGTTTAAAGTAATTGAATTAGAGATGCGAATACTCCCTTTTCGAGCTACTGGAGAGAGTGGGCATCTGCAATTTTGATTTTGAGGTTCCCAACATAAGGTGAATATGTGAAAAATAGATAGTGGGAATCCGTCATATGGTCGAACGTGCCTGAGTCAATAATCCATGGTATTCGGGAAAAGGATGTGGTAGTATTAAGAGCTCTTAAGAAATTATCTCTGTGGGCTAATGAACTTGCCGAACCAGATGTTTGGAAATCGGAGAACATTTTATAGAGTTGTTCTAGCTGTCTGGGATTGAATGCACCCTTTGAAGTAGAGGTTTTTATCTCAATGGAATTGACTGCAAATTGATAGGCCTTATTTTTGGAGTTCTATCTGAGCTTTCAGTCTGTTGGTTTTCCATGTATATCCCAACACGTATTTTCATCATGTCTAGGCTTAAGACAATGATCACACAATGGGCGTCCCTTTCGTTTTTTGGACCCGATCCAATTTTGATTAGTCATCTAAAATTCTGGGTTGATCCGTTAGGCCCAACTGCCTTAGGCCCATTTAAATAAGTCTTTTTAGCAATGGTTGCATTCCCATGTGACCAAACTCCATTAGACCCATGTATAGGCCCAATTCCGTGTAAATTTGTTGGCCCAATATTAACAAGAGGGCCAATATATCACTCCTAGCTAGCCTAGTCTCCTTCAATATTACAAGTCGCTAGCACTCCTCTCATCTGACTTCGACGAATACTTCACGTGGCTATGGCAATGGTCAATGACCCAGTATCCTCCCTTCCACATAGTCCAGCTCTCAACTCAACCCTGCCAAAAATTCGTAAACTCGTTCGTTTTCCAACCTTTTTTGTACCGAGCACTATCTTTGGGGCAATCCCATTCCTCCTCAACACACAAATCCAATTCTTGCCACAAATTTGTCATTTCCATGTAGTAATCTGTCACCTCTCTCTCCTTGCTTCAATTGCCAGAGCTTGGTTTTAATTTCAAAAATTTGAGATGTCTTTAGCGTTGGAGTACATCTCACGGGTTGCCTCCCATATATCTCAAGTTGTTGGCATGAAGAGGTAGGTTTTACCAATTGAAGGCTTCATTAAGTTCACAAGCCATGCCATAACCATGGAATTTTCGGACTTCCATCTCTTTTGAAGATTCACATATGCTGGTTGCTTCACATCGTCGGTAAGATATCCGATTTTTCCTTTTCCTTCGACAATAAATTTAATTGACTGTGCCCATTCCCTGTAGTTTCGTCCATTCAGTTTTTCCACCGAGAGTTGGAAGGAAGAATTATCCATTCCAAATGAACTCGAGGTTGGAGCAAGTTTTGCATCATTTGTAATAAGTTCGGAATTTGCAGAATTTTGGTTGGTGTTTTCCACCATATGGAATGAATGAGAAAAATATGTATTCTATATTTCTCGATGATAGTACAAGTCTCTTGTTGCTCAATATATGGTACAACAGATGATGACGGGAAGGAATGTAATCTCTTAAATAAATAAAATTATTCCTAACTAAACATAATATACAAAATATTCAAGTAACCCATAATTTCGAGATTTCTTCACAAGTACTCTAAACACTACTTCCATGTGCACTTCTCTAGGATCATTCACGAATTCACTTATCATCTCAAGGCAGATTTTTGGATAGGAAACTATCCTTAAGGCAGATTTAAAGGAATTTTCTTGTTCACTCGTAGCTCTTTTCACTGAGTGTTTGCCTTTGTACTCCTTGTCTTTCAGGGAGAGGTAGTGTGTACATTGCTGGGGTGGGGAGTGTAACATGCTGCATATTAGAAAGGACATTGTTTGTCTCATTCTGCATCATGCAAACATAACATACATAAACAGAACCAAGACTATGGAGAATCTGCATTTCAAAAGGTATAAATAAAGTGTTGCAGTCTTAAAGATTGTCTGTGAGGAAAAGGGAGTGGTAAATTAGTACTGGAGCAATTTTTCCAAAATGAATAACTTGTCACACTTTTTAACGTTGCACTTACATATGCGTATGATTGTTTGAACTTTCCATTTACAGACGGGAAGCAGGGCCAAAATCCTTTGATGGCATTTGGGCCGCAAACTATTATCCTACGGTAAGGAGAAGAGCACCTGCATATTTTCTTGGAGTCAGTAGTTGAACACAGTTTAATTACCATATACTGCCTAGAATTGCACGTGCACGCTAATGCTGGAATTCAAATGTGGTTTTTCTTATTTTATTCTTCCTGCTTCTTAATGAATTTTATATATTAAAATGCCACTTTGAGCAAAATCTTTTGAGTAGCAGGTTAGTCTTGCGGAATTACTTTCTAAAGCATCCTCTTGTTGTTTTATACATCTTTGCTGTGTTTTACATTCTTTTTTTTCGTTAATTATCAATTTTAATTCTTTCTAAATTACATTTTCGGAAGCCTTTTCAATGATTCAGCATATGTGGTCAAGTATGACAAGTCATGCTAGCAGAAATAAATAACAATATACTAATCTGTGAAGCCCACTTGTTGCATGCTTATGATGGAATATGATGATTGAATAATTACAAGATCCTTGGTACCCTTTTATGAGACCTGGTTGACGTCTTTCCCCTGTTTAACTTGTCAGCCTTTTCCACCTGCTTTGTACAACTTGCTGGAGCAATCTTTACCTTTCTATAACATGCTTAGGCGCCATGTGAAGCAGAGTGGTATAATATCCCTCCAGCCTACACTTCCAGTTCCTGCCAATGAGAAGTTGCTTATTTGGGTTGGTAATGGGATTGTGCCCCGTGAAAGTGCAAAGGTGCTTTTCTATAAATGTAGAGAATCACATAGGTAGAAGCTCTCAATGTCATACTTTAATGTACCAGAAAGGTTTAAATGTTTTTTGGTTTTGTTATTGAACATTATAGATTTCCGTTCTAGACTTTGTTGTCCAAGGTGGCGATGCAGTTTGGGAAGGGCTTCAAGTTTATAATGGGAAGATATTTAAATTAGAGGAGCATTTAGATCGGTAAGTGAAAGGGATTAAAGAGAAGTTATAATACTTCATTCTTGAATTACTTGACATTATTGAACTTGTTCAATATATTAGTAGTATTATGATGAGTAGTATTATCTTACGAATAGGAAAACATTGTCAAATTATCTTCTTCATTGTCTGCTAATAGTTGGTTGTGTGCCATTTTAAAAGTTAATTTTTTATTGTGTTTTTTCTACATGTCAGTAAATTTAATAAGCTAATAAAAACTACTTTTCTGACAATCTCCTCCTATAACTGATTTTCTCAACCTGAGTGAACTAAGGGAAAAGCTTCGTTAACAAAATTGGGGTGGTGATGGTCTACAAAAATCAGACTTGGAAACTGATTTAGCCCTCATTTGGCCCCCATTTTGTAGAAATGAAAATGGGTGGAATAGTGTTTTTTTTTTTTTTTTAAATGAGTGGTTGAAAAAGAAGAAAAAAATTTCGATTTACGTGTAATATTATTTTATAGAAGATTGTGTGATTGAAAATAGAAGAGAAAAAAATGAATGTAATGGAATGAAAATTGATGGGGCCAAGCGGGGGCTTATATTGTATGAGTGATGATCATGCTCACATTTGAAATGACTATGGGGAAGAATGTGATTTACTTGACCAGTTGACATCAGAATGTGTTCCTACTTCATTTTTCTTCACTTCTCTCGTCAATGAAGCACAGAATATCAGGAGAAAATGTTCCTGAATTCATGATGTCTGTGTAGGAACTTTCTCATTTGACTTATAAAATATACATGCGCACACATGTAGCCCCTGTTTGTTTGGATAAAAATTAGACTTTTAGTAGATTTTTGATAAAAGCTGGTGAAATGTGTGGTTGAAAAGTTGATAAATATTGTAGGTCCCTTGAAATTTGCAATTGAAAATGAGTTTGGAGAAAAATGAGTTCTAAGAAGTGGGGGGTCAAACAGGTGGCATAGTTTTGAAACTACACACAAGCATATGTATTTATACATATTTAATGAACTAGTTCTTATTTCCAGGTTGTTTGACTCAGCAGAAGCTCTAGCCTTTAGCAATGTACCAACTCGTGAACAGGTGACGGTGGTTTTATACACGTACAAAATAGTAACTTGTTGATGCAAACAGTTTATTTAATTATTGAACTGTTCTTTGTGCCTATCATTGGAGCCTGGTAGTCTTTGTTTTTACTTATCACTAAGACTTTCAAGTTGCAGGTGAAGGATGCCATATTTGAAACTCTAATAAGGAATGGGATGTTTGATGAGGCACACATTAGACTCACTCTGACACGTGGAAAGAAGGTAGGCAGATGTTATTCTTATTTGGTTCCTCCCTTGTAGGGTAGGCAAACTTTGAAATTGTAATGTAGCTTGGGGTTGCTTTTACATAAGTGCACATGCATGAAGAAAATCGTTAACTGAATGGTAAATTCTGAAGAAGCTTTAGCCATATTTAGATCCAGATGAAAGTATAGAATACCGAGAACTCTCCGAATAAATTGATGGGCTTTATGTTCCTCTTAAAATGCCCCCAACAAGGCCCTTTGCTTATGATTATACGCTCACTGTAATTCCTCCTCAGTTTTCTTTATGGTTATGGTGCAAGTTCTAATTTGGGAGGGCCAAGCCAACATTTTCCTCTGCATCTAAATAATTAGCAACATGTAAGGAATCCTTCCTACATGCCTTCCCTTGATCATAAAAGAAAATTTGGTATAATATACCACGTTACCTGGACTGAGACATGCTAATGAATTATACATAGCTTAATATTAAGCCCTTGGATGGGTGATATGCAAAAGGAGACAACTGATCATGTTCCGTCTGGTTTCTACTCCCCTTCCCACAAAGAAACAAATAAAAAAAGAAAGAAAGGTATTCATATATTTAAATTAAGCAGTTGGTGATCTTGTGGCTGGACTGATGGGAAAATAAAAGAGAAATGTCTTGTGGCCTGATACCCCCACAATATCACTGACAATTCAGTGTTCAGTACTTAGATATTGCTAGTCACAACAAAACCACCACAAACTAAGCCTTATTCTTGTACTTAAATATTGGCATAGCATGGAATAATATATCATAATATTGAACTGCTAGTACTTCATTTTGATACCAACCATGTTCGAACACATTAGGTAAAATAATAAAGGTTAGTGATGATTGACTTCTGATTATGGGCAATACTGCAGTAAAATCAGGTTATTAAAGAACGATAACATAGTGAAATGAACTGGAAGTTTTGGAAATCAGGGAAAGCGGGTGGTAAGGAGATTACAGGTTTCCTGATACTTTTAATAGCCAAAGGAGTGCATTTTTGTATTTAATTCTTTTTTATGTTCTATGGCATATATTCCAATGTAACTTTCCCTGCTTCTACAACATGAACCTCCTGTTCCTCGGATGAAAGTTTCCAAAAATATTACTTGGGACTAACTTGGGTATTCCACATTTCTCCTGTACTAGTCTAGAATTATTCCATTGGTTTATGCTTTTAGTCATCCTATTTTCTGGTTTTCCAGGTAACTTCTGGAATGAGCCCATCATTAAACCTTTATGGATGTACATTAATCGGTAAGATATATGTGTAGTGCTTATTCCCTTACATAATTAGCATTGGCTGTGGCATAAACTATGTCTCACGTTTAGGTTATATGGCACTTCTGCCCCAATGACCTGCTTTTTGAATCTTGGGTTGTGCTGTGGGCATTTGCTCCCCTATTCTCCTTCTCATTTCCAAAGGATCATGTATAAAGTCTCTGATGAACCTTTTACATAGAACAATTGCATAAACAACCAATTGAGACTAAAAACCATGCTCCATGTTTTATGTCAACTGGAAAATATAAGCTCTACTTTTAATATGACTTTTTATTAATTTCCTTCGCTTCCTCCTTAACCAATTCTCATGATAAAATTTTGGTGTAATATAAATTTGTAAGCTAAAAAGACCCCGATCACTATCAAAAGAATTTACAAAGGCTGCCCAATATTTTCAGTGGGAGACGAGAAATAACTTCCTCGGACCTTTCTGTACAGCCCCAGTTCGTCAAGTTCTCGTTTTTCAAATTAGATGGAACTTTGCTGAAAAGAGTTTATTGGTCTAATGAAAGCCTGTCTCAAGTTAAGGATGCAATGATGAGAACTCTGTCCCCAGGAAATGACTAAGCTATCTAGACTTTTTAAGTATTAGTTTTTTCTTTTGCAAAAACATAGAAGGGTTCTGCTCTGCTCTTATGAGACGCACAATAATTAAGGGTTCCCCAGGTAAAATTTGCTTGAAGAATTATTTTATTTTTGGGATCCATGAGTTATAGAACATGATTTTTTTTAAAGCACATTTCGGTCAATGAAGGGAGCAAGTTGCCCATAGTCATTTCACATTCCAAAACCTTTGTTTTTCACTTTTTCTGGTGCTGCTATCCTTGCAAAGAACAAACTTTTGTACTCTGTGAAAAAATTACGTTTGTATTTTGGTAAATATAGGCCTAGTTTTTATTTGTACCTTCGCAGTGCTTGCTGAATGGAATCCCCCAATCTATGAGAATGAGAAGGGTATAACGTTGGTTACAGCAACCACATGCCGTAATTCACCAAATGTAAGGCTCTTTATTTGTATTCTTTCATCTCTTCCTTTTGGATTCCACGATCTGCTTGAATTACTTCTCCGGATCCCGCTTTTCTTTTCTTTTATCTATTGTTCTAGATCTAACTTGGTCAACCTAAGATGCAAGATCTGACTGGTATGATACATTTAAAATAATCTCATACTGCCCAGATTGTTCATTTACAATTTATAACTAAAATATGTTGTGGCCCATCCGCCCTTAATGTGATTCAATTCTCAAGTTATTTTAATCTCATGTCTCATGCTCATAAAAATCACACAAATGAAGGTCTTCTGTTAACTACAGTTAATTGGTTGTACAAACTAAGCAGAAGTGCGTATTTCAATCAGTTCATTAAACTAGAAAATGTTTTACTTGATCGGATTGAGGTCATGAATTCAAGGATCATATAAATTTTCACATCATCAGAATTTTCCAATCTGTGTACACTGTCGTTGAAATTCATTCCTTATTCAATTATAATTCATAAATCTCTCTGGTAAACTTTATGCAATGTTGAGTTTTATAACCATGGAATCTAAAATTTTGTCTTGTTTTTGCAGAATTTGGATTCAAAAATTCACCACAACAACCTTCTTAACAATATCCTTGCGAAGGTATATTGGTTAATCTACCTGTAACTTGCTTAAGTAGAATCCTACTGTAATATTTTTATATTCTTAATTCTTTGTCATAGTTAGGGAGTTATATATAGTTTGACTCAAATAACTTTTGGAGTTGGTGCAGATAGAAGGGAATAATGCAAGTGCTGATGATGCTATCATGCTTGATAAAGATGGCTATGTGTCAGAAACAAATGCGACAAACATAGTAAGATCATTGATCATAACAAACATACAATCTCCTTGGTTTGCACTTCGTTATACCTAGGAAAGAGCTAGTAGCCTAGTACCGGGATGAGGTTTCATTGGATACATCCCAAGGAAGAATGTTGATGTGGTTTTCAGTCACTATATCCTAAGAAACATTGTTAATCAGACAATATTTAGTTCTTACTTGAGGTGTCATAGAAAGAGGTGGTATGGGGTGGGAGATTCATCTGGCACTGCTTGTCCCGATCTTTTTCTTTTGGAATTTTCATTTGACATTTTTTTCCCCCTTTGCTAGTAACTTGCATTTGGCAAAATAGAATTATCCCACTATCCGTGGACCATTTGGCAGTAGATAATCTGGCTCCAAATTATTGGCATTCCGCATCTTGTTATGGAAACCATCTATTGAGTGTTTAACAATTTTCTCTCCCTATGCTACAGTTTCTAGTGAAAAAGGGCCGTGTAGCAACACCTCATGCTGATTACTGTCTTCCTGGCATAACACGGGCAACAGTAAGCTTCATAATATACTCTTCCAAAATTTTCAATATGTATGGATGCAGTACTTAATTCGCTTGATTCTTTCTTCCCAGCTTTTTCATGAATCAAATAAGATTTATTTTCACTTATAAATATTGATAAAAGATGATTCTCGATGATTTCTAATTCTCCATTGGCAAGCTCAATAAGGAATACTGACTGTGATCTGTTTTTTTAATGTCTGTGTCTCTCTATAGCCTCATGCATGGAGGTTAAATATCCTGAAATGTTAGTTGTGTGAATGAATCTTCTAATTCAACTACAACAATTTGATTGGTTATAGGAAATATAAGAATTATTTTTCTCTTCTTCGATACCTGAAGACAACAATTTCAAATGATTAACTTCATCTGAATATTTTAGCAGATTTTATTTATTTTATTTTTTTGCAAAATCATTTTTTAATTGTCTTATTTGCATAGAGGCATGTTAATGCATGCGTAATTTTATATTATGCTTATTTGAAGATTATTTTGACAATTTACTGGCTCTTACATGCTTTATAAGCAAGACATATCTGTATTTGCAGGTCATGGACCTTGTAATAAAGGAAGGGTTGATTGTACAGGAGCAGCGTATCAGTTTATCAGAGTTCCATACGGCAGATGAGGTCTGTTTTGTTATTTGCCAAGATTTCTTCTGATATAGGATATTTCACACATATCCTCGAAAGATGTGGTTATTCCTGTGCTACGAGTCAGACACTTGACTCTTGATACCAAAGAAAAATATGAGGAGCAATATCAAAAGGGACCAAACTGTTGGCAAAATCCAGAGAATATCTTTCACTCTAAGATACACAAGGAATCAATCATATCTGGATGCTAACATTGTTGAGGAGTTTGTCGAAGTGTCCAATCTGTTCACGCCTGTTTATTCTTGAACATATTGAGTGATAATGCATGTGATTTTGTCTCTGTATGTGAGTCAGGCCGTTTACTTTCTTTCCCATAATTATTTTAAGAGAGATCTTGCTTTTTGTACCCAATATTTTTTGCCTCTAGGATTTAAGCCATTATCTTTGGCCTCTTCAAGAAAGAAAACAAACTCACTTTTTATGTTTTATGTGCAGAAGAATCAATTTAGTCTTGGTACTGTTACTTTACTAGTTCACGCAATCAATTTTTAATTACTTTATCTTCGATTGTCTGTAGGATTCTCTTGAACATTTCCTGATTATATATTTTAACAGGAAAAATAAGTTTTCTTGTCATCCTGTGATCGAAAGTCACACATAACATACTGTTCATGTGTTTGCATTTATTCTTTTCATTGCATATCCAAGGCAGTGGGATCCTAGTTGATTGTATGCCATTCGAAGTGGACACTTTGGTCGTTATAGCATGTATTACCACATTTCCGTTGCATGAGAAAGTAATGGATGGTTTCATTGCGCCCTTTTTTTCTCTTTTCTCATTGACTGTAGGGAATTGTGACATACATGTGTAATTCGTCAAAGTGGTCACTGATGATGCTTCTGGTAATACTCCTCTGTTTAACCATTTGATTAACTGTTTTCCTGCAGGTATGGACTGTAGGAACTATTGGAGAGCTCAGCCCAGTAAGTCATTATTAATATATTATGGTCTGATACTGATCATAAGTAGTTTATGGCTCAACAATTTGAGCCCAAATCATTGACTTAACTCTTTGACACACGGTTCATTCCCTTTATTTCTCCTTTTATTTACTTCACACGATTTCCAGATAAAATTGTCAAGACTAGATCTTTTTTGCTTGTTAAGATTTATGAGTTTCCTTGCTACTTTAGTCATAACTCCTATTATAATAAATTGTTACTACCAGAGAGCATGAAGGAAAGCAAAATCTTAAGGTTCTTTAAAAGGTGCTTCTTTAGATAAACTTCTTAAATTAATGTAGTTTGGTTGAACTGAGAACATGTATGGTCCACTCGATGGTTTTAAAATCTTTTGTTCCTTGGTTAAAATGATCATAAACATCATTTAAAATTTTTTTTAATGTTGACTTCAGGTGTGGTGATGTTTTTCTATTATTCTGAACTGTACTAGGTTGTTAAGATTGATGGTCACACAATAGGTGATGGCAGCGTGGGACCTGTGACTCGAAGATTGCGGAGTGCTTTAAAAAAGCTTACAGCAGAGTCAGGGGTGCCCCAAAACTTTCCCTTGAGACAGCCATATCTTCACAGGCTTTTAGTTTAATGGTCGTTGGTGGTGTGCTGTCTAAGCACCATTGTCCATTATTCTTGGGAAGCCGGGATAGAGGTCGAGGGCGACTGAAGAAAGAACGGATGGTATCTATTCTTGAGCTAAGTAGAAGGATTATATATGCATATGCAATCATTTATGTTTGAAGTTGTCTTTTGCAAATAGGGAATGCAGACTATTTTCCCTGCCCACCAACGCCCCCCCGCCCCCCATTCAAATATATAAAGTTTGTGAGTGAATGTTCTTGAATTATAATTTATAATTAGTATGAATGACAATTCATTATTAAATTTAGCTGTTGTTTGCTCACATGAGCTTGAATGGTAAAAAAGTTGCTCATTTATTATTGAGTGAAGTATTATGATGCACATACAATATGAATGAATCTATATTTGGCTAAATTTGGAAAATAGGCATGCATGCTCACTTATGAAGAAAAAACCATGAAATAATGAAAAGTAATCATCTTACTTACTACTAAATATGTAACTTAGTGAAATTTGATCCAATTATTGCATTCGAAATTAGTTTGAATAGTGAAAAAATTCAGAATGAAAATAAAAATTTTGAAATACTTGACGATTTTAATCATCTTATCTTGTATTAATATAGGCTACTATGATCGAAGAACGCATTTTACATTATCTCAATATTAGGAAAAAAATGAATCATAAAGCAATTAGGTTGAAACGTAGGCTTTTGACAAGGGTGCTGTCATATTAGCACCTTGTTGGCCTTTTTTTTTTTTAATGGAAACTCTCTAATACCCTGTTTGGTACACATTAAAAATGAGAATGGAAATATAGTCGTTACAGACCTTACATAAAAAATAGAAAATCTAATATGATGGATTAATGTGATGAATAACGGTCATATTTTTCATTTTAATGAGCAAATAATGAGAATCAAACGGGGCCTAAGTGTTATTTCTGTACTTATGGCATTGTTCGATGGCAACATAGTACGAGGTTAGTGGTTGTCTTCTATCCACTTTAAACTAGGCGTAGAGGGAGGCCCTAAGTCACCACAAATCCATTTAAAATTTCGAAGTTTTTTGTTTTTTTCCCTCTAATATTTATCAACCAGTGCAGAAAAATAAATAAATTTGTCCCTCACTGGCGCCGCCCCTAATTTAAACTGAAATGTGGAGGGTTTGTGTTGATGCTACTAGGGCTGTTTGAGTGATACCACATTGAATTGTGATGTTGTAATTCAGTTATTATATTGTCCTGAGTTTTATTACTTGGAATCATGGGGAGGTTGTGGATATCATCTGTAACATCCCGAAAATTTTAGAATAAAAACATATTTGTTTTATATGTTATATTTCAAACGTTGAGGGACTAAGATGTAATATATTTTAAATTCTTATATTTTGAGTCAAATAATTAAATTTGATAGAGTAAGTAAAATATATCGATACTGGGCTCATTAGGTAGCTTGTAATTAATTATGAATTTTAGACTTGAGAAAAAGTTAATTTGAACAAGTTATAGCCAAGATTTTATAGTTCTAAAGTTTTAAGCTTTATTGTTAGTGAAATTGGTAAGTAATATTATTTTAAATAATATGTATAACCACGTGTGCTTTAGATTAAGGATTAATTTGCTTAGTTTCCCTTATTAGTTAGCTAGGGAATGATTTGGAATCAGGCATAAGTAAACTATAATTTATGTGATTAAGTCCCATTGCAATCAAATTCTATTAAAGTTCTCCACTTTTGCTCTCAGTTTGACAAAAGAAAATAAACGTAAATTAAATAAGAGTTTTATTAGTTATATTGTTCGTTTGTATTAAAATAAATTAAGCCTTGTATCCTATGCAAGTAGGAGTCCAACTTATCTTAATGTGTGCATGCATGGATAATGGTAACTTAATTGGAAATAAATTAATTCAAGGGAATGTATTTTATATGTATTTTTTTTATAGTGTACCTTTTAAGATAATTAGCAAATTAAGATTATAATATTTTATTATATAATCACGTTAATCTTTATTTGCAAAACATGGAAAAATGTCTAATTCTGTTTTCTAATTGAAATCTATTATAACAAAGATAGTTTTCTTGATTAGCAAAAGGTTGTGTCTTTTAAGATAATTAGGAAAAGAATATAATATTTTAGTTATATAATCTTGATTATCTTTAATTTGAAAAATGATTAAACCACATCCAATTCTATTATCCCATCCACTATAACAAAATCATTTTTGGCTATTGATGTACACGTGCATCCTATCAAATCTGTTTAAGCTCACAGTAATCAAAATGTGTTCCTTTTTGTTTTGGCATGTGAATTGGTTGGGTTTTCATAAACCGTGATCTTGTATATAATATATGAAATGAGATTATAATTTTTTAAATTCAAATAAATTTGTTATAGAATTATTTTATGTGTGATTGACTTATCTTTAAGTTGAGAATATATCTAATCCAATCTTAATCAAATTTTTTGGTTTAAATCACAAAAGTGTTTATATAGCATGTGGATAAATATGGTTAGTATTTTAAAGAAAATCGTATATGGATAGAGTGATCAATATTTGAAATTTAAAATCCAAGCAAATTATCCTAATCCTTATCAACTACCTTATTCAAGCCAAGTAGCACACTGCACACCATCGTGGTTTTATGCCTGGAATATAGCCTTGTGAATTTTCTTCCACAATGAATTTGAAGCGTAACCAAGAAAGTATTGGACCGAAGAAACGATCTCAATATGTGCTCTATCCCCCTGAAGAAACCCATCTCAGTATATGCTCTCTCTCTCTCTCTCTCTCTCGATGGAAATCTACTAGTCTTATATGGGTATCACCTTCAGTAACTTTTTTTTCTCTCTCTCTCGACAAGCACGAACAAAATGATTGAAATACATTCAAAACAAACCTGAATTTGTTGGATGCCTGTCAGATCCTTGCAGAAATCACTCAGGAGTTGGTTGCAAGTTGGTTGCACATATGTTTGAAAACATGCGTCCAACTGTCCAGTAATGCTGTTCACTATTACTGATGGGAACTCAATTATCTCTTGTGGATGAGGATTCTTTTCTTTGTCACACGTTGCCTCAAAATCAATAACAATAAAGCATTGAAAATCTTGGAAGCAGTAATCATGTGGATAATTTGGAGGAAACATGTTTGACGGGGTATACTGAAATTGATAATTTATTGCAAATGGATAGAACCGTCCCTCAAAGGCAGTAGGTTGGTGCGTCAGCATATTACTAGAATCGGGATAGAAGGCTGACCATGAGCCAAAGTCATGACTGACAGCTCTTTGTTTAGATTCTTCAGAAGATTCAGGAGGCTTGCTGCTTAATGTGGCCTCTGGTTTTGTAACAGTTCCACCTGGGTGAGCATAGATGCCCTCTTGGAGCCCTGGAAAGCCTTCAAGAGAGTTACCATTAAAATACAGATTGCAAGGATAACCCTTGTTCTGGAAGCATTTTATGGATGCCTCACAGTTTCTTTCCATGGTATCTGCATTTCAAAAAATAAAATAATATCATGAAAATATTAAAATCAGAATTCAAATAGTGATGGTTCGGACGATATAAGAAATCATATAAGCTCTTCTCTGAGGCAAGTGCTATCAATCTAATTTTACTGGGATATGGAGTCATCAATCTATTCCATATTTTTGTCAGAAGTCGGCTATGTTCTAAATAAAATGAGAAGTTATCTCAGCGAGAGATTGGTAATTTTGAACATGATTTCCCAGGGACCAAAATAAAGTATGAGCAGCATAGATCCCACAAGCATGTTTGATAAGCAGTATTTGACATCAGTGGATAGCACAAGGATAAAAATTAGACTTATTTTACTTCTCCAATCCTATTCAATATGGTCCAATATAAAATACCAAACATGGCACACGAATTCCCACCCCCACCCCAATGTTTGTCACTGGAGGTGAATGAAATATAATCACCACTCACTACCACTAGTTTCACATTCTACATTTCTACAGAGAGATTGTTTGCCATTTATGGGGACCCTTTTTTGGCTTTGCAGCAAAGTTTGCCAGAGTCTGCACTTAAGTAATGGGGCTTGGAAGGAAATCAAGATGATGATGTTTTAACTCCTCTCCATCCACCTCTAGTTTGTCCTCTCAATGAAGGTCCTAAAAGGAAAAACCCAGGGCTCTGTCCTATAAGTGCAGCAAAATTAAGCCATAGACCAATACAGATAGCATATCTTGCTGTCACGGTCTGTTCATTTTTAGGTAAAAAGATAATAATATAACAAAAGTACTAATATCTTTTGTTTCGGATCAGATGTGCTACAGAAACTATAAAGGCTTCGGGTAATATTATTTGGCTCAATCCATCTGTAGAATTTGCGTTTCATTTTATCGATACATATTTACCCTATTATCTATATATGTGTGAATTCATAGCTTCCCCATTTTTGCCTACAATGAGTATATTTATTAAACTAGATGTTTTTCTTTTCTGCGATATCTTATTGCTGAATTATTTTAGTTGCAATGCAAAGTGTGTAGTAGCGCAGGGTGGCAGCTGACATATAGAAACACTAAAAGAATTATTTTGGCAACTAGCATCAATATTTTGGTATTTCAAGTAGAATCTTCCCTCTTAACTCTAGCAAGATGAGACGGATCAGGAATATGATACCATGGCTAGTGTCCTACATTTACGTCCCAGCTCAATTTGCTCCCACCATCTCTAAGACACATAACCTCAATGCCAATCTCAAAATTGATTCTAAACAATATTGTCGCAAACTGTAGTTTTCCGTATGTATTTTCAAGTCATATAACATTGAATCCATGAAAGCACCAAACTAGAGGGGTAAAGTGGGTCTTCCCAGTCTGCCTTCACACTACTATGCCCCAGTAGGCCTTGTGGTTAAATGTAGAGAGCCCAAAGACTTCCACATGGATTGGTGATGTGCTGGGCCTGGACTACACGGCACATCTTACACGTCTACAGCTACTCTTACAACCATTTGGCTGACATAGAGTGGAGTGCTTTGCAACGAAGAATGTGAGCCATTCTAACATTCCCCTTTCCTTTTTAATGAAATTATGCTACTATTACTGGTATTGTAGTGTTTCTTTTTTCTTTTTCTTTTTATTTTTATTTTTATTTTTTTATTATCTTCTAAAATCATTTGCGTTGTTTCATGATCCAAAAAAATAAATAAAAATATTCATTCCAGTCTCATACCCCTTAAGAATTTGCAGTGGGCATATATTTTTTGGTAATTTTGGATGCATAAAGGTTTACTGGTCAAAGAAGAGAATATTAGTAGCTGTTTTCGGTTTTGTCTCATTTAAACTTAGAAAAAGAAAATAATAGAAGGAGAAGAGAAGAGAGAGAACTTTGCCCTTGCAAGGATCAAACCAGATCTAGCGAAGGGATTGCCTTGAAGCCCAAACGGTGAATGGTGGTGTCAACACAACATTCTCACGTTAGGAAGTATAGTGTCAACACAACGATCTCATGATAGGAAGTATAGACTCCAAAACATAGCACGATTCAAATTCTAATTTAATAACTTATTAATGTATTCGTAAGAACATTGGTTTCCAGAGTTCGTGTATTACATATTTTCTATATTTACAAAAGTCCTTGACATTAAAACATTTGAATTTAAATTTAAAGGTAATTTAGTAATACTATTTCAATTCTAAAAGTGATTTGAGATGCAGAATTTCGCCAAACAAGTCTTCATTCATCCAAAGATTATTTAAACTTTCTTTTTCTAGATTTTGTAGCCTGCATCACAAATCACAATCATCTCATCTCACAAGCATTCCACTCAAAATGCCAACTAGCGTATACAAAAAGGGAAAGCCAGATCAATTGTTAAAATCCCTGGAAGCTTTAAACAGGACGTGCAGTGCACTTCAAAATATTTGACATGCTTCCCATCACACACCAAAATAGGTGCATGGGACAAAGACATCAATCCATAAACCATTATCCCTCCCAAAACTCGTATATAATTGCTGATTACTAAGAGGTTGGGCTGCATAGTGATAGGATACCAGTTGAAGGAACAAGATCAAATACTGAATAAGCAACTCTTGATTAAAGAAAAGACTGATTACAGAAAATAAGAGAACAATTCTAAGCTTTCGAGAGGCTTAGATCTCTCCCCCTTGACTCAACATCAACGTGAATGCCTAATCCCCCAACCCCCATTTCCATTTATAAGCAATATCTACTCGACTTATTACATTTTTGACCCTACAAACTAACTAGCGAACCTTCTAGACTACAATGACGTGGCAGCACCCATGTGAACTGGATTGGCATCTATCATTACCGGCCGCCTCAAAATCCACCTTGTCCTCAAGGTGGAGATGGGGTTGAACTTCAAAATTTGAAATTCCATATAGGTGAACCATTTTTGGAGTGAACTCGTAGTTGTGCCGTCCACCAACAGTTAAAATGTTATTCATACAAACTCCATAACCAGTCGTACCCCTTTGCGGGATTTCCAAAAACTGAACCAAGGTGATAGGAAATTCGTAGCTCGTATTTTCTGTGGTCTGCAGCTCCAAAGTCCAAATCCCACCATCAACGCTCTGGACCACTTCCTTGCCCAAGTCCAAATCCATCGAGTCCAGTAACTTCCCATCATTCTTCTTCTTCTCCAGTTTCAGCACATTACCAGAGAAATTCCTCCCCTCGATGAGCTCCGACATCTTCTCCTCGGGCGGCTTTTTCTCTGCAGGCTTCGTCCAGTAGTCCCAATCAGAAAATTGATTCCTATTAAAGTATCTCTCCGCCCTAAAAAGCCACTTGTCGAGGATTTCGCCGTTGAAATCCGGCATCTCCAATTTCCGGCCTCGATTCTCAGATTGCCATGTCTCATTGAGACGGCTCCTGCCTTTCACTTGAGCCCAGATTTCCTCGATTTTGAGGGGAATTTTAGTACTAAGAGGGGGCTTAGGCGAGCTAGCTATCACTCCTTCCTTTCTGACCTTCACCCTCTCCAACGAATAATCTGGTGTATTTTGGGCTATATGTAGTTATTGGGCCTGAAATAATTTGGGCCTCTTTTAAAGATTTACTACTATCATTAACCCATTGGGCTAGCTCCATATTATGGTCCAGGTCTGGAGGTTTTAGCCTTAAAACTTCAGCCCTAATGATTGGGTTCAGCCTAATAATAAAGCTGCCTTCCCTCACCGATTCAGAACTTGCTCGTAATGGAGCTGCAAGTACTTCGAATTGCCTTCGGTGATCCCTGTCTGTCTCCTCTTGCCTCAACGCCATAAAATTCTCCAGAATTGTCCCTTCGTTTGACGGTTGAGAGTGTTTGAGCAACAATATCTTTAGTTCTTCCCAACTTATCAATGGCTGCCGGATCTCTTCTCTAAAACAACTGCCGGTGATATTATCTCCCATGAACCGCGGCATTTCTGGTGGTCGACTTTCATTTTCTACTTCCCCAAACTCCTCTCGACGAATCCTTACTGCTATGCTTTTTCCTGCCTCGTGGGTTTTAAGTGGAATCTCCGAATCGACTGTGGTTTCAGTCGAATTGGTTGTGAGTCCCTTTTCCTTCCTGTCCTGTTCTAGTCCTTCCCATTTCTTCGTCATCACTTCAAACTTCTCCAGCAACCTGGACATATCCTTTCGGATCTCAGACTTCATTACTCCAATCTCTTCCTGGAAATGTGATTGCAGTTCATCGATCCTTGATTTCAAATTAATAACCCGGACTTCTACCTGCTTTTCTTCATCGGATGTAACACCCCAGGGCCAGAATGGTTGCTCTGATACCATTTGATAGGACACCAGTTGAAGGAACAAGATCAAATACTAAAGAAGCAACTCTTGATTAAAGAAAAGACTGATTACAGAAAATAAGAGAACAATTCTAAACTTTCGAGAGGCTTAGATCTCTCCCCCTTGACTCAACATCAACGTGCATGCCTAATCCCCCAACCCCCATTTCCATTTATAAGCAATATCTACTCGACTTATTACATTTTTGACCCTACAAACTAACTAGTGAACCTTCTAGACTACAATGACGTGGCAGCACCCATGTGAACTAGATTGGCATCTATCATATAGCTCAAAACTCCTTGTCCTAGTATTCTATATATATGTTATGACATAATATGAAGTACAGTGCTGCAACAGCTAAAAAAAATGCTTTCTTCTTGACTCTTGTTAACTAATAACTTTTTCCTTCTAGCAAATTGTGTCCCAGTATTTCAGTTTCCTTTTTATTGCAAGCCTACACCTCATGTAAATAGGTCTTTCTTTTATAACCAATACAGGCTTTACTTCCAAGTTCCACCCCTCAGAGGTACAGGTGAAGCCCTCACTATGACTTACAATCATAATAATCACATCTATGGTTTGAACGGACACAGAAGCTAGGACACAAAAAAGTTAAAACAAACACAATTTATACATTCATGATCGCAGTGAATCATAGCCCTCCCCCTCAGCAGGAGTTCTGAGTAAATATTTTTTGGTTAGTCTGATCCACATACACATTAGCCCCTATCTCAGGATTACTATAACATACAAACACGGAAAGTCTAATCTTGCTGCACGCAAATTATGAACAAAAATCATTTCTTTCTATTCTTTTCCAGATAGAAAGAACACGCAAACTATGAACAAAAATCATCCCTTTATATTCTTTCCAGATAGAATGAAATGAAAAAACAACCACAAATTCAATCGACGGGGCAACTAAAAAGCGTAAAAAAGTAAAATCAAAATTAAAAAAATAATAATTTAATTACTCTAAATTTAACAAACTCCACGCTGTCAAACGAATAGTAAAAATTAGAAAAATGTTCAATCAATACAATTCGAACCAATACTTATACATACACTCACACTCCCACTCCCACACCCATATATTCACACAGAGAAAGGGGCACTGGACAGAAATACCTTTATGCTCTACGGCAACCTTCATGAAGCAGTATGCAGAAATCCGGAAGCAAGTACATCAGATCTCCCTCCCTCCCCCCCCCCCCCCCGCAACACCGAATTTCACAATTCACATACATAATCAAAACGCCCACTCAACCAATTCATCAATGTAACTACATTTACACATATACATACAGCATTTATGGGGGGAGGAGAGGAACCTGTGTGCTGTTGTGATTCCGGGGATGGAGTAAAAAGGGCGCGTTGTTTCACTTGTTTGGGAGTTTCTGCCATTAATATATACTTTAATTACCTCTATTTATTTTGTTATTGTAAATATTTTTATTATTGGGAAAATTATTTGCCGAAATTAATTATTTCTTTTTAATATTCTAAATAAGTTGTTCGTAACTCCTCACCTGCAACACCCAATTTCATAATTCACATACATAATCAAGACGCCCACTCAACCAATTCATCAATGTAACTACATTTACATATATACATACAGCATTTATGGGGGGAGGAGAGGAACCTGTGTGCTGTTGTGATTCCGGGGATGGAGTAAAAAGGGCGCGTTGTTTCACTTGTTTGGGAGTTTCTGCCATTAATATATACTTTAATTACCTCTATTTATTTTGTTATTGTAAATATTTTTATTATTTGGAAAATTATTTGCCGAAATTAATTATTTCTTTTTAATATTCTAAATAAGTTATTCGTAACTGAACTGAAATCTATCCTGCAGCGTATGTTAACATTGGGCCACCTGCATCGGCGGATATTTGGGATACCATATTCCTATTATATGGATATTAGGACTGTATTTGGTAGATATTAAAATTTTAATTTAACTATAGGTTTTATGGAATCAACAATTTTTCAACTATGTATTTCATCAAATTTTATTAAAATTTACGAAAAATCTAATTTTAATCTCTACCAGTTTGGGTTAGATATTCATATCCTATTGAGTTAAGAATATTAATTAGGTATTTCTTTTTTGACCTTTCTTTCTATGAAGTATTACTTTCAAGTATCTTCTCAATTCTTGTGACTTTTCAAAATAATCGAATTAAATCAAGCTTAAAAGATAGTTTGATGCAATTTGATATTAGGTTCGATAGAACTGATATTTTTCTCATAAGCATAGTTAAGACGATCCACTTTAGAGCCTATTTGAAAGTAATTTTGAGAATTGATTTTCTGACCGTTAAAAGAAAAGTGGGATTCACCTGTGAGAGAAAAAGTCCAATATGACAATTGAAATAATAAAATAACGATCAAAAAATCAATTTTTTTGATGAAAAAATCGCCCCCAAACAGGCTCTAATATATTGCTAATAATGTTATAGTGATGACTTGATATGTAATTAAAACATTATGATGATAATTTAAATGGATGCTATGAAATTAGTATTATGAACCTTTATTTAAGTTTCAATTCCATCAATTCAAACAATTAATAAGGTTGGGGTTGGTTTTCCGTTTTCGAAAATACGGAAAACGCGTTTGGTCTGTTGTTTTTTGAAAATGCATTTTCGAAAACGAGTTAATATTTATAACTGAAAATACAAAAGGACTTTTTATCATTTTGAACATATGCAGTTATAAATTCTCAAAACATGAAATACGTCCAAAACGTTTTGAAACCGAAAATGAAAATGGAAAACTAAACCAACCGCACCCTAATTAATCAGTTTGATTCTATTACATCTTAAAGGTTGAACTCTTAGGCTTGTATGATCGCGAAAGTGGAAAAGGCAAACCAATTATGTAAGTTAGAAAAGAAAAACCAACCAAAACCATAGAAATGCATTTTCCACTCAATTGGCCAAAAATTTACTTCACGCGTTTGTACATTATAATTCGAACCCCATTTCCACTTTCGTATCAATCAGTTAAAATAGAAAACAAATTCCTCGAATGTGACATTTTTCATGGAATTGAAGCCAACCAAATCGACCCTTAGTATAAAGAAAGGTTACCTTCTCAAGGATCATTATCAATTCAGTAAATTTCATTCTCACCTTTAGTAGTAACAAACTGAAGAAAATTCTAAAGCGTTATTCATTTTATGTGAGAATTTGATGTCGGCAAACAAAATAGCATCTCTTGAAATACCTTTCCAAAGAACCAACAGAAACTGAAGTGCTTAAAAAATTTCTTAACATGAAATTTCTCTTCGAAATTCATTGGTTGACCACTGAGAGATTATGGAGATTCGATTGGATCAGGCTGTACAGCTTTCTGAACTAGTTCGGTCTGCTCTTTGACATGAACCTGGTAGAAACCGGTAGCTGTGGCAGCAGATGGAGCACGGCCAACATACTTGGTGTCCTCCATAGTACCCCTTCCCAGTGCTTTCATAGCAGTACGTAGACGAGGCGCAATGTAACTGTAAGCTTCCATGTTCATTGGCTCTTCCTGACACCAAATAACCTCTGCATCTGAAAGAATCAACAAAGAAATAAAACCAAAATGAGTTGGCAAGATGAGTCAATTTAGTCCCCGTGGCCAGAAAACTGTCTTTGAATGCAACTTCATTCATCTTGTATCTATTTTTCTTGTGCCTAAATACAATTTAGTTGAGACAATCTTGATAGTGTTTCTCATATCCAACAAGCATGGATTGGCTTACACGTTAGGAGTAAATAAAAAAATGGATTGAAAAACTTCGAACAGGATAATACAATTGTCAATGTAAAAGACATACTTGGGTATCGCTTAAGTTCCCGCTGGACGAGGTAATAAGGGAAGGGACAAAGCTGCTCCACCCTACAAATTGCAATGTCCTATCAATTTGTTTTCTTCCTCTCCTCATCAACCTGCACAGCAAGCAAAAATGCTTTTTGTGCATAAAAATTTGTACAATGATGTACCCAAACAGGGGAAAAAGAAATAACTAAGGATTAGTGAAGAAAAAATGGAAGACAGGAACAACAGAATAGTTTTTCACACCTTTCCTGAGCCAAGAATCAGACGTCTAATTCCCTCTTCAAGATCTGAGTGATCATTTTGGCCCTTTATCAGGCGTTTATCAGGCGTTTAAATCTGGTCCCTTGTTTGTCAAATCCTGGATGGCCTTGAACGTCGTCAAACTCAGATAAATTTGACTTGCAGTCTTTGTGACGAAGTAAGTCGGTGACATCACAATGAGAGGCTTGCGGAATTCCCTGTGTATCTGTGGCATAAAGATGTGAAAGACAAGAAAATCAAGACAACCTATATAAGAGCACAAATATATGCCCAGTTAGTTCTACTTGACGCCGCAATACATGGAAATAATTTGCAGGAGTGGTGACATTCACCACCTGCCAATTGTACTCCTGTATTTGTGTCCTAAGGGTAGGGTCCATCTCAGGGATATTATAAGGATGGTCGTCACTCATCTGAAATCAAAATTTATAATGTGATGGGTTAAATTCAATTTCTTGGACAAGCAACCAATTGTAGTGAACTAAAGGCATAAACAAAAAACTTGCGATGTGGCTGAAAATATGATAATCACGATAGGTATAACTTAAATGTATAAGAAGTCCAAAAGTTAACAATTGAAACCCAGAGAAATCAAAAAACAAAGATATACATGATTTCTTCATTTAACCCTCCCCTAGATGTCAAGAGGTCATATCAGAACTGCTTGATTGTATGTGGTGAAGCAGATATACAAAACACATGGAACAAAAGTAGATATAGAGAATACCAATTCCAACATAAATTTACTTCATTAATGTAAGTTCGAAAATTTGATATTTGAGGTGAAATGGGGTGGTTAATTTTTGTGGCACTAATATTTCCTTCACTAACCCACGCACCCATACACCCTTCCCAGGGATCACAGACACACACACACACACAGAGAAAGCACATCCATATACCCATAGAACAGAAAAGGTAAAAGAAAAGGAGTAGACACTTAGAAATATAATCCCCCAAAGTAAAAAAAAAAAAAAAAAAAAAAACATACAGGATACAGCTAATTTTGGTATCAATAAAACCACAAGTTCCCATACTTATCAAGCATTCTCTCAACAATAGTCTCCAATCTAGGATCCACCACTGCAGATTGGTCATTCCCTTCAGAAGCTTTAGTCTTGAAATTGGCATACTCATCTATTGCTTTAGCTGAGTGACACAAGATATAATAAATTACTATTAGCATGCAAGGAGTCAAGAAAGCATCTGGTAAGACTGTGTTCTCGCTCTGTAATAAATTATCAAGAAAGCGTACTAATTTTTAATAAATTCCATATACTTCTCATGAAAGGTGTGAGCCAGAGACATTAGTCTTTCTTGAAGAAATAAACATATTTACGCAGTTCATCTGAGAAAAACTGAATGAGGAATAAAGTCATACCAAGTAGGGTATTAACATAGTCCGAATCCTCTGAAACATCAAATAGAGGGCCAGCTCCAAGGGCATAGGATAAGGAGTCGTTAAGTTCGCCTAGATAATAAAAAACCTGATTGCAGAAAAAGAGAGCTCTGTTAAAGACGAACAAAAGATGCATACGACGCAGAAAATAATTAATTCCTGGTTTTCATTAAAATTCTTGTTAGATATAAGTTCGATAGGAAACAAAACTATAATTATATTTTCTGCACTCCAATATTTCTTCAATTTAAATAGACTGTCTTCAGGTTAGTTACAGTCCAGCATACGATTCTTGACGACATAAAGTAGGACAAAATGCCTAAACACCCGATCTTTTCATAGATATATTGCTTCAGGGCAAAGCAGTGAATCTTGGACCCGAAACTCACCATTAAGTGCATGTTTATTAACTTACCTACATTCATTCTCACTCCCTTTTGAAAGAAGATTTAGCCCCTGTTTGAGTCCCATTCTTCATAAAGCAATAAAGCCCTAAAACTTCAGGAATAAAAATGCATAATGTCAAACATTTCTTTAACATGAAAGGAAGGATTTTATGGACTAAATTTGGAAAAGAAAAAAATTATATTTACTTACTGGTTTTTGTTTCAATTCAGTTAGTTGAGCTAGGATAAAGATGCATCTCATGTGGTTATAAACTTTGTAGATATTATAATGCAAAATCCTAGATGTGCCTGAAAGGAGGGTTTATTTTATTTAAATTAAATAACTAGAGTTTTATCTTTTGCTGAAGAAGTAATAGATATATCTATCCATGACACACTCCTGTAGAAGTCTGATTACTGTCAGTATGCAATGAAATTATCCACCTTGAACCTGACAGACTTCCTAATTCTAAAAAAGCCTTGTTGATTTTATATGAATAGTGGGGGGAAAAAATCCTCAATGAGATACCATGGGTAATGCATACAAAGACTTCACACCATGATGCAATAAAGCCTTAAAACTTCAGGAATAAAAAAGCATAATGTCAAACATTTTTTTAACGTGAAAGGAAGGATTTTATGGACTAAATTTGGAAAGAAAAAATTTATATTTAATTATTGGTCTTTGTTTCGATTCAGTTAGTTGAGCTAGGGTAAAGATGCATCTCACGTGGTTATAAACTTTGTAGATATTATAATGCAAAATCCTAGATGCACCAATGGACTAAATGCATCAGCATGTAAATCAGGTAAAATAGAATTAGAAAACATCGAGGAAAAAAAAATCTTTTTTGGTTTTAAACCTGCGACTAAAAGGAGGGTTCATTTTATTTAAATTAAATAAATAAATTTTTATCTTTTGCTGAAGAAGTAATAGATATATCTATCCATGATACACTCCTGTAGAAGTCTGATTATTGTTAGTATTCAATAAAATTATCCACCTTGATTCCTTGAACCTGATAGATTTCCATAATTCTTAAAAAGCCTTGTTGTTTTTAAATGAGTACCATTAATGGTTCCTCATCCGAGACTCAGTTAAAATCAAAGTGCAAACAACATATCCAAAAAATAATAATTTGAGAAACAATTTAATCAAAATTTCCTCCATTTCAAAAATAACGTCCTGTTTGACATGTCTTGCAGCCATCTGGACAATTTTTCAAAGTGAAATTCATGATAATATATGTTAACGTGTGGACAATACCGAAATTAAAAGTAAATTCAATCATGATTAGAAAGGTTTCCAACTTGCCAAGCTTATAACCAGCATAAAACCTATTCCGTAAAACTTTTCAAATTGACACGAAAAGGTCTGCCAGGACACAAAAGGAAAGCAATAAGGGCAAATTACATATATAGAAAGCAGATATGGTACCACAACTTACCTGTTGCTTACAGTAAACATCTCTCCATTTTGGTTCATCATAACATGATCCAAGGGGCAGTACTGGTCCCCCGTTTCCTGGTCATGTAGAACAGCATGTCTGTGACTGAAAGTGCCTCTCTCCACATCCAGCCCACTCAACCTCACGTGATTTCCCTCTACAAGCAATGTTGCAAAAGCAAGTGCTTCTCCCACTGCCCAATCAATACCCTCACCTGTCTCTATCATCTTTGCGCGATCGTCAAAAATCCTCTTCACTGCTCTATGAGGTTTAAAATTTTCAGGTAGGGTTGTAATAGCCTTTCCAACATTCTTCAAGATCTCTGGTTTGACACTGCAAATTAGAGAAGTTTACAGCCTCGAAACTCATTGACTTATAATAGAAAATATAAAACAGATTGATGAACATAATATTACCCAGTGTTACAAATACGTGAAAGTTGCTCAGGAGACTTGAAACCCATCCAGTAAGCTGAAAGCCAGTCCCTTCTTTGAGGGACATAATATTTGCTGGCCAGAAATTCTTCATTAAGAATCGATAGGACCTTGCTGTTTATCTTATCGACGTCTTCTTTTGAAACCTGGCCAGATTCTAACAGTTTCTTTTGGTAGATCTCAAGTGCTGACGGATGATTTCAGATGACCTACAAAATGCATCCAGAGGCAAAGTGAAACTTCTAAAGATCCGTAAAGGAATAATACTTTCAAAAGTATAGCACCAGTGAGAAAGAAATTTAATTTCCGCCCAAAGGCAAAGTGAGATTTCTAAAGACTAGCAAAAAGAATTTTTACTATTAAACAGTGAGAAAGAAAGTTAATTTCCATCCAGAGGCGATGTGAGACTTCTAAAGACCAGTAAAAGGAATGATACTCTTACATATCTAGCATCAGTAAGAAAGATAGTTAATTTTGAGAAGAAAGAGTTCCACTTAAGCTAACAATGAGGGTCATTGTCCCTTAAAACAGATGATTCCATTAAGTCAGAAGGAAAATAAACATCACCAACCTTGTACATTTTAGGCTGGGTGAAGGATGGCTCGTCAATCTCATTGTGCCCAAATCTACGATAGCATACAATATCTACCACAACATCAGTATGGAATGTCCGACGCCACTCTGCTGCAAGTTCACAGGCGTGAACAACTGCCTCTACATCATCACCATTGACATGGAAGATTGGAGCACTCAGAGCTTTGGCAACATCTGTACAATACTGTGAGGATCTTCCTGATCTTGGGTCAGTAGTGAATGCCACTTGATTGTTTACCACAATGTGAATGGTCCCACCAGTAGTGTAATTTGGAAGAGCGCTAAGATGTAATGTCTCATACACGACACCTTGTCCAGGGAAACTACCATCTCCATGAATTAAAATACCCATGTTCTTCGTTCTATCCACATCATTGGAGTAGTATTGTTTGGCTCTAGTTTTCCCAACCACGACAGGGTCCACAGCTTCCAAGTGACTAGGATTTGCAACCAAAGACAAGTGAATTCTTTCCCACCCCTTGTAGGCCGGTCATAAGATGTTCCCAAATGATATTTAACATCTCCAGTTCCAATGTAGAGGCGAATCTCATCCACAGGTTTTGTACCGCCACTAAATTCGCTAAATATCTGTCGCAGTGGTTTCCGAACGACGTTGCCCAGAACATTTAGTCTGCCTCTATGTGACATTCCAATGACAATGCTCTCTACCCCAAGATCTGCTGATCTATCAAACATCTCCTTCATGCCAGGAATCAATGTCTCGCAACCTTCTAGCCCAAACCTATTTGCTGCAGTCCATTTTGTTGCCAAGAAGTTCTCAAACTGGGTGCTCCATATAAGCCTGTCAAGGATAACCTCACGGCGCTGACGGCTGTATTGTGTTGGTGTCGGAGTCTCAATCTTGTCTCTTAGCCAATTACACTTTTCACGATCAGCAATATGCATGTATTCATAACCAATTCTTCCACAATAAGCCTGTTCTAACCTAGTCAGTATCGCTTTCAAGGTTTGCACAGGACGATTCTCAGACAAGAACCCAGATATTCTCCAAACACCAATAAAAAATTCTCTATCGAGATCAGCTTCTGTAAACCCATAAAGGGCTGGGTCTAGATCATCAGGAATAGGCCTCTGTTCCAAATCTAATGGGTCCAACTTGGCTTTCATGTGACCATAAACCTGGTAAGCTCTCACAAGCACAACAGCCGCATACTCTCTTGGATTGTTTGGCCAGAAATTCCAGGCGAGGTGGTGGCCTGGCCAACAAAGTTCCTAAAGAAATTGTCCCAAGATTCATCCACGCTATTTTGATCAATTAGCATATTTTTGTTTCTAATGATTGTGTTCAAATATTCGATTTGATTGTTGAGAAATCGAGGTAAATATTTTGTCAAATTTTTGTATTTGTTATTATTTTTTGCTTAATTCAAAATATTTGGGGCAAATAATTTTTTACGTCTTCCCAATAGACTTTTTTTCAAGGGAACCATCAAATGCAAATTAATAAAAAGTAGAGATAAGAGTGAGACGCTAAAAAAAGAAAAAAGGAAAAAAAGGGTAAAATAGAATAAAATTGAAAAACATCAATATGTGATGGTTGAACCTTTGATTTTTCATGACTCGATCCTCTATTGGAGCTGACTACTTGTAAAAAATAAAAAATAAAAAAATCAATAAATTAAAATCAACGATGATTAAAAGAAGGTAGAAACAAATATGTAAATTTAAAATTTAAATGAAAAGATTTATGTCGATGCTCCCCGGTTGTTTAAATCAAAGGTACCGGATTTCGAATGTAATGCCCCGAATGTTTATAGAATTTAATTATTTGGGGATAGAGATTTTAATCTAGATGCCTTTTAATAATTTTGAAAGTTGACAGACTAAAATGAAATAGTTAAGTTTAATGTTATTTTGACCAATAATTAGATTCTGATAGAGGGAAAATACATATATTGATATTGGACTCTTTTTATAGCTAGTAATTAATTAGAAGTTTTTTACTTGAGAAAAATTTAATTCAAATAATTCAAGCTTAAGTCCATGTTTGGTATTGATTTTTCACTCCAAAATATCAAATTTTTGACCGTTATTTCATTATTGAAGTCGTCATTTTTTACTTCTTCTTTCACAGGTAGGACCTACTTTTCTCTTAAATGGTCAAAAAATCAATTTTCAGAATCACTTTTGAACAAACCTTAAAATATTGATGTTTAAAGAAATTTTTATTTATTAGTATTTTATTTAAATTGGATTTTGCATGAGAGCCAGCCACGTGTTTTCTTTGATAGATAAATCAATCATTTCTTTTTATTTAATTGGTAAATTGATAAAGTTCCAACATTGTCAAGTACTATGGAATTAATTACTATTAAGGTGCGTTTGATTGTCAATATTTTTCATAGAAAATGTATTTTTTTTCCACTCATATCCTTGCTTTTGTATTTGATTGACTTTTTTCATGAAAAATATTTTTCTATTTTTGGTCACGTAATCATATTTTTCTCAAAATTAAAAAAAAAACATTTTCTTTAGAATGAGCGGGATTTGATTTTCTAGAGAACTCACTCTCTCATCTGCCCACCAATAAAAAATGAACATGTATAATTTATTTTTAGGTCGGAATAAAATCAATCAAATATATTTAATTGATAATTTTCATACAAATAAGTTTTAAGCAACTGAATTGCCTAAAATTTATTTTCTTTCTATACAAATTACATGCTTGCAATCAAAGACATCCTTAGAGTAGGATTGATATGTGTAGTTATTCTAATTTCTAGTTATACATGATGACCTCACAAGTTGACCAGAAATCCTTTATTTATTACGAGGCAAAATGCTATTACAATTCTGCTGGGTGTACAGAATTTGGGCTCACGGAAAATGTCTAGATGAGCTGGCAGCTTAAAAAAAATAAAACAAATAAAAAGTCAGACCAACTGTCCCGTCCCATTTAACCCTCTTACACCCAGCAAAATTGAATGGTAACCACTAATGCCTTACCCCCTTTCACCAACCCAACACTCATTCTCCTACCCCACAAACCCATCGATTGGAGAAAGAAACCCCAAGAGTTCGCCAGCGGCTAGGTTGTCACCTTCGGCAAATTCGTTCTGCTAAACAACGAAGAAGCTCAAGCTTTTCAAGAAACCCTTATCTCCTACCCATTTTGCCGCGGTCGTAACTCTCCGACTGCCATCGTTCAACCGTTCCAGCAAAAGGGGACGTCTTCAAATCTTATCTCTTACCCATCCTCTGCACATTTGTTGAACGGTAAGTGTTTTGAGTTTTTTTATAGTCGTAATATTATTCGAATTATGGGATTTTGCTGAATCAGTCTTCTGGTCCTTTTCGCCGCCAACAAGCAGACAGAAACATTTGAGATGTTAATAGCAGTACCGAGGAGCTTTGTAATTTAAGCTATTTGTATGGACAGTAAGATGTTGTGACAAAAATTTGGATCCAAACAGGCGAGAGGCTGGCACGAAAGTGATAATGAAGTTTTGGTTCAGCTGGTTCGATAAGTAGTAATGTCTTACTACAGAACCAGGTTATTGGTTTTGTTTATCAACCTGAACGAAGACCAATTTTATTTTATTTTTTTAAATGCAGATGTGCATTTAGAGAAATATTGAGTTTTGAAATTTTAATAGCAGATTGAAATGTTGATGCACGTGAAACTTTGGCTCTTTCAACATAGTCGGTTCCTTCATCGACTTAAGAGCAGAAAAAAGGACCACAAATTCAATCAATTACTCTTTATGTTGACTTCAAGCATATTCTTATGTTTCTAACAAAGATAAATTGTGCGATGTATAAAATGAAGTTGTTTCATTATTTATATGAGGATGTGAAGTATGATTAAGCTCTATTTAATGAAGAGGATACCTTCTAGGGACAAAGGGTCTATTAAAATATGGCATGGGCAAGCTTTTGGAACTAACTCCTTTCTTAGCCTCCTGATTTATTCTTCTTCATCTAACTAAGAAAGCAAACAGAAATGTGTTTGAAGAATCAGAAGAGCTTAACTCTAAATTTACTTCATTAGTAACAAAAGTTTTGCTACTAATTTATCTTTTGAGTCTCTTTCTTTCCATCATGTACTGTTCAATAAGACTCATCTTCTCAGCCATCTATTTATGCATATATATATGGATTCCCTCTTTATATATATACATATATGTTTTTCTTTTCTGAAGGAAAGAAAACCATTTCACCAAATTAATATAGTATGAGGTGTTAAATAATTATGATATGATTTCTGTGGATTTATTTACCAGAGGGTAAATTTAACTTCAGCTTCATAATTTTTCTGTGGTAATTTCTTTTCCATTCAATTATCCTTTCTCATACTGTACTCCAGTTTTGAATGAAATAAAAGCAGCACTGCTTCATGCTGCAGTCTTTGGGTTTTCGAATTTGATTGCATTTTGGTGGTATAAGCTGCTCAATTTTGTTTGCCATGTAGGGATGAAAAGGAGGAATTTTGGAGTTTGTCACAGTTGTAGAAGCTCCGATCACTACTTCGAAGATTGCAAGAGAAAAATTCCTTGTCTGCGGTAGGAGTGGGCACTTTTTCCCAGAACCAATGGAACCGGACCAGAACCGGCCGGTTCGGTTCCGGATCTTTTAAAAAATAATTTGATTTCGGGCAAATTTTTAAGAACCGACTGGTTCCGGTCAGGTTCCCGGTTCTAGTATGGGAACCGCGGGAAATAGATGGCTCTCATTGGATTTTTTCTTTTTTCTTTTTTTTTTTGGGTAAAATATATGACTTAATCTCTAATACTTTCATAAAAAATAATCGGGTTCCTTATTAATTTTAAACTCTAGCACTTTCCTTCTTCTCTTTGATTTTTTCATTGTCTCTTCTTATAATTCTTTGATTAATTGATTTTCAAGTCAAATTAGAATATTTGGTAAATCTATATCTAAATAAATTTATTTACAATATATAATTTCATTTATAAGATGCGAAATTTTTATTTTATTTTCACTTTGATTACATGATTTTTATTTTGTTTTCACTTTGTAAATCTATACTTAAATAAATCTTTGAATAACATGTTCGGTTCTTCTATATTTTGTTAAAAGTATCACGTTGGAAGTATTTTTAGAATTTTTATTAGTGAATATTTTATTTTTAGACATTTTCAATATAAAGAATCGGACCGGACCAGACCGAATCAGAACTTCTATAGCTAACTATGGAACCAATGATTCCATTTCTAAAATTTTCATTGGTATTCGGTTCGGTTCGATTTCCTTTGGAACCGGATCAAACCAAACCGTGCCCACTCGTAGTCAACGGTGTGTAGTCGGAATTCGAAAATGTTTTGAGGTTGAAAATGAAGGCAATAACAAAGGCCGACTTTTCAGAACTTGCAGCAGCTCTTGTGGATTTTTTGACTGGGTAACAATGGAAGAATTGAGTGTAGAGTCGAGTGCCATTAATGAAGTGATGAATCCTACTACCAATGAGGAAGTCAATGAGTTGCCAGGCATGTTCGAACGTCTAGCTCGAATTGCAAACGAACAAAATGTTGAGGTTTCGTTGAACTTGACATATCGCAAAGGAAAGAGAGCCGTTAGAGGATAATGGAAAAGGAAAGGGGCCAGAATGAAGATTAATTATGTTCATTTTTGCACTTACTTTAGTTTGATTTGTTGGGCTTGTGATGTTATGAGAGGATGGAAAAAAAAATGGAAGAACCCAACAAGTGTTATTATTCTAGTTTGCACTGACTTTGTTTTAGTTTTGTCTTGAACATTTTGGTAATTTAAAGTAGTGATCGACATTGTGTGCATGAATTAGCTTGTGTATTGACGGGTGTAAGTGTGTTTATAGGTGTTGGAAAGTAGGGCATTTTAATGGAACTATAGGTGTAGATGCTCAATTTGCTGTTGATTTTGAGCACCTATAGTTTAAAGGATAAGATCACATTAACAGAATAATTCCTTATCTATTTCAAGAGGGCCTTATCAGTATTAAGGTTCACCCTTATATTTGAGGTTATATTTTGCTTACAATACATTTCACGTGCTATACTTTCATATTGGATTCATTTGAAAGGACAAAACTAATTGTTTGTGGAATTAATTGTGCCAAGTAGTACAAGAAGATCAAAACCACTACGTCTGCATAAGCTCTATTTGGAGAATTCATTGCTTTGTACGAAAGTAATATAGTGTCTACCTCATATGTAACAGTGCCTCTAGATGTTGATGGCTTGCTATGTTGCATTTCACATTTCACGCTTGCTATGTTGCATGAACATCAAGATTTTTTGACCTACATCCTAGCAAATGCAACCGGCTTTGTTAGGTTTTAAAGGCAACAGGTTACAATAGTATGCATATAAAATGCTTTTGGATTAAAATCAAACGAAAACCACCCCAGAAATATCATAAAAGGCATTAGCAAGAAGTCAATGAATTAGCTAAAGAGATATACAAAGTCAAAAAAAGTGCTCAAGATGTGTGCTTACCACTACAGAAAGATTTATCATCTAGATGTGTATGTCCATATAAGGTAGTGTCTTCTATGAATAGGTCATTTGGTAATTTATATTATCCAGGAAGAGGAATAGAGATCACAAATGTGAAATCCTATCAGAAAAAGTGGAAATGGAATAATTCTAAAACTGAGTGATACGTTGCCTCAGGCAAATAATTTACAGCCATAAAGTAAAAGAAATCATAGGAGAAACGTTGCCTCAAGCAATAATCTACCTGTTCTTAAGCTCTTCGAATGGGAATTATATTTTGCAAGATCAATGTACAAGGTAGAACCCCTTTAAAGGTCATACACCATCCTCTGATTAGAACATTCCATATCAAAAAAATGTTGTTGTTTATTAAAGATAGCATACTCAACCCATACTTTATATAAAACTGCAGAAGCAAACAACTCTATATAAAAACCCATGCTAAACCATTCAAGTCACAATAATTCAACAAAATGCAGAAGCAAACAACTCTATATAAAACTGAAACTATCAAGAAGATAGCAATCTTTTTCAACGTGAACAATTATTTCATGGCACATGGCTTTGTCAAAATTCTTCTCTTCCAAAAAAAAATAGCATAAATAAATGGCACCTCCTACAGTAACTAATCAAATTCAATTTTTCATAAGCAGAAATCCACATCTTTTAATATTGCTTTGTTGGCTTAAAAATGAATGATTTCTAGTATAGTCTTCTTCTTCTTCCTCTTCCAGTTAGTACTTAGTCAGGGCCACCTTGTTGGGGAAAATGTGGATGGTAGTATGGAATCGAAAGACCTATTATAAAATATGAACATAAGCACATGGATAGTACAAAATCAAATGGAAATGGAAAGATGTGAACATGTGTAAACCTTGAGAGGTCAACATGGGATTTGTTGACGTTGACCGAACTCAAGTTTGATAGGTGCTGCGGGTATGCATGAATTTCAACATCTCCCTACATCGAACAATAACTCAATTATTAGTATCGAACAAATAATGATATTAAACTAAGTCACATTAATATACTAACCACCAGTAGTTGTGAATATGAAAAAGGAGACTGCATTAAATATGGTTGAGACGCTTAAACGACGGGTGCAACCAATGGCATATTACTGTGACTCGACCGTTGCCTCTTTCCCTTTGACGTAGTCTGCACGTAAACATATCTTACAAATATGATGTAGTGTAATATAGTTTACATTAACAAAAGTAATGACAACCATACCTTTGGTTTCTTTGAACAAGACTCCAACAGACCTTTTTTTCGAAGCTTCCTTGGTGCGCACTTTCTATTGCTCGACATTGGATCACATACGCACCCGCTTGCATTTTCTAAGTCACCAACAACATGTAAAATGACATTACTCCCACTATCTGACTTTATAGCGAGTAGCTATTGTTTTTGGTTACTTATCCACGCCTTTATCGCCAGGGACAACACTTCATTATCAGCAGCGAGGTTTGCAACCTCTGCAAATTCCCAACACATTTCATCGTATGGGTACTAACCAAACCAGCGTAATTAACTACAACACTTGTGTGTGCTCTACAAACGTCTCGCCTCCATCGCCGTAGTATATACCTCTCAGGCAGTGATGTGACATCATTACGGATCAGTATGACGATAGCATGTCGACACAGAATTCCTCGAAACTCAAACAAGTGACAACTGCAAATAATTTCACACGTATCTCTATGGAACGAGACAAAGAACTTTTTTATCTTTCATCGCTCGTCACACATGACAACCTCACGTAGTTCATACGTTATCCCTGCAGTACCATCCATAGTAGATATGATGTCACAATAAACCTTCCCATTGAGTTGACTTGAACTTCCCTGAATTTCGAAATGGTATAACACTTCTGATACTGCTTCTCCATTTCAAACGTTGTTGTACACGGTACCATTTGCGAGTATGACTTGAAGGCAGCCTGAAACTCCTTCTCAACTTTATTCTTAAGTGCTCGTTCATATTGCTCGACGAACTGTTTTAAAGAGGTCTTCGAATGAACATACCTGTCGAAGAAGGCATTCATACTCTCACTGCGCTGAGTTGTTGACATTCCTGCCCAAAATGTGGTCTTCAAATAGCAAGGAACCCATCGACCTCTATTTTCAAACAGTCCCGATAACCAATCATTACTATGCAAGTCATATGTGTCCAGCATCGCTCTCCAACCTTCTTCGAATTCTTCAACAAACTGCGAATCATACACCAAGCCATGTATGCTCGAAAAAATTGAAACCTTATCACTGTGGTATCCAAAATTTTCTGGCAATTTCATCAGAATATGCCACAAACACCATCGATGTTTTGTATCCGGAAAAACAATCCCAATCGCATTTTGCATAGCCCTATCTTGACCAGTAATGATTCCCTAGGGAGCTTTTCCATACACACACTGAAGCCACGTCCTGAATAGCCACACAAAAGCATCTGTGTCCTCATTCGACAACAAACCACAATCGAATAGTGTTGATTGTCCGTGATGATTAACACCAACAAAAAGGACAAGAGGCATATCGTACTTGTTAGTTAAGTAAGTGGTGTCAAATGTGACAACGTCGTCGAATTCTTTGTACGCTTCCCGACACCTATTATCTGCCCAAAATACATTTCTCAAACGAAACTCATCATCCAAATCTATGCTGAAGTAGAATCCCGAGCATTGGGCTTACATCCTAGAAAAGTAGGACTGTATTGATGCGACATCTCCTTCCCCAAGCCTTAATCGTCTCACTTGTTCAACATAATTTCTACGATCATTTTCCACGCAAGTAATATTTTCATATCCACCCGCTTCAACAACTATGGAGTTGTAGTTTTTACGCAATGGAATTCCTACCATATCATTTACTTCAAACTTCCGTTTCACATGTGAACTCAACTCCCAATTACAGCGATACAACTTCGACTTCGAAGGACTTGTTTTATGATTGTGGTCGAGGTGGACTTTGTTAATTCTCCAAATCCCATGATAATCTGAACATGCAGTGATCCTGGCTTTACAATTTGTCTGAATTATTGGTTGGGGCTTTAAAGAATCGCTTGTACTAGTTGTTCTTCGGCCTTCACGGTTACATGTGAAGGTGACATATTTCATTTTCCCATCATCCCCTTTTTTCGAATTCCTTCTCCTAACTGGAAACCCAACATAATACGCATATCCTTTATAAAAGTTCCACAATTTTTTTTCTTCATTGAAGGTCATTCCCACCTCCGGCACCATCGGATCATTTTCTCCTAACGTTTGCTCTTCCAATGATATTACATTGTCTGCAACATTCTCATCAGCAGCGTCTTTCATATTTGCTCCTATTGTAACACAATGAGTGACATTGTTCAGTACATCTCATCCTTCAGTTATAGGCAATTTATAGAAACAGAGAATCTCATATTCAACTATAAAAACGACACTATAATTTTCAAGAAAGATCAAGGTATTGACACTATAAAAAGGACACTACCATCTCAAACAACCAACATTTACGAATGTTTCGATTTCGCACTGTGCATTTTCAACAAATTTCTGAGAGATCGAAATTGGACCAAGATGCTCCAGTTTCTGCCCAATATGGTACATAATAATCAAATGGGTTGAAAAGAGTCAACGAAATATGTAGTCGAAAATTTGTGTATCCCATAAAATGTGTGATTAAAATTATTTCTTTCTTTTAAAGTATATTTTAATCACTTTTATAGCTGAAGCAATATTTAAAAATTACTTATGAAAATCACGCACAGAAAGAGTTCAAGTAGATGCAATATTAACAAATGAAAGCAAATCAAATTACAAATGTGATAGTAAAGGTGGTCATTTTGGTTCAGAAATTTGAAATTAATAATTTTCAAAACTTTATTATCGTTTGGTTTATTTCTCGAAAGCTATAGATTTGAGTCTAACCAATTTTACATTCGTACAAATTTCAACAAATTTCTGAGAAATCGAAATCCATCTAAAACATAATGACATTACCTGAGCTTGGCTCCACTAGGTTTTCCGGTGTCGGGGAATTGCAGATTCGGCCACTGTCGGAGTTGGGCATCACCATCTTCACAGTTGGGAAGCAATGGCTTCAATTTGGAGGGAAGGCTTTGCAAAGGACAATGATGGGTTGGGAAAGACTTGCAAAGGGCAATGATGGGTCGAGAGATTTCGCCTTCACCGGATGTGAAATTCACGACCACACTGAGAGTGAAATCGACGGTGAAAAGAAGGCGGAATTTTCGTTTTGGTGTTCAACGCCTCTATCGGCTTCAATTCTGCTGGGTTCAAGATTTTCATTTAGCTTATTAGATTAGTCAAACTGACCAGCTGCTCCCTCACGTGAAATGCACGTGGCATCTAAAAATTTTAAATTTCTGTGGATTTTCTGTGACCCAATTATGTACATAAGGCATTAGTGATGCTATTAATGTGAAAACAATTTTCATGCTTCCAAGTGTCATAGTAAGATTGGTTAATATACTAACATAACCTATAAAGTGAATTGTATTCCCTACCCAATTCTATTTGTGATATGCATCCCCAATTCTAATTGCACCAAAATTCAAATTGTGAACACCCTATGGGTGGCTATAAATACCACAAGAATGTCAGATTAATCATCAAAATTTTATATACACACGACAAAGAGGAAGAGAGAAGGTATAGAGGAAGAAGAAAGAGTTTTCACGTGCAAGCAATTTATTTGGTTTTCAAATCTATCAAGGTAAGATACTTTTGTATCAGTGGTTTGTTTGCGTGTACTTTTATATTCAGTAATTTATGCATGAATTACCAATGGACCTTCGGGTTCTTTAGAAAGAGACAAGAAATCCTACAAGAATTTAAGAGATGAGTGTGTCACTTGATTACCAATATACTCGATATGAGAAAAAAGTGATATGAAGTGTTTTATTTTATTGTTATATAATTATCTATGAGAACTGCACGTATCTTACTAGTATTTTTAAATATTCACTCTTACAATAAGGTTAGTTTGGGTCGATTGAAATTGTGGCGGGATGATGATGAAGATTCGAAAAACGAAAAGCATTAAGTTTTCTATCTTTTAAGTTGTTAGTTGGTTTAATTTGATAAAAAAAAAAAAGGTGTTATTTAATTAGTTAGGTGTTTATTTTTTTTTAAACATCGATGTCAATGATTTAATTTAGATTTATGAATATTCCAGCTATTTTATAAAAAAATTATTTTTATCGTTCCGTTTTTAATAATTAATATAAAGAAATGTAAATACTTGGTAACATTTCAAAATTTATTAAAATTTGGGGGTGTTACATCGAGATAACCCAACGAACTTAATAACTCGAGTCAAAAAGGCTATGAAATGAGTCCTAATATTCAACAAGTGCAAAATCATCTTTTTAAGCACAACAAAATTATATGGGGCTTAGATCCCTAGCATGTGGTTATTCCCTAGCTTATATTTGTTAGCAAAACACACTCCAAACAATTTTTTTTAACATGAATGGAATCAACACTTCTATATAATATCATTCACCAACTCGACAACCCGAAAACTTATCTTGCAGTGTGGTTAAGTGATAAAGAATATATGTTAATATAAATTTTCAAACAACTTACAACCCAGTTCAACCAATTTAAATTCTCTATCAATAAAAAATTTTCACATCTAGAAAATAATTATTCATAAGTATTGTGCTCAAAGTAACTTGGGATCTCACATGGACAAGCAAATATTAAAAAAAAAAAAATTAGATAGAAATAGCATATTGTTCATATATCATGAAAAAATAACAATTTTAAATCTGAAACAATCTTAAGCTGGCAAGGCTATCTAGCATATCAACACAATTAGCACAAAGTAAGCACAATAACTCAAATTTAAATCACACATTGTTTTCAATGTGTAAAGAACAAGATAAAATAAAAGAGGGGATAACGAAACTTCTCCAATTGGATATTTGTGAAGGGGTATTATTACTTGATTTGGACTTGTCATGCTCTTGAATAGCTTGCGTAAGTGACGTCGTACACTAATTTACTCCAAAACTTGGCTTGGAACTATGGATAAATGGGAATTCAAAAATTACCTACAAAAATATTGATAACTAATCAAATAAAAACAAGAAAATACATAAAAATAAATAAAAAGATTAAAAGTTCAAAATTGGGTTGACTCCCAATAAGCCCTTTTTTATAGTCTTTGGCTCAACTTTAACAATTGAATCATAGACATCTAAAGAAGGCTTGGATGCCTTGTCCATTTTTCTTTGTTTGGCTTTGTTCCACTCTTCTTTATATCTTCAAAACTTAATATTACCTCTTTTCATATAATTTGACTCGTATATTCCATCCAATTCAGATTCAACTATGAAGATTTTCACATCCTCGTCGAGCTTAATTACAAAATCAATATCTTGACAATCAACTAAGTCAAAGAATGTAAGTTGATTTTCTCCTCATTGATTTAACTCCATTGTAATTAAATTTTCACTTATTTTAGGCTATTTTTCAATGGTTGAACTCTCATCGTGTTGAATGATTGGTCCACAATCAAACTCCAAGGAGAATGGCAAGCCTTTTCTATTAACTCCGTCGAGTGGATTATAACCCTACTTTTGAAATTCATCCCAATATCTGTAATCTCCCACAAGCATGTTGTCTACATCCAACTTGACAAGTTCATTGTAATACTTTGCAAAAAGCACCTCTTGTTCAAAAATAAAGAACCATCTCCTGAAATTTTTATGTCATTGTACCAATCATCAAGTACGTAATCTCTCGCAAGCATGTGACATCATCGAAATTCGTCCAATGCTTATTTCGACATTTCAAATATTATCTAAACAAAAGAAGTTTTGACATTGAGGTATCGGTGTATGAATACAAGCATTGTCCTGTACAATGTATTGCTTGACAAATTTCACGTATTGGACCTCCAATCATATATCCATAGTTAATGTAGCAATTAGACATTGCAAAATTTTTGTTACTTTACCAAGTTCAAAATAATGCAACTATAGTTGAAGAGTACAAAGAGAGAATACCAAAAAAAGATAAATTAACAATATGGAGGTCAGCAAAAACATACAAAAATAAAATCAATTAAAATAAATAAAAATAAACTGTTAAAACAAAAGTAAACTGAAGTGGTAATCAAAGTAGGAATATTCCCTAGTAACAGCGTAAAAAAATTGTTCGCTAAAAGTGCAAACCGTAAATACACGAGTCGTTTTCAAGTAATAAAGTGGACCTTTTTGAGTTCGAATTGTTGATCCTTCGAGGAATGTTTACTTTCAATTACACAACTTTAATCAATTTAATTTAACAATGAAAACAAACAAAATTAAGATTTTGATTTTGAGAATAAGGAAAGATAGCTAAAATTTTACAAAATAAGAAAACATAAGTACTTGGGGATTTCGAAGGAAAGTGTGGTTGAGATTCATGGTTTTACTTAACCGTGGCCTAATTAATTTTTTCACAAATCAGTTAATAAATTACTCATTTACAATGTTAGACTTGACTTTTCAATTTTAATTAATTCATCTCTCAATTGAAATTAACTCTAATTGATTGGTTTACTTTAGTACACCTCTATGTCGATTAAAACTAAACAACGGTATCAAATCTTTTTGAAAATAGCCAAATAGGTCACCTAGTATTAGGGTATATCTCTATCCCCTACATGAACCTAAGATATTTACTATTTGATCTAAAATGTATAATCTTCTCTTCAAATACAAATCACTAAACTCAATCATTTAATCACCAAATAAATGAAAGGCATTTAACACGATAATAAATACACATGAAAAACAAACATTTTAATATTAAAGAGCAAATATTAAAATTAATTAAAGTCTAGCTACTACTATAAATCCCAACACAAAAAACTTAGTACATTTTATATATTTGATAACAAAGGAAAATATTTATAAAATAGATCGCAAATAGAAGAAAATAATGAAGAAACAATGGGATTATAAATAAAACCCTTATTTGGTCAAATTTCTCAATGTTGCCATTGATGAATCTTGAGTTCTTCAAGCATTTCTCCAATTTCTTAATTGATTCTTCTTGTTTATGCCATTGATTTTGCTCCCAAAATATCAAGAAAATCAAGAGGAATTTTTTTTTGAAAGGGATTGACCCCAAGAATTGGGCTTTCCACGTAGCCAACCGAAAGCTATTCCAAGTGTTCCTTCCTGCGTGCAATAGCAAATGGTCAAGCGTATATGGCCGGTACTAGCGGTGGCCATTATACTCCTACGATCAAGTCAATCAACGGTGGTGGGAATGATGTCGGAATGCGCAAACTCAAGGGGGAGGAAAAAATGTAGTATCTTGGTTAAAGAATAAATCGTACATAATACTTACCTTATTTTTGGCCAAGTTCTTGTTATTTATAGGTAAAGGGCATCGCTAGATGTAAGACACGTGTGATCATTCGATGGTGCAATGTGTCTACTCGTAGGTGTCCATTTGTCGCTTATTAGGTGGGGCGTGCAATTAATTCTTCTGATTTTGAATTGACATATGACAGAGATATGCCACAGGTTTCCACAAAGTGAAATTATCGTATATGTACGGTGTCAAGTTTTGTAATATAATATGGAAGTCAAGAGTATCGAACCCATAAGGATTATAATTTAATTCTCACTAAGTACTATAATGGTATAATTTCTACTTTATTCAGATGAGTAGATGATTGAACAGTTGTTTCAAACTAATGTAATGTGATTCGTTGTGATAAAGTTGATGAATGCAATTTATCAATATGAGAAGGCCTAGTGATTGATTTCACTTTACTCTCAATTATGATTCAACGATTTTCAATTATTCCAGTTAACTTTCCTATATTTAAAAGCAAGAATCCTAATATATTCATCTCCCTCTAGCTAGAAAATAACTGTAGATTCCAATTACAATATCTCTATTCCAAATTGAAAATCAAGAATTTATAAAAGTCTCGATTCTTTTATGGAGTAAGCTTTACAGATTTTATACTTTCTCTCGAAACCCATAAAACCTATATTTTGTCAATCTTATGATCACGCCTAAATTTTCGTCTCTCGAGCGCCGTAATTGACTAGTATGTATTCATTCAATTATTAATCAAGTAACCGAAAGTATTAAAATCATGACACAATTAAATATATACGAGAAAATCAAAAGAAATAATTATAAAATCGTCAACCCATAATCTCAAGTCGGCTACATCAAACCCTAGATAAATCATTTAGTTGGTGATATGGAACATGAAATTCATATAACTCATGATAAAAAAAAATATGGAAAATGATGGGAAAAATTAGTTTTTTAGGTAGATCTTCAATCTTCTTCCTCGATGTTGTTCTTGCCTCCTTTGGTGTCTTCAATTTTTGTCTCATTCAAATTGTATGGTTGAATTCTTCAATCTTGCCCACTTCAATTGTTCGAGAAAATAGGTTTTTTGAATAATATTTATAGTATCTTGAAGTTCTTGAATGAATTAGGATTGAGTTGGGCCAAGAAAAATGTCCAAAAATATAAAAAATTATTTTCCTGCATATCCAATGCATTAGCATCCAAGATGGGTGTTGTGCATCGGCCATTCTGGTCATTTCTGAATCATGGGCACTGTGCGCCCCGGCTTAGCCAAAAAATAGATTGTACATCTTTCAGTGTTTTTAGCATAATTTTTTTCTCTCAATATCCGATTGAAGTAATTCAAGATGCATTGAAAAGATAACTCAAAGGGATACAACTTTTCTTCAAACATCATTCTCCAATTCGGTTGTTTGCTACGTCAAAAGTGGATCCCAATATGAGACGAAAACTCTGGAGTATAACTTTTCGGTTGGAAATTGATTTGTGATCATATTTTGACTAAAATTGATCATTTTGACCTCTTTCTTTATCCAATTGACTCCTAGCACTCTCGGATCTTCATTTCGAGGTTCGAGATAACTTTTGATTATTTGCATTTTAGTCCCCAAGTTTTGGACCTCTTACAATTTAGTCCTTTCCTCCAATTTTGTCAACTTTTGCTTATTTATTTCAATTTCATCAACCTATATCACAATATCAAAATATACATTAAAACGCTCTAAAACACTCTTAAGGGTGGCAAAATAATGAATTAAGTGGTATAAATATCATGACTGTAAAGTACCCATCAAAATGTCACATCAATAATTCCTTAAGATACAGAGACAATTTTGACCAAAAGATCCGTTTTTGAAACTGGCTGCGGAGAGGTGCTTCTCCTCTTTTTCGCAGCATAACATCTCGGTTACCTCACGCTTCAGAAGCAACTCCTTAGATCATGAAGACGCCTCGAACTATATCATTTTGGTGACCTCACGCCTCAGACACGACGTTTTCGGATGAGCCTCCTCTTCACATTAGATCGCTGTCCGTCTGAAACAGACGCGGCGAGATATTATGTGAGGGGACATAACAAAAGGAAAAGAAATTAAAAAGAAAAAGGAGGAAGAAGAATGCCCAAAGCGGCCCATTTTACTTTAAAACCATATCCCATAAATTGCAGCCTTGGTCTCTAAAGATTCAGAAATAAATTAAAATGGTCCCAAGCTTTTTAAAGTGGCGCCCAAAAATTAAAACCATTGGTTTCATTTCGCAGCCAAGTCACCCAGATAATTGCATGCCACGTTCCTCAACTTTGAACTCGTACAATTTGATCCTCAAATTTGATTTTAATATCAATCATGCCCTTCAAAAATTGCAACCCCAGGTCCTTGAACTTTTGACTTGATCACTTCGGTCCAAAATTCATGATTTTGCATAATTTTTGTCCCTTTTCTCTTCCTTTGTCTTTGTTATATTTCAATTCGGGGTTTTGACCTTCAAAAGCCAAAAATACATTATCGTTAATAGAAATTGGCACAATCACTAATTAACTTATTTGTGTATTAAATAAGTTAGCAGAAAAACTTATAAAGGTTGAAGAGTTGGAATCTGATTGTGCATCGTCACTACAGAGCTATCATATTAATCATTCTGTGCATTGTACTTTATGCAACTTGACTGAGGCAAATTTTGCAGCAGATGCCATTGCCTTGGATATAGATTGCAGCGAATAGGTAAGGTATCACCTTACCTCTAATAATAATATTATGTCAGACGTCTGAGGGGATGTCCTAATCGCCTCGAGAAAGGCACGTAGAAGAGATGATGTGAACAATTTTGATTCTGTGTGGCATTTTATTTAGCTGGTTGCCCTGTAGGCAGAAGTGAATACGTAATATCTTATTCATAAACAACTTAAACTCCCCCTACAAAAAAAATAGTCGATCTCAAACCTTAAAAAAATATGTCAACTGGGTAACTTGCATTGTACAAAAAGAAACAAAAACTCCAGTTGAAAGTTAAGCAGTCAGTAAAACATGTCATACATTTTTTGTTTATTCAAAGGGGAGGACAACTTCGTCCTTTTTTATTTGACCTTAACGGCTAAAATGGACATATTTTGTCACCTGGAACATACCATGCTTAATTCCCCAAATGTTGGGGGATGTCTGGTACAATTTTCAAAAGTTAAGTGAATATCCCATACGTTTTTGAAAGGTTGGAGACCAAATATGCTATTATCCCATATTTTTATTTTCTAGATATCCAACTTCATCGAGCCAATTTGAGGATTGATTTCGAATTACAAAAACAGAAGTTACAGAAGGTTTTGATATAGTTTTCAAGAACTAATACATTATTTCATAGCATATCTCGACTGACTAAGCAATTAAGCAATGAGATAATAATAACTAGTTATTCACATCAGTTCATGTAATGAAGTATTCTTGACATGTTTTTTAGCTACATTATTCGATCATTTAGATAGGTTCTTAGAATTGTTTTAAAGTATTTACAATGACTTTCGAGATTCATCTTTTGAAAAAATAAAATGTTGAGCGATAAATTAAAATAACGAGTCAAAAACTACATCTTTTAGTTGTTTATTTTTTGGTGCACCTTTCTTAATAGTCAAGGCAAGATCTTAGCATTTCCTTTTCTATTCAAATCGTCAAGGCTTTTGATACCGTTTGCATGGTTCGAGTTTTTTGGTTATTTTAAAATTCCTTTTCTATTCTTTGTTGGATGGGTTATTTTTTTTTTTTGCAAAATAATGCAATTTATTGATCGTGTGTTATAGTTTGGTTTTCATATACAAATAACTTTTATGAATATATCGTGAAATGAAGCATTACTTCTCTCGTTTCCGCTAGCTTGGGTCACGAATCTAGTGACAGTGTGGGTGGTTAGATTAGGATAGAAATGTTAAATAGGGCGAACGGACAATCACTATCTAATCAAGTAGTGAACTTCCGAACAACTAGCACAAGTTGACTTGTGAGTCGAGCGAGCTTGTGAGTTCATGAGTGAGCTAACTCCTCATGAATAGAAATCTAATTTCAATAATATAAATAAATAAACGAGTCGAGTCAACAAGTTGGTGGGTCACGTGATGAGCAGAGCTGAGTATTTAAGTGAATAGAATCTAATTTCAATAATATAAATAAATAAACGAGTCGAGTCAACAAGTTGGTGGGTCACGTGATGGGCAAAGCTGAGTATCTAAGTGCAGCCCATCTAACACCACTAATTGAGAAGTGAATGAAGCATTTCCCTTTTTAATTAATTATGTTCTCTTTTTTGTTTTCTGTTTCTCATATTTAAATTAATTAAATGTTAGAGACCATTTTACACTTCTTAAATGTCAACTGAAGCAGCATATCTGCTGAACTGTAAACATTTTAGGATAGTGGTGCTAAAATTATAAGTTTGGGACCCTGCTGCAATTTTCACTACTACTTATCCATGTAGTCTTTTTTCAATGCAATTTTTATTACAATTTACGTGGAAAGAAAATAAATTCTAGACAATTAAATTTTCTAGAAATTATTTGCACAAAAATTATCAATTAGAAGTGTTTAATTAATTTTATTTCCAATTTAAAAAATATTATGCTTGTTTATTTTTTATTGATAGGAAGATTGGAAGGAGAGGAAGTGAATAAGAAAGAAAGAGCAACTGAATTATCTGAAAAATAAAAATCTATCTCTCTAAAAAAAAATTATCCTTATTTTTAAGGAAAATTCGTGAAAAAATGTATTAGGCCCCATTTGATTGCACGAAATTTTCCATGGAACTTAAAATTCAAATTCCAACTTTCACTTTTGGCTCATTTGATTGACAAAATTTTCTAGTGAATTGATTTTCCTTGAATTTCTAAGTATAATACCTTAAAGTGTGATTTTCCACCTTTTATTTTTCTAGGGGTAGGTGATTCTTGATTTTTCACCCTTTTTTTGCTTTTTTTTTTTTTTAATTGTTGACAATGGAAACAAATTCTAAGAATAATTGTAAAAAATGATATCCCTGAAATTGACAATTTTTATGTGAAACAAAGTCAAACGAACACCAAAATATAGATGATTTTTTGATCATTTTTTTTTTTGGCAATGAAAACAAATTCTAGGAACAATAGTAGAAGTGGATAACCTTTAAATTGAAAATTTTCATATAAAACAAAATCAAACAAACACAAAAAAACACTTTTACTTCAACATTTTTCACGTGAAAAATTATACCAATCAAAACAATAATTTACAATTCTCAGGAAAACAATTTCTCGATAATTCAATTCCTTGGAATTCGTTTTCTTTCCACCCAAATTTCATCTTCGTAATCAAACAGACCCTTAGTTCTTGAAAACTATATCAAATCAAATATTACAAAAGTAAAAATCTAAATTAAAAAAAATGATATTTTCCATGAAAAGTAATAACAATCAAACGCAAATGCTAAGTAATAAAAAATTATACTTGCGTCCGAACTCAGAGCACAAAAAGCAATGACAATCCACCAAAAATATTACATATCCTCAAAATGTCAACTCCTTTAGAGTTGAGGATGAATACAAACCAGACAACACTTATTTCAGACCACTACCATTAATTGAGAGCGAACAATTGTACCGGCCAATTACGTTTTCGACCATCAGGTCCTATCCCCGTGAGCTCCACTGAAATATCAATGCTGCGATGCTGAGCAGCTCGGGCAACACTGATGCGAGATTGCACGCTCACAGCAGGGCAAGCGTTCGTACCAACTGCGGCTAGTTTTTCACTAGTAACCTTCGCAGATGCCATTGCAATTGGTTCTCGAAATGTCAGGATAGTTTGGGACCAGTGAGTTTTAGGATTGTAAGGCGATGTGGATAAATTGGTTGGCAGCTCACTACAAAACCTTTCAGTAAATCCAGTCTCGAACCACAAGACTAATCCATGACACCAAGTGATTTCTGGTTTAGACCCCGTGAAGTTGTCCATGGGAGTGATCAACTTTGGTTCTAGTTCAACTATTGCTGTAAAGTCCATCTGATCAGATCGCATCGTCACCAGGTCGAAGGTCTGAAGAAAGAGAGAACTTATTTCGACTTGGAACTTTGATAGAGCAGGCAGTCGACCAACCATAATATAAATTTCCAGTAGAACTGGAACCAAAAGCATTGGATAAATAAACTAAGCCCCTCTTTGGGCTCCATTTAAATTCTAATGCATTTTTTCTTCTTTTCAACCACAAGTTTTTCAATAAAATAACATTACACATAAACCCAAAACTTTTTCTCCTTTTTTAACCACACATTCTCCAAAAAGTCACTATTCCAAAATACATTTTCTCCTAAAACCTCATTAAAATGGAGCCCGACCAAGGGCTAATTTTGCATTATAGAAAAAGTTCATGTAGTAAACATGAGATAAGCCTCCTGTCCCAGAGCCCAGAGGTCATAAAAACCCCCATTGATTTTTTCCATATCCCATAATCACCATCTCAAATAGGAAACATGCTGGAGCATTATGATTGATGAAACTTCGGCCGCCATCATATGAAAAATTTACAGGCTTATTCATCAAAATGATTAAAGTAAATCAAAAAACCTACCTGAAGAACTTGGGTAGGAGTGACGATATCACAACTGTCAATGACGTCAACAATAGGATTCCGAGCAGCATTCTCAACCTCTTCCAATCCAATACACGACATATTGAAACCATAAACATTTTCCCAAAATGGTATACTAGTACCTCCTTTTCCAAAACCTGCAACAAACTGTAAATTTAAAGGTAGGTAAAATCATTCTCTCTGTCAACAAGAAAACATGTCGAGAACAACAGCTAAAACGGAAATGCTCAATTCACCATAGTAGCCGTGTCAGGGAGAATTGCACCTCCAGGCTTCAACCATCGATCTCGAGCAAGCAACACAGTACTGAGCATTGACTCATAGAGAAGGCAGTAGCCCATCCACTCACTCAGTAACACATCAACACTGTGAGGTTGGATGTGTGTTGCATTGTCAAGATCCTCAACCATGCCTTGAACCACTTCAATTACTCCATCACGTTGCCCGCTACTTCTGGGAAATCCACTCCGCAGAAAGCCGTTATCTTTTGCAATCTGCACAAATCCAAAAAAATGATTTAAAACAGTAACCCATTTAAAAGAATCAGATAGAACAGACGGATTAAAATCAGCGAACCTGGGTTGCCACTGCAGCCATCTTCTCGCTGGCTTCAACTGCAATAACTCTCGATGCTCCCCCTTGTGCTGCAAAAAGACTAGGGAAACAAAAGCTCATAATACAACCTACAAACAGCATTCACATTACTAAAATTAAAACCGGCTATGAATTTCAATAAATCATAGATGGCTTTTTATGCATGAATAACTCGTGGATAACTATGTTTAGCAAGCTAATTAGAGGTATGAAGCGGAGCATGCCTTCTTATAATAGAAGATTTAGAAAACAATCTTCGTCATTAATGGAATGGAAAAGTAGGACAAAAGTTGCTCGAGCGTGGCAGTGTTGCCAACAATTCAGTTTGACGGTATCCTTTATTCTTCATTTAAGCCAGTCTCAGTTCAGGTGGAACCAGAAAGAGACAGACCATCAGTGCTAAGGGAAATTTGGTTCAAATTTCAATACAAGCTTTGGTAGACACATCTGCAGATAACTTGGCTCTTCTCGCCCAATAAATAATTAAATTCAGAAGGAATCTCAATCGTAATTGATCACTTCATATGAAATGCCAAAATAAAATCCAAATTTAATTCATACCTTAGGATGCCAGTCCCACAACCTACATCCATAACAATTGCACCTCTTAGCAAAGAAGGATTCTCCAGAATAGCTTGCTGGTAAGCATCAGTTCTCACCTGCATAACCAGAACAGCTAGCCTGTAAGTCTATTTAACACATTACAAATTATTACAATAAGCAACTGAACACACTTCTTATTATAAAGAAACATATCCATGGTTCCCTTTAATTTCTTGGAGATAGATTATGGTTCACCTCCAACTAGAACAACAAGTTCAATACCTTGTCACTGATCATTTCTCTGTGGATTCCAAAAGAACTGTACGCGCCAAAATAATTCTTATTTATGTTTCTGATTTGATTTGCTACAATTTTTTCAGAAGATTCATTAAACTGCTCATCTTCTTCATTTCTGAAGAACGAGACAGCATATTCCGCACCAGCCTTTATACCTCTGTCAGAAGCGGACGCAACCTCTTTCCCCCCATTTTCACAAGGAGTCGTAAGTTGACATGGATATCTATCTGAACAACTCTCATAGTCAATACTGATCTGTTCAAACTGATTCAAATTTACCAATTCTTTTGGGTCAATTGACATGTCATCTCCATTCTCATCTTCTTCATCTTCGGCAAAACTATACAAGAGTGCATCATCTGGCAAAATAGGTTTGAGATACCTATTGTCATCAAATTGGAGCATGATACTCTCAAAATTGACCACCTCATGTAAGTGGTTCTGTAGATCTCTCTTGGACTGACAGATCATCCCACAACTCCAACATCTATTCTCTGCCACCTAATAAATATAAAAGAAAGCAAGAAAAGGAACATTAATAAACCACAAACTTCTCCTTCAGTATAGTCAAATCAGATCAGATAAATGCCATCTTAATAAAATGAAGCGCTAAATTAAAATTCAAAACCGATGTGAAAGATATAATCAAAATTTCCTACCAATGCTTGATTTTATTCTTGTTTCCTGAAACCCAGAACTTATATTGCCTGGCCAGTTTGTTAGCCTTCAGTCGTTTTTTCCTCCAGAAAATGTTGGGATGTATAAGCATATACTAAATGCATTTTGTGTGTATGTATGCATGTGCGCAAGAGTGAGTCTCGTGCCAAATCAACTATCAGCTTAGATAGAGAACCTAAATCCCAATCACTAGAACAAGGTACTGACAACTAGCATTGTAACTTGTCCTACAAGAATAAAAAACTTTCTGGGAGAGAACTCCAACTACCCCTAAATACAAGGTGCTATAAGCAGGTACAAACTTTGAGGACAATATATTGCAGACGAATAAATTACTCAGCTTGAGCAGCACCATTAACAGAAGCCGAGCAATATATGACTTCCAGGAACGCAACTGAGATTCAATTTTTTATTTTTTTTTCCTGCTTCTTCTTGCTTTAGAATTTCTATAGAATACCAGGATACCAAATTTGAAACATCATCTACTGTTACACACAAAAGATATCACCTAACTTGAAAAATACAAGAGAAACAAAAACTCCACTTTAAGCAGAGTTTTCATGAGAAACCAGAGCAAGGTACAACCGGAAAGCCCAAGGTTACTGCCCAACTAACACAAAAGGTTGCTTTTAGTAAGACTACGAAATAATCAATAAAGCCACAAGCACAAGCCTCAAAGCACTGCTCACACAAATCAATAACTGCAAATCTTACAAAATAAAGTAACGAATTTATAACAAATTCAAGAAGAATTCAAATAATAAAGTATTATATACACATACCTGAGACCTGACGTAGTTGATGAGCTTTAAGCATTTATAGAAATCCAAATTATGGGTTTTCTTCATAGCGTTGAAATCAAAGTGGTGGGCTGAAGCGCAATGCTCAAAGAGAGGACTGCACGAACTGTACACGGAGTCACAAAACAGACAGAAAAACTGTTCCTTTGAGCCTTCTAGCTCTTCTTCTTCTTCACCGTCAGTTTTCCAGTCGTCCCAATTCTGGTCTTCTTCCTCTTCTTCTTCGCCGTCATCGTCCTCAGTGTCGTGTAGCTTCTGTTTCATTTTTAAGTCGTTCAAATTTTCTTCTTCTTCGAGGTGAGTCGCCATGGATAAATAACAAAGTGCGGCGAGGAGAGTTGCGGTGGGGCTTTCCCGTGCTTAAACCCTAAACCCCAATATACCCAGTGGCAAATGATATTTTTGTTATTCTTATTTTTTATCTAGATATTTTTTTTTTCATATTTTAATTTAGCTGAGATAATTTTAGTAAAAAAATACCATTATAAAATTTCAAAAATTAAAATGTGATTTTTTTATTTTTTATTTTTTGCAAATATGATTTTAAATAATTGACATGACTTTGATAATAGTGTTTTCTTTAAATTTTTTAGTATCATAACTCTTGAAAATTTATACTATATTAATATTATAAATTCAAAGTAATATTATCATAACATTAATTATGTGAAAATTTAAAATAAAATATTTTTAGTGTGAATTTCCATTTAGTTCTTTTTTATTTTTTGAAATCCATTTTAGTTCATTTCTGTGGTAAAAATTTTAGATTAATTTTAGTTTATTCATTTTTTTAATGAGAAAAAAAATTCACAAAAATATGATAAAATCAATTTGTAAAGAAATAAAAAGAAAAGTAATTAAAATACCAATCATCTATAGAGCGTATAGAAGGATAAAGTGGAAAATTTATGCTAAGAGGGGATTTTCTAAAATTTTTGAAAAGTAAGGGGATTTCTCTATTATTATTATCATAAACCTCCCCTAACACATATTATAAAGTTTACTATCCAAAAAATTGATTGTAATTCCAAAATATTATAATTGACAAAATAATTATCTACAATTTACATGTATTTTAAGTCGATATAATTTTTTATACAAGGAGAAAACTAAAATTAACATATGTCGATTTAGTTAATTTCACGTGAAAACGTAGAATTGATACTACAACGTGATATTTTAATCTATCATTCACCATGAAGTCAAAATAAAGGTAAAGACTTGATTCATGACAACAAATGTAGATATATAGCATATTGACCAACACATTTTGGACACCAAATTTAAATAAAATAAATAAGAAATTAAATGTTATAACATTATATTGATATAAATTTAGCGTTTGTTTGAGCTCCATTTTTCAGGAGAATATGTCTTGTAGTGTGTATGTATGTATATATATATATATATTTTAAGAATGTGTGATAAAAAAAATTAATTTACGTGTAATATTATTTTATTAGAAAAACATGTGGCTGCAAATGAAAAAAATATATATATAAAAAACATGGCTCAAATAGAGGCTTAATAATTCATGATCTACAAAATAAAGTTGGTTCGTTAAAAATTTAGATTTTTTTTAATTTAGATAAAAATTGATAAAAATGCATGATTAAAAATTTGATAAAAATTATGTATTTCAGAAAATATATTAGTAAAATAACTTTTAATAAATGAATAAATTTAAAAAAATTAGAGCTAAACAAGTACTACAAAAATCCAAATCATAATCAAAGTCAACTAATAAAAAAGCGGATACTATTTTCCCAACAAAAATTCTTCAAGTACAAAAAATTTTTGCCAGATTTTTGAATTCTCACTCACATGAGAGTGGGCCCGTGTATAAAATATTGAAAAAAAAAATCTCGCCTTTGAATGTGAGTGTTCGGTAGGTACAGGGATTTAAATCCCTGAACCTATAGCAAGGTTCTTTTCCCAAAGATCTTAAATTCAATAATAAATATTGAAAGAATGATTATGTTATTTGTACATGAAAATATAAAATAAAGTATTATATAAAATGATGTGGAGGGAAAAATTGAATGAAAAAGTTGATTATATTTTAAATTGAACGACTTAAAAATGAAACAGGGGCAATATTTTCTCTTTTGTCCAAAAAATCAATCTAAGATAATGATTTATGATGCTCAAATTTCAGATTCTTTGGTTTTGATAAAATTCGAAGCAATCTCACATAGTTTGTTACAGTGATTGTTGATAGGAAATCTTTTAACGATTGATATGCTTTCTTGGACTGAGCTATCTGGCAGTATTTCAAATTTCCTACAACTTTGAACTCAAATTCCCTAGAAAGAATTTCTCTTGGTCTGACTATTTCCTCAGTAATGACTCCAGTGACAATAATGTCATCCACGCAAACGAGGATTGCCACTCTTACCATTTGTTGAGAATTTCATAAAGAGTGTATAATCAGATTGTCCTTGAGAGTATCTGTTGACACACAAAAAGTTCAGCCTAAATCGAATGGTCCAAGGAATGAAACCCAATTGGAGGATCCCCAAATCAGAAAATCCAAAGAACAGCCCAAACAGGCAATTCAGGATAAAGGCCCAAATAGGGAAACTCATGAACGCGGTAATACCATCGTCTAAGTTTGCAAGTCGCCCAAAATTTGAGCGAATGGATTGCTATGCAGTCGCCTAGAGCTGTGACCCTATTCTCGCCCAAACCTTGGAGTCGCCCAGGATCTTAACAAATGTAAGATGCTATGGTTATCCAAAAGTGCGGTTAATGAAGCAATTATTGAGTAGCCCTATCACGTTCCATGATTCAAGAAATTCAATTGAAGACGGTTGAACGATAAACAGTAATGGCAGCAGTTAGAGAAGGCAGTTCCATGACAAGTTGGCCACTATAAAGAAAGTGGGCAGTTATAGAGCGATCAAACAGTTTTTAAGCGGTTGATCACAAAGAGATCATCCACGGAGTATAAAAGGAAGAAAAGATATAAAACAAAAGACCCCCCGAATCAAACACTCTCAAACAGAGAATATGTAACTTTCAATTTCTTAGTTTAGATTTAAACACTTCTTTTCAATAACTCGTGTGCTTGCGTCACTTGGAGTCATTCTGTTTTATTTTTCAATTGTAAAGTCATTACCAATAAAAACACCCCTTTTTGGGACTTTGTCTCAAGAGGTTTGTCCCTTACACAATTGTCTGATCCCTTTTTAATTGTTAGCGACTAACCCGCGCGAAACAATTTGGCACGCCCAGTGGGACAGTGGTATTTGGTGTTGAAGATACAAAAGATGAAACAATATGTCTCAGAGATCCGATAAGGAAGCAGCAAGTTAGGGAGGAGTCCAGTCTGTGATCGAGCGATATGAGGAACAGCATAACTCTCCACGAACAGATGGACAGAATCAGAGTAATAACATTCGTTACAAATCAATGACAGAGTTGAGTCCTTGAACTATGCGTGCACTACTTGGAGAACTCACACAAGATGTCGTTGAACAGGTAAATCTTCGAAATATTTATAATATGGAAAAATTTACCCAGAATGGGAATGCACATTATGACAACATGGCCAAACAAGTGAATACTTTGAACGAAATAATGAATAAGTTAGTAGGCCAAATTTGTCAACCAGTTATACCTCTTGCAAACCATTTTCAAATTAGGACAATTGTGGGACATAATCCCCCAATTCTAAATCCAAATCAAGGGATAGAACCACCTTTCGGTCCCTCTACTTCAAACCAGGGGATGGTGTAATACCAAATCAGAATAATGGTAGTGGTACGCGTAACTTTGGGGTAATCCAAATGTAAGAGATAATGTCCTAAATAATGGGCAGAATACCCCACGTGTTAATGAGGGAATAAATGTTCAGGCTAATGGTAACAATGACTCAAATCATGGTAACTTTGTTGCCAATCAATGACCAAACATCAGGTTTCAAACAAATCAACCGGTTAACTAACCTGTAGGAATTCCATATGACCCCAACGTCATGTTGAGGAATCAAATTATGGAAATCGTACAGGATCAGATGGCTTTTAGGGTACATCCTGTCATTAGACCGACTTACACAAAGCCATATCCTGATTGGGTAGACCAAGCATATCCATAGCCTAGAGGGTATAAAGTGCCAGAATTCTCACCGTTTACCGATTTAGGGGAGGTGTCTACTCTAGAACATATAGGGCGATTCACACTGCAAAGTGGCGACGTAATTGATTATCATAAAATGAGGTTTTTCCCTAGTTCATTAACAGGAGTAGCTTTCTCCTGGTTCATCAATTTGCCAGCGAACTCTGTTCAAACATGGTAACAATTGGAACAATTATTCCACGCTCAGTTTTATAAGATTGAGTCTGAAGTTATTTCGACAGATTTGGCGAATCTACGTCAAATGCCAAACGAATGGGCAGAAGGTTTCCTCTAAAGATTCAAGACGGTAAGAAGTAAATGTTTTGTACATTTGCCTGAAAAAGAGTTTGTCAAAATCGCTCAAAGTTGTTTGAGCTTTGATTTGAAAAAGAAATTTCAAGATAAGGAAGTTCCTGACCTTTTCCAATTGAGCACGAACGTGATTAGGTATGAACGATTGATAAAAGAAGAAGAGCAGATAAAAAATTTTAGCAAGGGGACTTATTATAGAGACCCGAATTTTGATGTTCATACCATCAATAACGAGTCATACGATCAGACCGAAATGTGTTTGGCCGAATTAGTCAAAGGAGACACGTATACTTGTCCTATAATGGCTAAGCCTAGACCATCGGGCAAGGATGATCCTATGAAAGATGAAAACATAAAAGTTAGAACGTTCTCGTTCGATGTAACCAAAGCTGACCTTATATTTGATAAATTATATAAGGATAAGCAGATAAAGTTGAGCGATAAGTATAAATTGCCAAGCCCTGAGCAAATTAAGGGTAAAAAATATTGTAAGTAGCATAATGCATGGTCACATTTGACTAACAATTGCTTGGTTTTTTGCCATGTGTTACAGGATGCCATTGAATCAGGACGAATTATGTTCGATGATAAGAAGAAGATGGCAGTGGATGAAAATCCTTTTCCACAGCCACTTGGAGTGAATATGGTGATGTCTAGTTTCAAAAACAAGTTGTCAAAATTCAAGTTGGTTATAGATGATGGAGAAGAAGACCCTGGACCACATCCCAGTGTCTTTGAGCGTATTAAAAGGAAGGAGCCAAAAAAGGATGAAGACGTCTTGTGTGCAAGATGTAAAAGAGAAGTGAGTGGGAATACGAAGAAATCAGGGATATGACAGCATCCCTATCGCCCTACTTTCTTCCCAAATGCTCAGCCCGGTAGAGGGCGAGATACATTGTTCTATAAGGGATTGCCTTTTGAGAGGCAGTTCAGGCCAGTAAATAATGGGAGAACATTCAGGCCGCAACCTCGCCAACCAAATATATGGCATTCGTTCCAGTATAATGCAGGAAAGGCGATACCCTTCAACGAGATGACTAGAACCCAACAAAGGCGTTTCCAACGAAATTATGGACGAATGATGAGGCAACAACAGGGAGTGCCACATCCTAAGGCGCCTAAACTACTCGAGGTAGCCAATCAAAATGTTCTCAAAGACAGTGAAGAAACTGGTACAGATGAATCAATGAAAGAGTTGCCAGAAACTTCTTTTGGGAGATCGAAGTTTGAGCGAGACAGAAAGGATGGAGAAGATCTAGATCAGCCCCTTACTATTCAGTTCGGTACGTTACCTCCTGTCGTGGCCAATAACTATTTATTAGCCAATGAGTTTGAGAATAAAGAGAAAGAAGAAGAAGAAAGAGGGGATAACGAAGGAGAACATGCGTGCTGGAATATGAAGAAGACCATATTTCTAGAGAGGCCTACAATAGTGAGGAAGATGATGATATGACAGACATTGAAGAGGAAATCGATTTGGAAGCAAAAAGAAGAAGAAGAAGAAGAAGAGGAGTATCGTACAATACTCTGTTGAAGCAACTACATCGAGAGGGAGTTCATGAAGTAGACTTATTGGGAGAACCATCTGGGCGTTCTTTCGATTTTTACGTGCTGTATGGGACGCCCAAAAGGAAGAAGAGAGTGCCTCGCTCTGAAAAGTATGGATCACCTCCAAGAATAATGCCTCCTCCCACAGGTTGGGTAACTGAAGATGAAGCATTAGAAAACGGTAAAAAGGAAATTCAGGAGACAGAGGCTCAGTGCGATATGCTGCACGTTGACTTATCACAAAAGGATAACTCGACAGATGACAAGCAGGAAGTAGAAATAGAGGTTGCCGAAAAGGTTATTTTTAAGCGGCCAGCCATGAAATTGACTAAACACTTGAAGCCATTGTACGTTAAAACTCTAGTTAACGGCATACTTGTGGCAAAAGTGCTTGTCGATAATGGAGCAGCTATAAAACACCATTCCATCTAGGATGATGAGGAAATTTGCAAAGACAGAAGGGAATATGATTCCAACAGAAGTCATCCTTACAAGTTTCAATGGAGGAGCAACTGCAGCTAAAGGAGTTATGTCATTGGACATAACTATAGGGACAACTACCAGGACCACAGTCTTCTTTGTAATAGATGGTCCTATTAGTTACAATGTGTTACTAGGAAGATGTTGGATATACGGAAGTCGCTGTATACCCTCATCGCTCCATCAACGCCTGGTTTTTTGGAATAACAAGGGTGAAGCAGAGGTGGTGCAGGCCGATCATAAGCCTTTTGTCGCAGAAGCAAACTCAGTGGAAAGGTTCATGTACGAAGGAAACTATGGACCTATCAGGGTAGTCCAAGATGGGGAAGAAACTCAGATTGTCGCGCAGAGTGAAGAGCCATTCTCAGTGGACGCACTCACTGAAATGTTCAGTCAGATGAGGCCAAATATAGTGGCCCTAGAAGAGCCAGTAATTGGCAAAAGAATAATCAAGGAGTCTTGAATGAGTTCTAAGCAACAAAAGCAAATGGCCGATTTTCAGGCCTTCAAAGCCAAATTATGACTTTTAATAAAGAATGCAAGGACAAGATGAAAGAAGAGGCAGCCCTGAAAGCGTTAAAAGACAAATTAGCAGTATTCGAATTGGAACAAAGTATTGGCCGAGAAGTCAACAAGGTGAATTGTTTAGAAGACGAAGTGCCTACAAGGGAACTGGACGATGAAGTAATGCGGATCATTAAGCCTGGATACGCTCAAGCACAAAAGCTTCTGATTAAAGTGAATATTGGCAATGAAGGAGAAGATCGTCCAACATTCATCAGCCAGATGCTCGATCAAGAGGTTAGTGATAAATTAATCGCTTTGTTAAAGGAGTATAAAGATTGTTTTGTTTGGGAATATGAACAAATGCCTGATTTAGATAGAGACTTGGTGGAGCATAGATTACCAACTAAGCCTAATTTTAAACCTCATAGGCAACCTCTCAGACGTTTTGCTCTTAATGTACTTCCTGAGATTAAGAAAGAGATAGAGCGATTATTAAAAGCAGGCTTTATTAGAACAGCCAGGTATGTCGAATGGTTGTCCAATATCGTGCCAGTACTAAAAAAGAATGGTAAACCAAGGGTGTGCATAGATTTTAGGAATTTAAACATAGCCACACCCAAAAATGAATATCCAATGCCCACGGTAGATTCTTTAGTAGACTCAACTGCCGGACACGTCATGTATTACTTCATGGATGGATATTTAGGATACAATCAAATTTATATAGCTGAGGAAGACATACACAAAACTGCCTTTAGATGCCCTGGGTCTCTAGGATGTTTTGAATGGGTAGTCATGCCTTTCGGTCTGAAAAATACAGGAGCAACTTATCAAAGGGCAATGAATTAAATTTTTCATGATATGATAGGCAAGTTTGTTGAAGTGTATGTAAATGATATAGTGGTCAAATCCATTAAAGAAGAGGACCATTTCGAACAGTTAAGATGTTCATTTGAGCGAATGAAGTAATATAAGCTAAAGTTGAATCCCTTGAAATGTGCATTTGGTGTTAATGCATGGAACTTTCTTGGTTTCTTGGTACACAAAAGAGGGATTGAATCTGATAAAAATAAAGCGAAGGCCATTTTAGAGGCTAAACCACCTAGCAACAAAAAAGAATTGCAATGATTTCTAGGCCAAGTAAACTTTTTAAGACGCTTTATTTCTAACTGTGCAGGACGAACTAAAGTCTTTTCGCCACTTTTAAAGTTGAAAAATCAGGACGAATTCGTCTAGAAAGAAGAACATCAAAAGGCTTTTGAAAGTCTGAAGACATATTTATCAAGTCTACCAGTATTGGTATCACCAATCCAAGGACGGCCAATGAAAGTGTATGTATTGACTGAAAAAGAATCAATAGTTGGAATGGTCGCGCAAGAAGACCGATTTGATGAAGAGAGGGCGATTTACTACTTGAGTAGACGGTTAACAAAATGTGAATGTAATTACTTTGCTATTGAAAAATTATGTCTTGCATTATATTTTACATGTACAAAATTAAGGGCTTATTTACGGCCCGTAACCGTTTATTTGATTTCTAGAGTAAATTTGATTAAGTATATGTTCTCTCGCCCTATTTTACACCAAAAGATAGGCCTTTGGATGTTAGCTTTATCAGAATTCGAAATACAATACATACCCCAAAAAGCAGTCAAAAATTAGGATTTGGATAATTTTCTAGCCGATTATCCATGCCTTGACATGCCTGAAGAAATTGAATTAGAAATCAATTCGTTCGAACTAAAACCTTGGGTGTTGTATTTCAATGAGTCGAAAACCTCTAAAGGTGCAGAAGTAGGGGTAGTATTGATAAATCCTTTAGGGATTTGCTACAAGTTCGCATTCATTTTGGATAGGATGTGCACCAACAATCAGGCCGAATATGAACCCTTAATCGTAGGTCTCGAACTAATGATAGATATGGGGGTAAAGAATGTAATCATTAGAGGCGATTCTCAATTGGTAATTTACCAATTGATTGGCGATTTTAAATGCCAAAGTGACTCCATCATGAGTCAATATGAAATCGCCCAAGAGTTGTTAGAAGAATTCGATCAAATAGAACTTTGATGCGTTAATAGGATATATAATGACGTGGCAAATGAGTTGGCCCAGATGGCCTCAGGGTACTCTAAGGTTTTAAATTGGAAGTCTACTTGTGAGTATGGAACCATATTGTCCGTGATCCAAAGAAGGGCGAGAATGATTGAACTTCATTGCACACAAGATGGAGATACAATGGATTGGAGGACAGAGATTAAAAGGTTCCTTAAAAAACCTAATAAAGGAAATAGTAGAAAAATGAAGCCACGTTTGCTAAACTATACACTAATAGATGAAGAGTTGTTTAAGAAACACTCTGATGGTATATTGCTAAAATGTGTAAGTTTACAAGAAGCCAGGACGATCATGGCTGAAGTGCGCGAAGAGATATGTGGAGCTCATCAAGCTGGCCAAAGGAGGAGATGGTTAATTATTAGGAGTGGATATTTATGGCCAAAGATGGGAGAATTATGCATTCAGTATGCAAAGAGTTGTTTAGCATGCCAAAAAGCATGGTCCAATACAAAGGGCGCCAGCACGATAGATGGCACCTATTATTAAACCTTGGCCATTCAAGGGTTAGGCGATAGACCTGATAGGGAAGATTTATCCCCCATCGTCCAAACAACATACATTTGTTATAGTTGCAACTGATTATTTCACTTAGTGGGTAGAGGCGGTACCTTTAAAGGAGATCACCCAAAAGAATGTCATAGAATTTATCCGTGATCACATCATTTATAGATTTGGAATTCCACAAACTTTGATGGTAGATCACGGAACATCTTTGAATGAAGATTAAGTGAATAAATTCTTGAGCGAGTTTGGGGTTAAATTAGTGAACTCCACACCATATTACGCTCAATCCAACGGACAAGCAAAATCTTCTAATAAGATTCTAAAAAATATCATAAAGAAAATGATAGATGAAAATGCCAGAAATTGACATGAATGTCTAAACAAGGCCTTATGGGCTTATAGGACGTCGCCTCGGTCAAGTACCAAAATTACTCCTTTCCAACTTACTTATGGACAAGAGACCGTTTTGCCTATGGAAATCAACGTACAATCGATCAGAGTGTGTTTGCAACATAAGTTAAGTGGTGGTGAGTATACCGAATCACTAGTTCAAAACTTATTGGAGTTAGACGAATTAAAGTTGGACGTCCTAGATAGATTGCAAGTTCAAAAATGAAGAATGGCTAAATTTTATAATAAAAAAATTATAGTCAAGTCGTTCAACCTGGGCGAATTGGTTTGGAGAACAGTACTCCCTTTGGATAGGAAAGATCCAAAGTATGGCAAGTGATCGCCTAATTGGGAAGGACCATATAAAGTAAATAATGTGTTGCCTAATGGAGCTTATCATTTGAAAGATTTAGACGACACCAAGCACATGAGGTTCATTAATGGCAAATATTTTAAAAAAATATTCCTTCCTTATGGGAAAGTGAACAAAAAAAAAGCGTAATCAAATCGCGTTGAACGATCGTGGAGTAAAAAGGGCCAGAGCGAAATACGTTCAAATAAATTCCTTTATTATCAAACGTTCATTACAAAGCTACAAAATACAAGATGCTAAATGCTTTATAAACTACAATTAAGAGCAAACTAATCACCCGGTCGATCGTTGATTAAGAGGGTGTACTGGCCTTGATCGCCATCCGGATCGCACTGCTGCAAAGGCAACCAGAGAGGCCGAGAAGCACTCTCAGCAAACAGAAAGGAAGATGAAGCACCTTCGCATCGCCTTCCTAAATGCATCGCTGCAATGACGAGCAAGGAGGCTGAGAAGCACTCTCAGCAAGCAAGGTGGCTTGCAGGCATCCTCAAAAATTGTCTTCCATCATCGAACTCATTGTAAGGAACATGGAGACGATGGGAAGAACTTTGCTGGCTAAAGAATATTTCCTATATCTTTCATACCAAAGGTGACATTAAGAAAGATGGCAAAATGGGCGGATCAGAGGATCCATTTCCATGGAAAACGAAAGTTTTGGATTGATTGTCAAAATGCCAAACAATGGCAGCAAACTGATTTTTTGAAGAAGAAAATGGAAATGAAGATGGAAAGTGTGAAGTATACGTGCATTTATAGGGGGTGAAGGTGAAAAGACAGAATATGAATAGCCACATTCGTGCCTAGTAAATGGAATTAAGTGGCCCAAAGTCTTGAGAAAAGAGGCAGAAATATCAAGAGAAAATGTGTAAAACTTTTAGCATGAAGCAGTTAAATGCTTGAGTGATTGACGATTAAAAGACAAACGTCATAAATACACAAGAAGCTAAAATAGTTATTCATTAACGATGATGGCTGCTGTTGTGATCAAAATTAGCAATGGATATCAGTACAAGGTTACAAAGGGAAAGTCAATACGAAATTACAAAAAGAAAAAGTTAAGGCATTGTATGTCTTAATTACAATTCGCCCCATACCAAACGAATTATTTCCCTAAGTCTCCCACAGTCCTCGCTCGGCCGAGAAGAAGTGATATTCAATTCAGCCACAACATCATCATCAACTTCCAGCTTCTTGTACTGCTCGACCAAAGATTTGGTTCGCTCAATTTCGGGAGGCATTACGCTTTTTAGCAGCCATTCTCGCCTTGTAGTCGTCCATCTTGGCTTGAAGCTCCTTCATCTGTGCAACCAAACTAGTCATCAAAAAGTCTTCAATCATAACTTCGGAAGAGATTTCTTTCAATTCGTCCTCAGCTTTGTTGATCTCCAGAAGCAAGGACTCTCTTTCAGATACAGCGCGAAGATATTGAGTACTCTTAGCTTTCAGTTCAACATTTCTGGCTAGTAAGGAGAGAATCTCGGAATGGACAACTTTCAACGTCACTTTAAAATCAGCAGAAAGGTTGAGCGATGGAAGTGTTAGTGTTTGCTCCAACTTCGCACTCAAATGCTCAATCTTATCCTTATGCTTGGCAGCACTAGCCTAACCGATGTCCATATCCATGAAGGACACATACTCAAATATCGACTGCTTGAGGAACTTCATATCTTCCTCTGAAGAAGTAGAAGGACGACTGGCTGAAGCAGGGTGAGATGTCTTGACTTGTCCCTAGGAAGTGAACAAGTCTTTGATGGAACGCACAATTTTATCAGCATCTTGCAAAGAAAGTTGCCAACATTGAAGGTTTTCACTACACTAAACAAAGTGGAAGTAAAGGTGAAGCAAAGATTACCTCATCAGCAATCTTGGAAGGTGGCATATCCCTAGCCAAATCTACCACCTGTGGCTCCACCATTCGTGAGGACTTCCCCTTGTCTAAGCAAGAAGACCTTGCCGCAATGGGCAGACTCATGGGAGCATCTGCAGAACTCAAAAAGCAACAAATCAAAAACCAATAGCACAAGCAAAGGAAAGGTAAAGCATCAAAAAATGAATTACCTTCTGCTTCGATGTTTGGGGGTCAACGCTCTGGGAAGAAGGTGGCTCATCCATTGGTTGTGATGAAGATTCTGGGACTGAAGATTTCTCTTTAAGCGTAGTTCCTTCATCAGCTGGTTTGGACAAAGCAGCCTCAGCGGAGGATGATGGAGCAGGAGCTACCAACACCAAAGCCTTCAAAGGAGAGGCTGAACTTTTCTGAGAAATCCAAATAAACCATCAGCACATAGAAAAGTTTCAAGTATGGAAAGGTATGCTTATGAGTAAACCAATTTAATTACCTTTCTCCTGATGATGAGAGGGATGTCATCATCATCATCAGCATCATCCTCCAAAATGGGAGATGCTGAAGCCAGCCGTTTGCGGCTTGGGGCACTTTTAGCTGCGGTGGGCTTGGCAGGAAGAGAAGTCAATGGACGAGCAGACTGTTTAGCACGAGCAGGGGAAGAGAGACTCATAATGGACACAGGAGTGACCAAAACATGAGAGGTGGAAGAAATGTTTGGCTGGTCCAGTGAATGGAAAGCACGATTGGCATCAGTCGCAAACAATATACTCTTCATTGACGGCCATAGTCGGTCAAAAAGAGGATGGATGGCACGGCTAGGATTGAAGGGGGCTAATGAAAAGCTGCTCGTCAAAAGAATAATGCGAGTAACTATAGCTTCTGCCTCTGCCTTATTAATGGTGTGGAAGCGGTCTATCAAATTTCTTGAATAGTAAGGGGGAACGGGCCAAGTTTGGCTAAAACCAAGTTAGCGAGCAAAAAATTGGGGAGCATATATTTCAACCCCAGCTTTGGCATTGATCTTAGTCAAAATATCATGGAACAACTCCTTCCCGGTCAAAAATTGAATCCAAACGAACAGAGAGGTGTTCGCACTATCCAGAGTGGATGGATGTTGCACATAATCTGGAGTCAAAAAGGGAGAAAAAGGAAAGAATGAAGGGATTGAATCCAAAGTATAAAAGAATGAAAAAATGCTCCTTCTGGACATATTTACAGGAGTCAGGGGATCAATGACTAGCCCATAGCAGCTAGCAGAAGAACTGGAAAATGATAGAGCACCAAGCGATGAAAAATAGGCTCTCAACCACATTTGAGTGAGCAAAGAGGCCCACTGCCAGTGGGAGATGCACCATTCTTCAATTGGGATTGAAGAGAAGCCATGCTTCTATAGAGGGCAGCTAAAAAGAAAGAACACAAATTCAGAGGCCTACCACGCGCCAATTCGTGCGCTATGGGTAAATAGCTCATGGAGGGCTTCATGCTTGGCACGCACAAAATGTATTTACAAAGCTAAATCTAAAGAAAGGCCACAGGCTCAGCATGGGAGGGCTCAACGCTCGAGTGGTTATGACAGGTTTGCAGGCTTGAATAAGATTCGGTGAGTTTTCTATCAAATTTTGGGACGACACCAGAAATCAAAATACCAGGGAAAATGGTATCGCCCAAAGGTGGCAGATTTACTAGGGTCCCAACATCCCTTAAGGTAATGGACATGGGACCAAGAGGGAAAACAAAGTATTATACTCAGAAGACCAAAAACTTAAAACGATTGGAAAAAGTGCTGGGTCAAAAATAGGGGGATGAAGAGAGATTTTTAACATATCAGAAATTCTAGCACTATCAAAAATTGCTTTAGTAGGACCATGGTCCACAAGGCGAGCATGCCATCTACGGAAAACGACATCGGATTTAGGCCAAGTGCGAATACCTCTTTCGCGAAGCGGCCTCAGCGGCAAAGAGTTTAGAAACAGAGGGTCTTGAGTACAAGAGAACAGCTGACCGACCGTCGCTTGTTCGATGGCCTCGGCGTTGTTGAATGAAGGACCTAGATAGAACTCATTGAGTTCAACATTGGCTGGTGCAAGGAAGTTCAGAGTTATATATGATCGAGTGAGGAGTTTCTGGAAGTCTTCGAAACTAAAGGAGTCACCAGATTGGGATTGTGAAGCAGCCATTAGGAACGAAATAGAGTTTGCCGAAATTTGCTTAAGAAATGTAGCAGAAAAGTAAGAAGATAAACAGTAACATTGCAAGAGAGAAGCGCGAAACAATGAGGCGTGATTTAGTGGTGCAATGAAATGGCGTGTATTTGGGGGTTATAAGGGTTTGCAAACGTCGCACCTTTTCAAGTTATGGAGGAAAACAATGATTGAAATTCTTGAAAATTTCGAATGTTGCTGGGAAACACAAAGTGAATATGGCAAAAATTAATAATTGGTATTAATTCTGCCATATTGGGGGATAATTGTTGACACATAAAAAGTTCAGCCCAAATCGAATAGCCCAAGGAATGAAGCCCAATTGGAGGATCCCCAAAAATCAGATAGTCCAAAGAACGGTCCAATCAGGCAATTCAGGATAAATGCCCAAATAGGGAAACCCATGAACGTGGTAATACCATCGTCCAAACTTGTAAGTCGCCCAAGATTTGAGCGAATGGATTGCTATGCAGTCATCCAGAGCTGTGACCCTGTTCTTGCCCAAACCTTCGAGTCGCCCAGGATCTTAGCAAACATAAGATGTTATGGTTACCCAAAAGTGCAGTTAATGAAGCAGCTATTGAGTAGCCTTATCACGTTCCACGATTCAAGGAATTCAATTGAAGACGATTGAACGACAAAAAGTAATGGCAGCAGTTAGAGAAGGCAGTTTCATGACAAGTTGGCCACTATGAAGAAAGTGGGCAGTTATGGAGCGATCAAGAAGTTTTTAAGCGGTTGATCACGAAGAGATCATCCAGGGAGTATAAAAGGAAGAAAAGACATAGAGCAAAGGACCCCGAAATCAAACACTCTCAAATAGAGAATATGTAACTTTCAATTTCTTAGTTTAGATTTAAACACTTCTTTTCAGTAACTCGTGTGCTTGCACCCCTTGGAGGCATTTTGTTTTATTTTCCAATTGTAAAGTCATCGCCAATAAAACACCCCTTTTTGGGACTTTGTCTCAAGAGATTTGTCCTTTACACAATCGTCTGATCCTTTTTTAATTGTTAGCGACTAACCCGCGCGAAACAGTATCCTTACCTTTTAACCACCTCAGTAAACCTATCAAACCAAGCCAGTGGAGATTGTTTGAGCTCATGTTATGATTTTCGAAGCTTGCTCACTTTGTTAGCATTAGCTTGTCTCAAGACCCAAAGGAATATTCATGTACACTTCCTCTTCTAAATTACTGTGAAGGAATGCATTCTTGAAATCAAACTAACGAAGTGACCAAATCTTTATTAGCTGCTAAGGAGCGGAGGACACGAACAGTATTGAGTTTTGCTACTGGAGAAAAAGTTTCCTAATAATCTATAGCATAAGTCTGAGTAAACCCTTTGGCAACCAACCTGCTCTATAGCGATCTAACCTTCCATCCAGCTTTACTTTGATAGTGAAAATCTACTTACTAGTTTTCCCTGTGGTAAATCAGTTAGCTTCCAAGTACCATTTTCCTCCAGAGCTTTGATTTCATCTTCAACAGCATTTTTCCACTCCGGCTTTCTAAGGGCAGTGTGGTTATTCTGTGGAATTTCAATACTAGCCAGATTAGTAGTAAATGCCTTGAATTCTAGAGATAGGCCTACATATGACACAAAGTTTTGAATAGGAAGTTTAGTACATTCATGTTCACCCTTTCTTATGGCAATAGAGACATCAAGATCTTTATCAATAGACCCATTAGAAGCATTGTTACTTGAATTCCCTGGAATCAAATCGGATTCATGGCTTTGCTTAGTAAGAATTGGGATCTCTACCACCTCTTGGGGTCTTTTCCTCTTTGTATGAACACGTAACTCGTTTACATGTTCCAGACGAGTCTTTTCAAAGGAAGGACTTTGAGGTTCAGGTTGAATTTCAGATTTTCTTCCTGATTTAATTTCAAGAGGGTTTATTTTGGGAATGACCCAGATCAAGATACTGCAGTACAGTCTTCGTTGGGATATTAACATGATCATTTTGAATTTATTTTTGGTGTCAGTTGTTGGATTTGTTGAGTTGTGACATACCAAAAATTACATTCATTTTGTGAGTTCTCCTCCTGAATGGAGTTTTTGGTAAAGTCGGGTTGATTTCAAAAAATATCATGTCCATTGAGGTGTAATATTTTTGAGTATTGGGTGAAGAACATTTGTAACCCTTTTATTAGAAGAATATCCTAGAAAAATACATTTGATAGTTCTAGAATCTAGCTTATTCCAGTTTTGAGAATGAATGTGAACAAAGACTGTGCTTCCATAAACTTTTAATGGTTATGAGGAAATGATGTGTGTTGTGGGATAGCATTTGAGTAGTTTTTGACAAGGACTTTCAAAGTTTAACATCCTAGAAGGCATTCGGTTTATCAGATATGTTGCGGTCAAAATTGCATCTCCAAAAATGTTTAAGAACGTGGGTAGTAAATATGATAGACCCCCAACTACTTCAAGCAAATGTCTGTTTTTCCTTTTTAGCTATCCTATTTTCTTAAGGTGTATTGACATAAGAACTTTGGTGTATTACCCCATGAGTTTGAAAATATTCCCCAATAATAGAATTGAAGTATTATCTAGCATTATTAGATTTAAAGATTTTTGTTTTTGTTTTTGTTTGAAATTGATTTTGAATCATGTTATGAAAAAAATTTAAAGATGGTATTGACTTCTGGTTTTTCTTTCATTAGGTACACCCAAGTTAACCTAATATGGTCAATAATGAATGATATAAACCATCTAAAACCTAAACCTATTTTAGTCTTATATTGCCCCCAAATATCACTATGGATCAATGCAAAAGGATGAGAGGATTTGTAATTTTGAATGGGTTATTTGCTTCTGGCATGTTTTGAATACCGATAAATTTCACATTGCAAAAGTTTTTCATTCATATTATTGAACATTAATGGAAAAAACTTTCTTAAATATTGAAAATCGACATGTCCTAATCTGAAGTGCCACAACATGATTGCAGTTTCTTTATTTGAAATGTTTGGAAAAACAGGTAAAGACACACTTGCATAATGAGCTTGTTTCTTAGGATTACTTGATCCTTTGAGAAGAGAGTTCGGCACACTGCTTAGCATTGTCAATTGTCCTTCCCGATTCCAAGTCCTAAAAGTGACAATAAGTTGGTGAGAAATGAGTCGCGCACTTCAAATCCTTGATAAGCTTGCTGATAGATAAAAAATTATACTCAGTTTGGAACCCATAACATTGATTTAAGAGTCAAATTTTAGCTAATAATAATACTTCCATATCCATTGACTTTAGATACAGAACCATCAACAATACATACTGTATAATCTTTAGAGCAAGGATAAAAAGTGTGAAATAAATCACGATTGCCGGTCATGTGATCGGATGCACCAAAATCCACAATCCAAGGTCTATTCATCTCCATATGAGAAGCTAAAATCGTGGAAATATTACCTTGTTGAGTTGTGGTCCCAATCCCTATATTTTCAGAAGCATTTTGTAACAATTCAAGTTGCTCTTTGCAGAACAGAGAACTTTCAAGGATAGATTGTGTTGGTAAATTTAGTTGGTAGTGTATGGAGTGGAATCGGATTCTCATATACCGTATATGTGATTTAGACACCGAATTCACGCTTACCGTATTTGGCAGTTCAATTCATCGTATATGGCAGCTTACCGTATATGCTAGGCAACTTATCGTATTTGCACCTTATCGTATTTGCTGCCTACCGTATTTGCAGAAAATTTGCATAAAGTATTTTTATTCATACACTAACTAAAATAGCACAAATTTTTTCACTTATAAATAGAAATACCATATATGTGAAATCTTTTTTTCACACGTATAAAGAATTGAAAAAAAAAAGTGTATTTTATTTTATTTTTTTTCTTTTAGAAATCTATTTCTAACATAAATTTAACAAACAATATATGAGACGATTAAATTGCTAAATAAATAAATCTACAAGAATAAAATGCAAACTAAATAAATAGCAGATAAATTTTCAACCCGAAGCTTGTGAGAACACAGTTTCTTTAAAACAGATTCGCCACCTCACGGTAAGTGCTTGACGTCTAGTTCGAACATCTGTTTCCCAGGATACAACGACAAAACCAACAGAATCTGAGCACTACAGAAACGACTTCGGCAAACCGATTTAATGTTTGAACAGTATCACCACCACGACGATGAGCACTACAGAAACGACTTTGGCGAACCGATTTAATGTTTGAACAGTATCACCACCACGACGACTTCACTGGACAGAAAGAAGACGATGACAGAATCTGGGAATTTTCGTGCAAAGAGAACTTCATGTGTTTTCCCGGCGAGATTTTTCATATGTTTTATTGCTGGAAAACTTGAGATTTAATATAGCATAAATCTGCCATTAACTCTATGGCAATTAACATTGGAGTCACTTTAATTTCTGGGAGTTTTGGAAGTTTCAGAAACTCAAAAGTCAGTGAAGAAAGCAAAAAAAAAATTGCAAAATGTGGGCTCTTCGGATGGGCCAATTTTTGCTCCGTTCGGTCTAACCTCACACACGAATACAAAAAGACTGACAAAGCAGACAACTCAAGGGAAGAAGCTAGCACCAACTCTAAAGTTAGGATGGAATGGAATGCTTTCGGGGCTGCTCGTGTACGCAGGTCGCGCTCGCACACAGGTTCAAGGTCCGAAGGCAATTTCAATCCGAGATTTACACCCGCATCCATGCGCACATGGAGAAAGCCTCTAAGCTACACATGATTACACTTTTCCAATGTGCAACCATATTTAAAGTGGTTCTCGCTTTCATATTTTTTCTATGTGGGACTAACTTCAATTTTTTCCACATAACCATCTTCCAATGGTCATCTTTGAGCTCCAATTTCTCATTTATCCATTCATCAATTTTGGCAAATAAATATATGGTTTCGATGCTCTCACGGAGAAGAACAAGAATCAACTTCGATCTTCCAAATTGGACCAACGGGTTCCATCAAAAATTTTGCCAAAAGTGAGTCATTTACTCATTTTTTTCCAATAATCCCCCACATGAATAAAAATTGAGAGAGACATAAGACTGTGAGACACGAGACTTGGTGACTGTGAGACACAAGACTAGGTGATAAAGTTCAACAGTTGAAGCCTGCATAGGATAGGTAGGTATTACCAATTGAACCTTCCCTTGTGAAAGCATATTTACTTCACTAGCTGACCAGTAGACGTGTTGTTCTTGAACTGTTCTGCCGTTTATGTAAACGATGATATACTTCACACAGGATTTTTCTTAACACAATTCAGTTCTCATTATTATGTTCGTTTTGGTCATGAACATATGCTTGGTTCTGTGCGAGTTTTTAAGAATTGAGCCCCACACAATTCTCTTAGAAGCGGTCCCACTTCTCTCTCACATAGGTGATTTCTTATTACAAGTATCTCGTATTACTTGGCTCAAACTTCGACGCATAAGAATCATTAAAAGTCTAGTGCTTATCCTTCACCCTCACAGGTATCACTGTTACATCATAGTAATGGACAGGAGGAGACACCCGTACAATGATCTTATTAAGCCTTTATAATTAGGTTGTTCCTTTGAACCTAGATCTTGGGATCTCTAGTCAACTAGGTTGGGTTTCCTTGTAATGACTTATTCATTCAAGGGCTTAAGTCTCATTCATTTCGATGATTTCCCAACTAACTCTCTGTTTAACCATTTGGTTAGCGGATCCGCAATGTTATCTTTTGACCTTACATAGTCAATAGTGATAACTCCAGCTGAGAGTAGTTGTCGTATGGTATTGTGTCTACGACGTATATGTCTAGACTTACCATTGTACATATTACTCTGTGCCCTTCCTATTGCTGATTGACTGTCACAATATATGCAAATTGCTGACATAGGTTTTGACCATCTTGAAATATCCTCTAAGAAGTTGTGCAACCATTCGACCGCTTCACCATATTTATCTAGAGCTATAAACTTAGATTCCATTGTAGATCTGACTATAAATGTTTGCTTAAAGGATTTCCACGATATGGCAGCACTTTCCAATGTGAACACAAATCCACTGGTGGACTTTGAGTCTTTTATATCAGATATCCAATTAGCATCACTGTATCCTTCAATGACCGCTGGATATCTAGTATAATGTAGTCCATAGTCACGAGTATATCTTAAGTACCTTAGTACTCTTACTATTCCTTTCCAGTGACCAGCTCCTGGATTACTCGTGTATCTGTTTAGTTTACTGACTGTGTAGACTATGTCTGGTCTTGTGCAACTCATCAAGTACATTAGACTTTCAATAACTCTCGAGTATTCTACTTGAGAGACACTTTCACCTTTACTTTTAGATAGATGTTGACTTGTATCTATCGGTGTTCTAGTCAAGCCAGTATCATCCTTATTTAACTTTTCTAAAATTTGTCCACATAATGTGACTGACTTAGAACAAGCACATCTGATGTTCTTGAGATTTTAACTCCAAGTATAACATCAGCTAAACTCATATATTTCATGTTAAGTCTCGAATTCAACATATTTTTAGTGGATTCAATCATCTTATTGTCACTACCAACAATAAGCATGTCATCAACGTAAAGACACAAAATGACATAACTATCTTTAGTGTCTTTGACGTAAGCACATTTATCACACTCATTGATTTTAAATTCACTCTCTATCATGACATTATCAAATTTTTCATGCCATTGCTTGGGTGCTTGCTTCAAGCCATATAGTGACTTCACCAATTTACAAACTTTCTTTTCCTGCCTTGGTGACGAAAACCCCTCGAATTGTTCCATATAAATTTCTTATTCTAAATCTCCATTTAGAAAGGCAATTTTAACATCCATTTGATCTGGTATCAACCTAATGGGTGTTATTCTCGTCATTGAAGAATATGTATCAAAATAATCAAGGCCTTCCCTTTGTTTGTAACCTTTTATTACTAATCTGGTATTGTACTTTTCAATATTTCCATCTACTCTCATTTTCCTTTTGAAAATCCATTTATAGCCTAGTGGTTTGCTTCCTGGAGGAAGATCCACTAGCTCCCATGTATGATTTTGCAGTATGGAATCTATTTCACTTTTAATGACCTCATTCCATTGAGGTCCTTTCGAGGAATTCACAGCCTCTTGATAACTTTGAGGTTCACTTTCTAGCATATGGGTTAGAAAATCAAGACCATACGATTTTTCTATCCTTTTTCGTTTGCTACATCTAACCTCATTCTCCTCTTCTAGTTCTTCGTTATGACAATTTTCAGTCATAATCTCATATGGAGGAGCTTTCTTCCTCTTTGGACTTGTACAGAAATACATGTTCAAAGAATGAAGCATTTCTTGATTCCAATATCGTGTTTTAGTGTATGTCTGAGATTTTAGAATCATACACAAGAAATTGATAAGCACTACTATTGTTTGCATAGCCAATGAAGATGCAATCTATCGTTTTTGGCCCTATCCTTATCTTCTTTGGTGTTGGAATGACTACTTTAGTAAGACACCCCCACACTCGTAAGTATTTAGAGAAAGACTTTCTTCCTTTCCATAACTCATAAGGGGTCTTTTCCATTTTCTTTCGGGATACTTTATTTAAAAGATAATTTGTTGATAACACAGCTTCTCCCCACATGTTCTGAGGTAATCGGGAACTTACTAGTATTGCATTCATCATTTCCTTTAAAGTGTGATTTTTCTGTTCAGCACCACCATTTTGTTGCAGTGAATAAGGTGCGGTGATTTTATGTATGATTCCGTGTTGTGCACAGAATTTCGCAAATGGTGTTTCATACTCACCACCTTAATTGCTTCTTAACACCTTAATTTTCTTATTTAGTTGAGTTTCAACTTCACTCTTATAGAGAACAAATTTCTCTATAGCTTAATCTTTACTTTTTAGCAAATACACATAAGAGTATTTGGTGCTATTGTCAACAAAAGTAATGAAATACTTGTTGTCACCTATTGTCTGTACAAGTTTTAAGTCACATACGTCACTATGAATTAAATCAAGGGGTTCTGTGTTTCGTTCAATTGATTTAAACGATGACCTTCTCAATTTTGTCTCAACACAAGTTTCACACTTATGTTTTGGATCAATGTGGAACTCGAGTATGCAATTCAAGTTAACTAGTCTTCGTAAAGTATCATAATTAATATGTCCTAGTCTACCATGCTACAAATTGGAAGACTCAAGCAAATAAGCAGAAGAGTTTCCTTTATTCATTTTTGGTCCAACAACCATTACATTGAGCCTAAACATATCGTCGAAAACATATCATTTTCTAACAAACATTCCACTTTTTGACCAAAAAAACTTTGTCTGACTCAAATACAATACAAAAGCCATGCTTATTCAAAAGTGACCCGGACACTGGGTTCTTGCAAATTTTCGACACATATAGCACATTGTTGAGAGTCAGCTCTTTTTCCGATGCCATCTTCAGAACCATCTTTCCTTAACCTTTGATTTCAAAATATGCTGAATTTTCCATAAACAACTTCTCCCCATTTTCAATTGCTTCGAACGCAGTAAACAGCTCCTTATCCGAGCATACATGCCTCATAGCACCGGTGTCAATCCACCACTCCTTAGGGTTTGAACTCACCATGTTCACTTCAGAAATGATAGCTAAGAGATTCAGCTCCGACACATCTTGTGCCATGTAGTCAACCACATTTGCTTCTTTCTTCTTCTTTGGCAATCTGCACTCCGAAAACTTGTGGCCCACTTTATCAAAATTGAAGCATTTCCCTTGAAATTTATTCTTAGAAATTCCACCTTTCGGTCCTTGTTTGGTCCTTTTGCCAATGGATGACCCAGACTTGTTTTTGTAGGTCTTACTACTTTGACCATGCTCCACAACATTAGCTTTAGCAGCACCAGGATTGAACAACTTCTTTTCGGATCTCTTGTTGTCTTCTTCAATTCGAAGTCTAACAATTAGTTCTTTGACGTTCATTTCCTTTTGCTTGTACTTCAAATAATTCTTGAAATCTTTCCATACGGGGGACAATTTTTCAATAATTGCAGCCACTTGAAAAGTTTCACTCAAAATCATCCCTTAGACATGAACTTCGTGAAGAATCACTTGGAGTTCTTGTACTTGACTGATAACTATTTTGGAGTCCACCATTTTATAGTCTAGGAATCTGCCGACAATGAACTTTTTTCCCCCGACATCCTCAATTTTATATTTTCTGTCCAAAGACTCCCACAATTCCTTAGCAATTTTCATAGTACTATAAACATTGTATAGCGTGTCTGTTAAGTTGTTCATAATATAGTTTCGGCATAGAAAATTCGAGTGGTTTCAAGTATCGAGTGCACTGATTACTTGAACATCTCCTTCACCCTCATTGAGTTTTGGAGTAGTCTCAGTCAAGAATCTCGCAAGATTCAAAGTGGTATGATAAAATAGCATTTTTTGCTGCCATCTTTTGCAATTCACGCCATCAAATTTCTCCGATTTTTCTCCATGATTAACCGAAACATTAATGGTATGGCCAGTTGTTGGAGCCGTAGTTTGACTCACAACATGCTTGAGCCACAACAGAGCTTGGCCCTTGAGCCACAGCTGAGCCCATAGCCTGATTTCCAGTAGGCACAGTTTGGATCACAACCATATTGGTCAATTCATTTGCCATTTCTGAAAATCAAATAAAAAAATTAGTTTCTAAAATTAACAATATAAAAAACCTATTTTTCCTTTAGGAATCTATTTTAAGTTTGTTGGTAATTTAATTAGTAGTGTGTGGAGTGGAATCGGGTCCTCATATACCGTATATGTGATTTAGACATCGGATTCACGCTTACCGTATTTGGCAAGTGCTTACCATATTTGGCAGTTCAATTTATCGTATATGGAAACTTACCGTATATACCAGGCAGCTTACTGTATTTGGCAGCTTACCGTATTTGCAGCTTACAGTATATGCTGCCTACCGTATTTGCAGAAAATTTGCATAAAGTGTTTTTATTCATACACTAACTAAAATAACACAAATTTTTTTCACTTACAAATAGAAATACCGTATATGTGAAATCTATTTTTCACACATATAACGAATTGAAAAAAAACGTGTATTTTATTTTATTTTTTTCCTTTTAGAAATCTATTTCTAACATAAATTTAACAAACAATATATGAGACGTTTAAATCGCTAAATAAATAAATCTGCAAGAATAAAATGCAAACTAAATAAATAGCAAATAAATTTTCAACCCGAGACCTGTGTGAACACAATTTCTTTAAAACAGATTCACCCCCATCACGGTAAGTGCTTGAGGTCTAGTCCGAGCGTCTGTTTCCCAGGATACAACAGCAAAACTAGCAGAACCTGATCATTACAGAAACTACTCTAGCAAACCAATTTAGCGTCTGAACAGTATCACCACCATGATGACTTCACTGGACAGAAAGAAGACGACGACAAAATCTGAGAATTTTCATGCAGAGAGAATTTCATGTGTTTTCCCAGTGAGGTTTTTTATATGTTTTATTGCTGGAAAACTTGAGATTTAATATAGCACAAATCTGCCATTAACTCTATGGCAATTAAAATTGGAGTCACTTCAATTTTTGGGAGTTTTGGAAGTTTCAGAAACTCAAAAGTCAGTGGAGAAAGCAAAAAAAAATAAAAATTGCAAAACGTGGGCTCTCCGAAGGGGCCAATTTTTGCTTTGTTCGGTCCATCATTCGTGTACGCATGTCACGCCCCCACACAAGTTCAAGGTCCGAAGGTAATTTCTGTCTGAGATTTGCACCCCCTGCGTGCGCACGTGAAGAGTGCCTCTATGCTACACATGATTACACACTTCCAATGTACAACCATATTTAAAGTGGTTCTTGCTTTCATATTTTTTCTATGTGGGACTAACTTCAATTATTCCTACATAACCATCTTCGAATGGTTATCTTTGAGCTCCAATTTCTCATTCATCCATTCATCAATATTGGCAAATAAATATATGGTTTCGATGTTCTAACAGAGGAGAACAATGATCGACTTCGATCTTTCAAATTGGACCAACGGGTCCCACCAAAAACTTTACCAAAAGTGAGCCATTTACTCATTTTTTTCCAACAGATTGTTCTTCTCCAGAAGCTATAAATCCACGACTCTCAACTCTGGATTGATTGCTTTGATATCTTTCCCCAGGTTTCCAATCAGCCGGCTTTCCATGTAGTATCCAGCAGGTGTCTATTTTGTGTCTTTGTTTCCGACAATGTGATGGTTGTCCATTTTTCCGTTGTTGGAAATTATCACGGGTTATGTTTGGGCCGCGAGTAAGAAGGGCAGATGCTTCTGCTAAATCAATTGAACTTTGAGTACATTAGCATCACCTTCTCATGACTTTCTTCTCGCCTAACGTCAAAAAAAGTTTCTCGGATTGATGGAAGGGGTTTAACACCAAGGATTCCCCCCTTTACTTCATCCAAGTGTTTGTCAAGGCCAAATAGAAATTTAAGTATTCTTTCCTTCTGTATGATTTTCTTGTATTTTGGACTACACTCAGTGCAGCCAAATTTCTCATTGTCAAAGAGATCAAGTTGCTCCTATTACCGATTTAGAATGTTAAAATATTGTGTGACAGTCATTTTCCCCAATCAAAGAAAATTTGGAAGACCTTCAATCTCAAATAACTCTGTTGTATTTTCATTGTCAGAGTAGGTCTCTTTTGCAACCTCTCATATCTCTTGGGCTCTGCCTTAAAACATGAAATCTTCACTGATTTTCTTTGTCATGGAATTTAGACCTGATAGGGCTTCACAAAAAAATCGAAGAACCACAAAGTGAACTGAACCCGTTGGTTTGGATCATCGTGGACCCTTGATTTTTTCCTCAAACTAAACCAAACCTTCATATTTGCATTCTTTTAATCCTTTAATTGTTGCATCTGCTTGCCCTGCATGTGAATATTTGGGATTAGACTCTTTAGTTTTATGATGAAGATAATTAAGAAAACAAATGAAAGAATGAATTTTGAACTCATTTGAGGATAGCATTTAGGTTTAAATATCTAGATTAATGAATTTTTATTACTTCGCACATATATGTACAACAGGTGATAGACTATATAATGATGCTGTCTTCCTAAATTAAGGGTCAATATCACTAATTTATACGTCAATCTGATGCGGATTTGGCACATTCAACAATGGTGATGAAGAAATTCAAATCACAGGGGATATGTAGTTTTGAATGATCAGCAGTGAATTCATACAGTTCCTGAGCTGTTGTCTTCCTTTTGCTAATACTTTTTTGCCTTTTTGTTTGTATTTCAAATTTCAGACAAATATGAATGTAATTTAATATTTAACATTATTAGTTTTCGATTAAACTTACCTGTTTAATTGTTTTAAATATAGGGGGATTTGTTTAAGAAGCCTAATCAACCATAATGTTTGATAAAATAGCCTATATCAATATTTTTTGTTCAAATAGTCTATAGTCTATTTGTTTATATATTAAAAGTCTTAAATACCCTTAAATTGAAATGACTAAAATGTCTAATTTGGAGATCAATATTACCCAAATCCCCAAATATAAATCCCTAAATCCCCTTCATTTATCTCGTTTTCAAGTCCATTTTCACCATATTAAACCCACCTTCAAATTCAACTTTATGATTCTTCATATGCATTATTCTTGCTTACAATGAATGATTGCATGTTGAAGTTCTCATTCTTGAACCAAGAACAAATCAAATAGTGCAAATTTTGAAGGTGGGTTAACAAGAATCGATTTCACACAATTAAAGGTGAGCTTTATAAATTGAAAATTATCGACTTGTTGTTATTTTCTAGTTGTATACTATGAGAAAAATCAATTGGGTAATCAAAATTTGCTGTAAAATATTGAAACGGAATGGTGCCGTTTTGCAGTAGTTGGGTGTTTTTTTCCCAGCTGGCTGCCGTTTTAATACGACAATGGTGGTATTGATATACTTGTTGGCAAATTAGTTGTTTCTCAATTCTTTTATAGCATTTTATTATCATAAATAAATTTAAACGGTGCATATACATTTTAAACTACAAAATGCCGTTTTGTTCTGCTTAAATCTGTTATGTAACAATATGAGTGGCCTTTTGTTTGTTCGTATTCGATTTTGACAATTAATGGAGTAATATATTATATTTTTTTTGTTGAATTGCAGATATGGACTCTGGTGCAATGATTGTTATTTGTTATTTTGTTAAATTTGAAAAAAGTAATGAAGGTGGATGGATTTGGAAATTGATAGGGAATGATGAAGACAATGCAACAAATATTTTTTGTATAAAAAATAATCTCATATGCAGAGTTATATAACGAAGTCCGAAAAGCAATTAAGGTTGATCCCAATATGTATGACATCGAGATGAAATTTCTCATTCCCGGGATGGCAAAATTATCAATTCCGCCAATGAAGATTACTTGCGATATGGATATGAGTTGGTTTCTTTCTTTGCATGATAAAGTTCCAATTTGTGTAACCCTTGTAGAAAAGGGTTTTGTTGATCAACAAGATATGGATGTTGATATTGTAAATGTTCAGGAGAATAATGAATACAATTCAAATGTTGTTGCAACTATGCGGTGGACATGGATGAATTGAATTTGCAAAAAGATCAATCTAATGACAATTAAATGCGACCGTTGTCTCCATGTAATCAAAATTGTGAAAATGATTGTGTGAACTTTACAAGTGATGATTATTGGGATGGGGTAGAAGTAGTGCATGGCAACTACATAGATGATTCTCATATGATAAATGAAGACAATGTTACTCACAATACACCTTTTACATTGGTAGATGAGATCATGGGCATTTCCCAGGTTGTTACCTGTTTGAATTCTTGTAGAACATCAGTGAAGATTCTTGACGTCGATGATGTGCACTTTAGCCAGATTTTTCGCAACAAGAAAGATCTTCAGGCATTACTATAAATGCTTGATGTAAGAAACTCTTTTGAATTTAAGGTCACTAAGTCAAATAAGAGTACATATGTAGTAGTTTGTGTTAAGGAAATTCACAAATGGTATTTGCGGGCAACACGATTGAAGGAAAGTGACGAATTTGAAATTCGAAAGTATTCACGTTATCATAATTGTTCATTGGATGTTCGCCACAAAGATCATAGACAAGCTAGTTGCTGGATGATTGGAAAACACATCATGTCGAAATTTGAGGATCCCAACATTATATACAAACCTTCGAACATTCAAAATGATATTTGTCAGGAGTTTGGCATGATATAAATTATTATAAGGCATGAATAACTAGAGAATGTGCTATAGAGCTATTAAGAGGTCCACCTGATCTTAGTTATGATAGATTGGCCTAGTATTGTAATATTCTGAAGAAGAATAATCCCGGTACAGTGACGTTCATTGAGGTTGATAATGAGAATCAATTCAAATACATTTTTATGGCTTTAGGACCAAGCATACGTGGTTTTCACTCATCTATGAGACATGTCATTTCTGTGGACGGAACATTTATGAAATCCAAATTTCAAGGCACTTTACTTGTTGCCACTGTCAAGATGCAAATCTTTAGATATATTCTCTTGCATTTGGCATTGTTGATTATGAAAATGATGCATCATGGACTTGGTTATTCGATAAGTTGTTTCAAGTAACGGGTATGTTGGAAGGGCTTGTTTTCATTTCTGATGCAAGGATAGCATTGGTAAAGTTATAAAAATTGTTTATCCTTATGCACATCATGGATGTTGCATGTGGTATCTATAACTAAACATAAAGTCAAATTATCATAAGACCGATATTCTGTTATTGTTTATGGCAACTGCAAAGGAGTATAATTTGATTAATTTTGAAAAATCAATGGCAAATCTATATTATAAAAGTCCAGCAGTTGGACATACCTGAAAAAGAAAGTTGGGTATGAATTTTGGTCCCGAAGCACATTTGAAAGGAATCAGTTACAATATTATGACAACTAACAATACAAAATCTTTGAACTTGTTATTCAAGAATGCTCAGAAGTTTCCAGTACTTGTTATGGTTGAGCAAATAAGAAAAAAAAAACTTTACAGAAATGGTTTTATGAGAGACATATTGAGGCTAAAAAATGTGCAACTACCCCACCCATTGAGGATAAAATACGTAAAAAGTATGATGATGCAAAGGGACTGATAGTGGTACTAATAAATGAGTATGAGTTGCACATCGGTGTTGAGAATGGAATGTATATCGTGAACTTGGAGGCAAGAACCTGTAGTTGTAGGGAATTTGATTTGGAAAAGCTTCCTTGCAAACATGCACTTGCAGCAACGAAATTTAAGGAAATATCTTGTTACAGTTTGTGCTCACCTTATTATATCAGTGCTAGTTAGAAACAAGCATATGCTGAATGTATATATCATAGTTATCAGACTCGACCCAGACACTCACCCAAAAAATGTAGTGGGTCAACGGGTCAGTGGTTCAACCGGCCACCCATTGGTTATACCGGTGGGTCAATGCCTATCATATATTATTAATTATTTTCATTGAATAATAAAATTTTACTATTTTCTTCCAATAACTAAATTAACTTCATATTATTTTGTTAACTAAAGATCAATTTGTATTTCAAATTTCACAAATTCAAGATCAATGAAATATGCTTTGAAAAATAAAACCATCATTTGAATCTTATTCAACGAAGTCAGTGTTTGTTTTTACTCTTTATACGAAATTGAAGGTGTGTCAAATTTCTTAGTCCTTTTCTGCATCTTCTCCAATCTCCCATTATTATTTTTTAATCCAAACCAGAAAGTGCAAAGGAATTATCATACTTTAGAAAACTAAATGGCTCATACACACTGTACACAGACGTGAGACATCTCTTAACACAACAGACAAAATGAGGCACTGAGCCATCTTCTTCCACTTGGCACTTGCCCCTATGCTCTTAATAAAAACAAAAATGCTGAGCGAGATCTAAAAACTAGATCTAAACCATAGCAAACCCTTCTTCCCCTCAAAACCAGATCTAAAAGATTTACACACACTAGTTAGAAAAAATGAGCATTTTGAGTGAAACCCTACTTATAAAGAGGAAACGATTGATTAAAGAGTTAGTGAAAGGTAAAGAATTTTATAGCCCAGCTTCAAACCTTACTTAACAAGCCACTGAAAAATAATAGCATGTCTTTGCTGAGGAATTAGCTGTGAAAATCTTGAGATCTTTCACTGGGACTCTTTCTGGTGTTAAGTTTAGATGAAAGATTCCAGATCTCAGGTGACTATAGTGGCGTTGTTTGTTCCATGAGTGAGAAGAAGCCGTTAGGAGATTGGAGACGGTGGCTGAGATTTTTAATTTTGCAAGAATCTTAGAAGCTGTGAGGAGACGGGAGTGGGGAAATTGGAATCTGTAAGGAAAGTAAAACACGGCTGCTTAAGACCTGATCGGGTTAAGGAAAAGTTGGTAACCGAGTTTTATGTAAAACCAGCGGTTCAAACCGGTTGCTTGCGGGCTGTTTATTCAGCCATAAATTCCTTACAATCGGATCGGATCTGGGTTCGGATTGATGGGTTCTGGACCGAACCGGCCGGTCCGGGTCTGATAACTATGGTATATATCCATTGGCAAATAAGGCTGATTGGGAAATCTCCAACCAACAAAAGGTGTTACCACCCCTTTCAAATCGACGACAAAGTGAACGTCTAAAAAATCGTCAAATTCCATCACGAGGAGAGGGAAAAAGTAAATATAGTAGGTTTGGCCAGAGGGGTCATAATCGTCTGACTTGCAAAAATGCTCTACACTAGTTGACAGATGAATAGAACATTTTTTGTTTAACATAATCTTAAAATTGTGATATATTATGATGATTTTTAATATATTTTGATAGTTGTCTGACAAAGTATGATAGCAATTTTAGACAGATTTTTGATAAATATGACAGCATCATTGTTTGTTCTGACCAAAACGACATCTAGTCATTTTAAATGTATAGGTGCTATTTCTACTCATTTCTTGTTCATTTTTGTTCATTCAGGTTTGTTATAGATGGATGGATGTTAATTGTTAATTTATTCTTTACATTGTGATATTTTTGAATAAATTATGATTGATTTCTACGTCAATTTCTGGTCAAAAGATAGCAGCACGGCTTGTTCGAACCAAATCTGATTGAGATGGTTTCAAATGTATGGGTGCTATGTCTACTCGTTTCGTGTTCATTTTTGTTCATTCACATTTGTTACAGATGAATGGATGTTAATCGTTAATTTAGTCTTTACATTGTGATGATATTTTGATCAATTGTAACAGATTTGTAAGCCAATTTCTGATAAAAATGACAGCAGCACTATTTGTTTAGCCCAAAACGGTAGCTAGGCGTTTCAAATGTATGGGCGACGTTTCTACTCATTTCATATCCGTTTGGTGCAATGAAGCCCGTAACTACTTGAAAATTGAAGGACGAATGTTTGAATTACATTTTGACGTTACGATCGACACATTTGTAGAAACTATAGTAAGTTTCTCTATGGTCAGAGGGAATCAACTACACTACACTTCACTTGACAATATAAAGAACAAAGTAAGGGACAAGTGTGGTATGTAAATCTTAGTACGTGTAGTCGTTCAACGTGTACCGAACATGTATCATGTCTTGAACACCGTTGTGCTAGTTTTGGAGTGAAATTGATACTTCCTGACCCAAAACGGCAGCTGGGCGTTTCAAATGTATGGGCAACGTTTCCACTCATTTCGTGTTCATTTGGTGCAGTAATGCTCGTAACCACTTAAAAATTGAAGAACGAAGGTTTGAATTACATTTCGACGTTACGATCGACATATTTGTCGAAACTATAGTGAGTTTCTCTATGGTCGGAGGGAATCAACTACACTACACTTTACTTGACAATGAAGAACAACCTAAAGGACAAGTGCAGTATGCAAATCATAACACGTGTAGTTGTTCAATGTGCATCGAACGTGTATCATGTCCCGAACATCTTTGTACTAGTTTTGAAGTGAGACTGATACCTCCTGACCCAAAACACTAGCTGGGCGTTTCAAACGTATGGACGACGTCCCACTCATTCTGTGTCCTTTTGGTGCAATGAAGCCCGTAACCACTTGAAAAATTGAAGGACGAAGGCTTGAATTACATTTCCACGTTACGATCGACACATTTGTCGAAACTATAGTGAGTTTCTCTATAGTCGGAGGGAATCGACTACACTATACTTCACTTGACAATGAAGAACAACCTAAAGGGCAAGTGTGGTATACAAATCATAGCACGTGTAGTCGTTCAATGTGTACCGGACGTGTATCATGTCCCGAACATCGTTGTGCTAGTTTCGGAATGAAATCGGTACCTCCTGACCCAAAACGGCAGCTAGACGTTTCAAACGTATGGACGACGTTTCCACTCATTTCCTGTCCGTTGGTGCAATGAAACTCGTAGCCACTTGAAAATTGAAAGATAAAGGTTTAAATTACATTTCGACATTACGATCGACACATTTGTCGAAACTATAGTGAATTTCTCTATGGTCAGAGGGAATCGACTACACTACACTTCACTTGACAATGAAGAACAACCTAAGGCGCAAGTGTGGTATGCAAATCATAGCACGTGTAGTCGTTCAACATGTACCAGACGTGTATCATGTCCTAAACATCGTTGTGCTAGTTTCGAAGGGAAATCGATACCTCCTGACCCAAAACGGCAGTTAGGCATTTCAAACGTATGATTGTAGTTTAGGGTTTAGAGTATAGGGCTTAAACCTATACTATAATTTTTCAATGTACAGTGTTTTTAAGATGTTTCAACATTATTTTTCTAGTTTTGGAGTAAATTCGAGACTCCTTGACCCAAAACAACATATTGACATTTTACTCGTATGGGTGTCATTTAAGGTATACGGTATATAAAAAATCACGTGTAGTCATTCAGTACATGCGTTCCTTTTACAAATATCACTGTCATTTAGGGTACTAAAAAACATAGCACATTTTGGTGCACTTTAGGACAACACTTTAGTCATATGACCCAAACGGCATCCTGTCGTTTTAAACGCAGAACTGTCATTTTTCATACAATAGTTTATTTTTCAACACTATATAGATAAGTTGTCATGACAAACTGCATCTCTCTTTCAACTATGTGTGCTTCAATATTTGAACGAAACATCCGTACAATAAAAATAACAAAATTTGTAAAAAAGACTGATCAACATCCAAAAAAACTATCGTCTACACAAATCTGACTAGAAAATCAACATCCAAAGAAGTTAGACAAATCTAACTGATCAATATCCAGATCTGAGTAGATAAAATCAACATCCATAAATTTCATAGGAAGACTGATGAACATCCAAAACTGAATAGAAAAAAATAGCATTCGTGCACATGTTTTCCAACTAAATCATTTAAAAACTACCATCTAGACAAAAATAGTATCGGAGTTATATATCTTCTGACCACATAAACGTGCAAAATATACCAAAACTACAATTATGGATCGAAATGCATAGCAAAAACTTCAGCGGCTAGTTTCTTCCTCAACTTTCAATCATAGTATCGGACATAAGTTTCACGTCTAATCCGACCGATAAAAGTTCTATGAACTTGATAGCGTATATCCCGCAATCTCCCCTACAAATATATATTTATCATGATAAATATACGCACTCTCAAAATGAGTGAAAATCTAAAAAATTTTAAAGATAGATTATTTACGCATTGTTTTGTTGTGGAACGTCTGCATGTCGGCGTCATAGAAACTGCTTCTGTGAGTAGTTTTCCCCGAATAACAAACTTTCCTCGTCATTCTAGGAATCACCTTCACAATTGGACGCATAATTTTTTGCAATTTTTCAAAACATGTCAAACTCTTCATGCTGTCTGTCATATACATATATAGTTCATTCGGCAATGTCCACTTTAAGTGCAACCAGTGCTTTATTTCCACATTGCAAGGAATATATAACGATGTACAAGAATTTTATCGCTTGCTCCATTCTGGACTTTAACCTTATATATATCTTGTCATATTTTTTAGCTATTTAAAGTCTTCTACTGGTTTTTTTTGTTTTTGTTTTTGTTTCTTATGCAGCTCAAAATTTTCAAACCTCTTGGTGCACATGTTAGTAAAAGCACAATCCAAAATTGCACAATCTTGTAGAAACACAGTAGAATATGTATGTATTCATGCCCTCATCAACAACAACGCTATGTCAATATGCTGCAAATGTATAAACCCGCTTAAGAATGAAATGAAGTCTGAGTAAAATATAGAATGATAGAATACTTACATCACTATCAAGCCATCCAAATTGCTTCTGAATTTCGACAAAAAAATTTTTTGACTTCGTGAACAACATAATTTCCGCATGTTCACTACATAAAATAAATAACATAAGAACATATATTACAACTTCACAAAAATAATTAATGTAAGAATAGTTACCTGTCAGGTGCATTAACCAACCAAATCTCTAAGTCATCCGCTTTAGCCGGATCTAGCTCTCGAAATGGGTCAAATGCGTTCACATTGTGAAGCTTCCTCATCTTCTCCAGATTTGTGAACGGAGATATAAGAATGAGTGACCTTTTCTTGATTCTCATCCCGCTCCCATTCTGACTTAACTTATCAGACTCATTTTCCACCACTGTAGGGATAGACTTCGTTGCATCACCATGTAATATAGAATCCATCGATACACAGGTATCTCTCTCTTCCACACGAGTTTGATTATCATTCAACAAATATGTTGCTTGTCTTTGCTCATTTTCCACTTCAATGGGATTTGGACAGTTATTCATATCAGCTGCTTATTTTTGTTCATTGCCATCTACAGGTAACGTTGTTTCTTTAACAAGAACTGCTTCATTTCTCAACACATAATCTTCTACTTGTCTCTCCTCATTTACATATACATTCTCATCATTTTGAACTTCTAGATGTACAGGTGGATCCTCATTTACATCACATGCCTCTCCAGTATTCATAAATCCACTACGAAGAGGAGAGTGATATGTGTAAGGTGTTGTTGATGAGTTAGAATTCTTAATCCACTCTACAATAGATGATATCTTCTTATCAATTTGTCTACATAAAGATGTAACACAATCAAACCTTTGGTTTATGTAAGACCGCATCTCATCTATCCACTTGTCATTTTTCCTCTCTAAAATCTCTAGTAATTGCATTCTCAATTCCTAAACGAACTCATCTTTAGATAGATAAAGAGATGGATATGATGTAGATGGTTCCGGATGAAATGTATGAGCATCTGTATAAGTAGGTGGCCTATGAAAGGAAGATGGATCCTGAGGAGATGTAGAGGCATTAGGAGATTGACAAGTTTGCTAAGGAAAATCATCACGAATGGACGAATTTGCTACATTTTCCTTATCCACAAAGATATCAACTGTTGGATCCTCTACTTCATCCTCGAATCGAGGAATCTCCATCTAATATGCTTTAGATGCCTCTTCCGGCGTAGGCTTCAGTGTGCAATGAACAACAATCTCTATGAAAAATGAAAGGCCCACTTAGTTGTCATAAAGTGCACTATATATTTTGATGTATATTTAAAATTTACATACATTTGGTTCGTCCAGACTTGCACCAATATCCTTGGAGTTAGGCATTTCATAAGAATTCCATCGACATATTCTGGGAAAGTCAGCCTCCTGTAGATTTTCACCATATCTTCGTCCAATAGATGGTATGGCTTTATAAACCCAAATCTGCATAAGATGCAAAATATTACAATCTAAACAAAATGAATAATAAATTGTAATTTTAAAAGCATTACCTGCAAAGCGAGTGGAAATCCATAAATTGAATATGGATATTTCTCATTATTTATCAAGTATGACTTTACCAATGATTTCTAGTCTCTCTTGAATACATCTATTGTGCGACCAAACGCCTTTCTTCCCCAATGATAACTATTAAAAGCCTCTAGGTCATCAACCATTGATAAGTGTTCTAAATTTATGTATGTGTAGCTTTCTTTGGGCAGTAATACCGTTTCCAAAATATATATAAGCCCAATCTTGTACTTATCTTCCATACGCACTTTGCGACTTTCAATAGCTTCCTTCAAATTGTACACCGTTATGCCTTTCTTATACTTTTTAAAGTGTTTCTTCATCAATCTATCCAACCAAGGCTCCTCACTAGCTCTCAATCCCATTATCAATGAGAACTCGTATGATGAAAATCGGGTTGGCTTAGCTCCAACTGAAAACCAGATCTCATTTTGTTTTTTGGTTACAATCATTCTTAATACAAGTTGGTGGACTAGCTGTGTTGAAAAAGGTATGTGCTTCATTCGATATAGTAGTTCGAAACAAGATTCCATAAGCATTTCTTGATGAACATCATCTAACATTTCCCAAACATAGTCAAGTTTTTGAAGGGAAGACTTCTGCGAAGGCCTGCCTTTAATTCTATGTTCAATGGGAATCACATAGTCAAATGAGCGTTCTATTTCTGTAATGAAAAACATAAAATGATCGTGCTAAGTTATCAGAATTACATAAACGATAGGGTCACATTTTCAGAATTCCTAAAGAAGACGTGAAGATTTCAGCTGACTACCATCATTCTGCTGCAATCATAAGTTTCCACTAAAACCATGTTCAAGTTTCCGCATAGATTTTAGTTTCTGAATCTTTGGATCAATAAACTATAGAAAACTCTATAATAATTAGCATATTGAAAACCCACATTTCCATTAGCACTCAAAGAAAAAAAACTAGCTAAATAGAAGGGGAGGAACGAGGAATAATGTTCCAGTGCGAGTGAAATTTCATCAAGGCCAGACTTTGAGTTTCGACCATGAATTCAATGATGGTAAAAATATAAACTAATATTATGACAACATTAAAATGACATAGTTTATGAATTACTGTTGTTCCTTGCAAATTTTCAACCAACTATACTCTAACCAAATAACTACTAAACTCAGTACAAGTGCATTTCGGAATGAAAGTGAACAACAGAAACATATGGATTGTCTTACTCATATTAAACTCGAAAACATTTTATCAAAAATAAGATATTAAGTGAAAGAAATGATAAAAAATAATAGTAAGGAAGATATCAAATTCAGTCCATGGCACCCGACGAACATAAGTTTGGCACAAGATATTAAGGATTAATTTAAGATAAGCCCATTTATGAACTGGAAAATATATGTTTATTCTATGTGGGACTATAGGACAGACATTTTCATATGTACACCATAATTAAATGCCTGTACACATGAGACAGAATCGTTGTATAAAAAGAATAATCTAAATAACCATTTCATAACGAAAAAACCTAGGAAATCAGATTCAGGCATACTATCTACGGTTCTTTTAGTTCCACGAATTAGTTCACTTACAACTCAACGCCTCAATAGCAATCGCTCAATCAATTCTTTTTCCATTTTATGAACATTAAGTAAAAAAGATTGCCCTATTTATTACATGTGACACATTTGGGATAAATAAGTTGAAACAACATAACTTTATCAGTTAAAACAAATGCACATCAAATTAACACTAATTAAACGCCTCAAGACGACACAGTTTAATTGGACTAAAATCATGAATCATCATATCACAAATTAGCCCATAAATTAAGATAGCTATTAATCATACAATCTAGCATAACCATGACAAACATTCTAACATGAATTTAATTACTTAGAACAAACATTCAATTTCAACTTTTAGACTTAAAAAGTTGGATAAGCTTGCATCGCTAACCAGAGCCCTAATTTGCATGAGTCATATCTTGGCCACAGATTTCACGATCCAAACTCATTTCTTGATTATCAATTCTGCAGTTTAGTAATTAATACATTACTCCCTCTTGTGACCAATGTGTTTGGGTAACGTCAATTTAATTCTTCATAATTCCTCACAAAAGACTATCAAATGCAAAAAGTTTTTGTATCTTGGCCTTTATTTATTTTTTTAAGACTTTTGAATAGTATGTGCTTACTTTTATTCTGAAATCTCCTAAATTGTCATGCAATGACATCGCATCATATCTTTTAAATTGTAATAGGTTATTGCTCTACATTCTGTAAAAATGCCGATCAATTCAGGATGAAATGGATCCATAGCGGGGAATAATTGTGGTTTCCACAATAACATAGTCTAGATTCGAGGATGACTACGTTTTACAGGATAATAACATCAAATTATAAGCATATCATCCTCAATGGTGATGCAAGCATATCCATTATATAACAGAAACAATAGAAATCAGAAATAAGAAATGTTTTTTCAACCCACAAGGCATTGTTATGTCTTAGGTTACATAAAAACTTAATCACTACATACAAGAAACATGAATAAAATAAAGGTTTAAACAAGCCAATTCTATCATTATAGTTCTTACTTGCACAAATTTCTCTAAAAAAATTCGTATAAATCGAAGTAAAAATGAAAAATTGAGGAAACATTGATACCCGAGGATAACCCACTACGAAATTGGTTCTTGAAGTGGACATTCACGTACGGAAGCTCTTTAGCGAGTTTCGAATCCATAAATCTTGAAAAATAGACGAAACCTTCATACCAAATTCCTCCTTTCGTTCAAGAACACGAAGGCAACCGATTTTGAATGTAGTAGGACTTGAAGATGAGGAAGCCACAAAGAGAAAATAAGAAGGGTTGGTTTGGGGATCATCCACCGAGAGAAGAACTATTAGATTTAGGTTTTAGGAATGAATTCAACTAATTTGAGAAATTGGGAATTACGTTTTCTAGGTTTTGAATGAGGGTATATTAGGTAGTTTATAAGTTATGAATTAAAATATTTATTTTAAAAATTTTATTTTGGTCAAAAGCTAAAATCCCAAAATGTAGTATGAAGTAGGTTATTTGACCCAATTACCACTTTCATATATTACTATAACATCAATGGGTAAACCACGTATTAAAATCAAACCACACAACAAACCACGTAAAATGACCTGAGCTGAAAATATGGCACAAACTGTCCAAAATATTCACCCCTAGGATGAATGTGTGTGTTATATTTGACTATGTTGATTGTGTAAGCTGAATCCGTAACCTAAAGTCGAATTTTTAGTGCCACTAACATCTTGCCAAAAGCTCGTGCCACTGAAAACACGCATTCGAGATAGAGGAGATGGGGGTATTACCTGAAATTTTCTGTGGTTCGGGAACAATATAGACGAAGAGCTCAATTTTGATTCAACCAACGAGGATGTTGCCAATAGTGACGTCTAAGAATACAATAGGGTTCTTGGGTTGGGTGGCCTTTGGTGCCAATCCACCACCCGACGCCATGTATAACTTGGGAGCTACTAGTACTGTTGCTACTAGGAGATTATTACAGAGATAATTTGGAAAAAAAAGTTTGTTATCTTATAATGGTTGTCAAATGAGAACTTAGGGTCCGTTTGATTGCAAAGATGTAATTTGGACGGAAAGAAAATGAATTTCAGGAAGTTGAATTGCCTAGAACTTATTGTACTAAAAATTGTCAAATATTGTGTTTGATTAATATAATTTTTCATGTAGAAAATGTTGAAATAAAAGTATTTTTTGGTGTTCGTTTGGCTTTATTTTACATGAAAATTATCAATTAAAGGGATATTATTTACTGAGATTGGGGATAAAATTTATTTCCATTGTCAAAAAAAATCAAGAAAATTATCTATCTTTTGTTATTTGTTTGACTTTGTTTTACATGAAAATTGTCAATTAAAGAAATTTTTTTTTTACAATTAGGGATAGAATTTATTTCCATTGCCCCAAAAAAATAGAAAATAAAAAATCGTCCAGTAGCCTAGAAAATGAATTCTCATCATTTCATCAATTTGATGAAAAATGGCTTAGGTGTCATGAAAGTGGGAAAATGAATTCCCTGGAAAAAAAAAAACGTATCAAACATTCATTTTTGGTTTAGGGTAGAAATTAAATTTCATTTTTCATGGAATTCATGCCAATCAAACATAGCCTTAAATTTAGCCACAGTTTGCCCTAGGGGTGTAAGCGGTCCGGTTTTACCGATTTTTTTTATAGATTTTCAAACCAAATCGTTTAAAACGGTTTGAGAAAAACCCAAACCTAAACCAAACCATTTTGAACGGTTTAAAAAAAACTCAAACCTAAACCTAACGGTTTGGTCCGATTTTAAACCGCCGGTTTCACCATATAATTTTTTGCCCGTCTACTTTTATATCATTAATTCATTGAATTTAATATATATTTATATCTCACTAGTAATAAAGCTAAAACAAACTAAGCCATTGTTTAAACCAAATTTTTGGGACAAAAAAATGAAATTTTGGACCGTTATTCCACAAGTCCAACCGCCTTTGTTGACCTACTATTTCATGTGTGGGACCCAACCTCCTCTTCAATAGTCAATTTTCTCATTATGATGATATGAAAAATATGGCTCAAATAGGGGCTAAATATATCTACTATAAATTTAAATATCAACTAAATCAAAGTGAAATCACAATAAACTAAAACATAGTTTTTTTTCATTTTTGTTCACCTTCTTTAGGCTAATGACGATATAATAATGTTACAATATTAGTTTACTAAACTATAAGGTCCAAACAATATAATAATGTCCAATAAGACTTCGTGATCATCATATCTGGAAAAAAAAGATACTGATTAAACAAAGAAAATAACCAACCACAATAATAAAGCAATTGTTTATAATATCTAAACATAACAATTACACAAGTTTACGTATATATGATGTTACGAAACACATTTAATTTCAGATTCTTATCTTAGTTTGCTCCAAAAAATTATTGATCTGAAACTTTATTTGTAGCAAATATTATCGCCGAAAGTTTAGGATCTCTTTGTCTCCGATTTGGTATAATGGACTTCAATTCAACTTTGAAGTGGGTGAAAAATCTGAAAAAGAAGTGTGGGGTGCCGGAGGTTCAAAACTGTGTTGAGTGTCAACTGGAGTTCATCTAAATTTTGAATAGGAAAAAGGCTTTTGATAAATTATGTTAGTTTTGAAATTATTAAATATATATTAGGATTATTGGATAATAATAATAATAATAATATATCTGTATTATAAAATTAGGAATTGACAAAAATACTCACAAATGACAAAACTATTGAATTTTACATATTTGGATGAATTTTCAAAAAATTTCATTTTTTCATTTTTTTATTTTTATGTATTTTTTCGCTTGTCCTGTTTGGTTTTAAACCGCAATTAAAATTCTCAAACCTAAACCAAACCATTTTGACGAGTTTGGTTTGAGTCAAAACCATTTCGCTAACCGGGTCCACATGGCACCAAATTGACAGTTTCTAAAATGCGATTTCGGCTTGATTTTTCGATTTTACAATTTTTGCTTACAGCCCTAGTTTGCCCCCATTTTAGGGATTACATTTTTATCTTTTCAATCACAAATTTTATTAATATTTATTAAAAATATATTAAAAATCTAATTTTAATAATTTAAAATTGAGCTAATTTTTCTTTTCAAGCATATTTAAATAAGTTTTAAGAAATTACTTATTTTAACTTTTTAAGTGTACAATAGTTCGATTCAAAATAAGTAATTTAAATAATATTTCACAAGATAATAACTTTAACCTATCTCTTTAGCGCTTTTTCATTGCATCATGATCTCGAGGCGAGCATAGACAAATCACACCTATGCTCTGATACTTCTTTGTATCGGAAACCCTTTTGAAGAGGAGATGAACTAGTTAAAAAAAGCACTATTATCCGAGAATTCACTCACAATCTCCTTGAAAACACAATGCCCGAAGCTTGCATTGAGGAATATTTGTGTTCCTTCTTTAGCCAAATCTAATTTAATTGGGACAATATAGAAAAAACCAACAGTAAAAATAATGCAATAGAGAAAAATGAGTAGAGACAAAATCATAAAACCCAAAGTAACAATTACAAAGGTTGACTAAATTACTTGGTTTCATGTAAAGCAGTCACCACTGGAATAAATGTTGTTTATAATACCCAAGAGGAGCAAGAAAACACAAGCAAACTTCTCTTTATTACTCGTTCTACTCAATTGAAAAGCTACGCGAAACAGATCCACAAGGAAAGAAGGTTCAGGAATAGTTGCCGCTATAGAAATTTTTCAGGAAATTGGAGTTGCCCTGATCCTTTATTCCCAGGTCATGCGTAAGGCCTTGACGACCTACCACATATTGTCCAATAATATGGTGCCTCTGCTTTGCATGTTCCACAATGTTGCTTAACTCTTCCGTTCCCTTGAAAAGCAGCATATCTATAACCTGTAGAATTCACCAACCATAATGAAGACATTGAAGATGTTTTGTATTTAGAAATATATCACAAATATTATCCGATAACACAGCTTCCAACTTTTATCGTATTGTGCTCTCAAAAGAGCACTATTCTCAAGATCTCACTCAAAAGGTGTTGATTTGGGATATTCCACTCTAACTAAGGATTCTTGTAGTTCTGGAGGTTTCAGCTACTGGAGAACCGGGAATGAAGAGTTTCCCCTCTTTCAGCCCGACTTTTTGGTCTTAAGAATGCTAGTTTTAAGAATGAGAGATTGCCTTTTAACCATATTACAAAATGTAACTAGATGTTCAAGTTTGAGCATCCACAGAACAAGACATTTGTATCTTCAACTAACTTTCGTGCTGAAAAGTTTTTTAAAATATTGTAATAAAAAGATGTTAAAGTTCTAACATATTTGTGCGGAAACAAGAGGTCTCTGGTCTTGCTCAAATAAATATTAACATGCAAGCATCGAATCAAAATAAAAATACCCACCCAAACTTAAAATGCCCAACCAAATAGCCCTTGAAAGCAGCAGACGCTTTCAAAAAGCTGGTCAGGCTTGACAACAGCTTTTATGCTAGGCATACTACAGGCGTCAAATTACAGTATTACACTTGATAGATCATCAAATTTGGTTAAATGATACCATCTGGGTTTTTGCAATTCGTGGATAGTAGCAGCACTATTTGTTGCAAAGTGAAAAATGAGGTATGCTAGGGGTAGGCTTCTTCTACATTACACACCCACTAAGATTTTAAAATTTTCAGATGATGCTATTGGGTTTTACGAATGATTAAAAAATTTAAATCTTAAATCCTGATGGAGCAAATGGACTGCTAATCATCATGGTAATTAGCTTATTATTTTATTATTAACCTTTACATTTCAATATTTTTGCCTCAAAGGTTTTAGTGAAAAGCATAGAAAAGATTGAGTTTACAATTTTTTTGTTTTAAATGGCCAGAATCAAATTTCAGGATGATCAAACATATTCATGACTCCCCAGGGGAATAGCAATTTCTATTAACTTTGGCTGGCTCCATCCTTACACTGAGTCAAACACAGAAATAATACGGAGAGCAATGCATTTTCACCCGTTTACAAAGAAATTAAGGTTATACCAGAATACTTCCTTCAAAGTCAGTCATAAGTTTAAAACATGGTAAAATTTTTTGTCAGTTTTGAACAAATAGACCATAGCACAGAAGGCACCCCTTAACAATCACTTTGCTTCCTCGTGATACTGAAAATTTGATACGCATAACCTGCAAACCAATATCAGGGAACCATTCCATCCAGTTTCAAGTGTTCAGTTCATATTCCCCAAAAATTCAGTTATAGCCCTATACTACAGTGTAATAAGAAAAATTAATCTTACTGATACCTTTGGTCCGCCAAGTAAACTTTTGAAATTGCATCAACCAAATAATCCCTTTCAACCTCCAATCCACCAATCACAATCCCTAATTCAAGAAATTTTAGCTACACCAAAATACAAAAGAATTAAATTGATGGTGATTTTTTTATGCCCTAGTTTGATCCCCATTATTTTCAAAATATATTTTTCTCTCTTCTTTTCAACCACACATTCTTAAATAAAATAATATTACCCGCAAATCGAAAATTTTTCCTTATTTTTTTAACCATACATTCTCCATCAATCAACTATTCAAAAATGCATTTTACACAAAAATATGGAGCTCAAACAGGCCATGATTCTTATCAAGATTTCTTTTTTTAAAATTCAATGTCACTCCTTAGCCAAGTCAAAGGAAGCAATCAACTGATTATTGATAATCTATTGACGTTGATGTGCAAAATGATTTCCCCAATTCTCAAAGCCCCTAAAATTTTAACAGCTTAGACTGAAAATGCTACTGCCATACCATGGAAGGATTAAGAAATGAAGTCATTCTACATCAAGAGTTTCTATGGTTCAAGAATACTAATATGGTTCTTGTTTCAACAAATCTGAGTAATGAATATACCATTGGTACTAGTACTTTACCAGTATAATTTGCTACAGAGAAAATGTGCTTCTCTTCATTCAATTTCAGCTGGGGAAGTTCCTAAAGTTCAATCTTTCGTACTTCAGTTATTCTATTTTAGTAATAGATGATATACTAGCCACAAAATGGTTCGGCCCCCAGAAGAAGTTTCTACGATCATACCACCATATTAAAGAAGCTCAGTTCATAATCATCCAAATCTTGTTATCCTAACATTTGGGCTTGGAAATCAAAAATTTACTAGAACACCTTCCTTATTAGATTTACCTTGTTTCGACCAAGATATTTAAGTTCCTATAGCTCACTCTATTATCTGTATGCAGCCTTTATATTGTGTAACAACATAAGAACGCCCACTGCTATTTTCAGGTTTCCACAACCAAAGATCAACGGAAATCAACTATATTGCCCAACGTCTAGAAAGAAAAAAAACTTACAAGTTACACCTGTATGAATTATTTTCAATCTTATTTAAATGTGTAACTCGTAATAACGCCACGAGTATTATTTATCCAGATGAGTTCGATCTCTTTCAAAGATATAACAAGTATAAAGCCTCAATTGAACATTAAAAACACCGAATATAAAAGTAAATCTAATATGCATATTAGATGTAATTAGGAAGAAAATATGGG